>NC_140962.1:134032381-134164881 GCF_056783735.1 Eptatretus burgeri
CTTGCATGTGCAAATTTTCCAAATGTCTGAAACGATGTTCATGCAAAAAGGCTGCTGTGCTTTGCTGAGTGACATGCATATGCCTTGGTCAGAGAGGTTCATGTGGTGGAGTTGTTTCAGAGAGTGACTCTTCCTCTGAAGAGGATGTTTAATGTCACAATATTGTGTTAATCCATTTCTAATTTTATCTTCCTTAAATCCATGGCATATAAAAGTATGTTCTTGTTCCTGACCCCATTGATAGTCAAGCATTTCTGAGTTACATAAATCTTTTGTTGTTTGACATATAACCTTGTCAATTGTAGGTAGATTAAATCTACATCAATTGTGATATAGGAAATGAACTCCTCTTTAATATGAGGGGTCATTTGTGTATATAGGTTTAGCGGTTATGATTTTAGGACAATATGAATTACCCCTACCCCCATCCTGCATCTTCGCTTTTGCCAACATTTTGTTATCAGAGGGGGCTCGCAAAAGTGTTGACTGTGTTGTTGCGCAAGAGTTTCACCATTGCCAACATTGGTTTTCATATACTCAAAGGGTGTCTCTTTATGAAAATCAACACAAAAATTTTATAGCAGACCGGGCAATTTTTTTTTTTATTATTTTGATCGGTTGGCTCCCGGACTTGGCTAAGCTAGAATGTGATGTCGTAGCATGTCTGTGGAGCTTCCTTACGGGACATAGGCAGTGAGTTCATGTGGACAGTGTCCACTCCATGTGGGCAAAAGTCATTTGTGGGGTCTCCCAGGGCTCAGTACTTGTAATACTTGGGCCACTTCTCTTTCAAGTTTACATTGAAGACAGAGTTGAAGGTCTAGATTCTAGAAACACAAGTTCTCCTCTGCCATTCACATAAACCTGTGCAGAACAGTGGGAACAGCCATTGATGTTGATAAATTTCAAGTAGAAGATGGAACTATTGAGGAGCGCTCTTTCATGGAGATAACCTGTGAAATCATCAAGGATTTGTCTCCAGCTGTGATCTCGGGGCAGAATGGACTATTGTGAGCCAGCTTGGGCCCCGTTGCTGCAGAGATAACAAACTGGAGAAGGTACAACGTGCAACGATGATTATGGTCTTGGTACTGAGGCAGCTGATATTTGAGCAGTGTCTGCAGCACCTGGACATGTTCAGTTTGGCATAACCGATGAGAAAGGAGTGATTTGATCACCCTCCACTGCATCGTGCATGGTGACCTGTGACCACAACTTGGAGATTCGCTCCAGCCATCTCAAGATGATATACTTTGGGGGGCATCCTCTCTGATTTCAGAATCTGCAGACGCGGTGTAAAACGAGGGCAGAATTTTTCACCCCCCCCCACCTTGTCAATGAATGGAATACCTTACAAGAGGAAGTCGTCGCGGCACCTTCAGTGGATACATTCAAGACGTAGTTGGACAGAGTGCTGCAGTAACCATCACAATAAGATATTATGAGCCCTTCCCTCTGTCCTCGTCTCCTGATCATGAACTTATTAACATGGAGAATGAAAGAGCTGTTAGAGCAAGTAGAAGCAGTGGAGGGATCGGTGCAGGATATCCAAAGGATTGAGGTTTCACCAGCAGTAAAGAAATCACCAACAGGAAAGGCTAGTCGCTCATCAGTTGTTACGGTTGACATGTTAAAAGTACACGGAGTCCTCGACTTAGCCACCCACCCCCCCCCACACACAATATATATATATATATATATATATATATATATATATATATATATATATATATATATATATATATATATATATATGTAAATACTGTATATATAAATAATTTTAATGTGCGAGATATGAATGTTCACTCATACTTATGAACCATTTGTGGGTGGAGCAACTCGGGGACTCATTGCGTGAATCTTTCTTCCACTCGATGTGAAGTCTTAGCGTCGCCTGGTCTGCAGGATCCAATGTACTGTACAGTACTGTATTGTTTGCAGCCATTTTCTTTACGCACATTGTTGTGTTCATGGATAAGCAAATTACTAATCATCCAAAATAAGCAAGGCAGTAGCAGGATTCACAACATGTAACATTTAAAGTGGAAAACATGTTTGTTTGTTTTTCAGTGCATGTTTCTATACTTTATTTTACATTGTTTTATTAATTGTATTTACTACAATTCGTGGAGATTGAAGGGGTATTATTTACAACTAGCCGAAACCCCGTCACAGACGGATTCCGTTCCATGAGCCCAATATGACAACCAGTGGCGGCTCTCGTAAGAGCCGAATCCCAGTCGATGTACTCCATGGCCTTACCTAATAAGGCCTACAAAACGTCGTTGTACACGACATTTTTGGTGTACACTACTCCTTGTGAAGAAGTCCCCTGATTTGTGCACGTGTCTACTTTGATGTACAAATACCGTGTCAAAACTTCTCAGGTCACAGTACCGAGAAAAACGTGACTTGACCGCTAGGAGGAGCACAAAATTGGTCCTTCAGTATTAATATATAGATGCTTCAGAGTTGAAGGTTGACTATTGCCACTATGCGCGATGCACTCTTTCAGGTACGAAGTTTCTTTCAGTCCAGGTCACAGTACTGAGAAAAACGTGACGTGACCGCTTGGAGCACAAAATTGGTCCTTCAGTATTAATATATAGATCATTTATTGCAATTATTTACGATCATTTATTGCAAATGTACAATATTTCAGCTTAATTGTGTGTTAACTCGGTTTTCTTGGCTTGGTTGTAGAACCGAACCACCATTAATAACAGTCTGTGGGAAATTTAGTTCTGACTTGTGAAGAACATCTGAATTAAGAACGATTGTTTGGAAAAACAACTCGTTCGTCAGTCGAGGATGGAATAGATTGCACTTGCCACTTAAGCCTAAGTCACATTTGCTCTACGGCGAGGATACGGCGGCCGTACGCCCTCTGAATTGACAGAAACGTGCGGCGGCCACAGAGTTTCTGAGGTGGCCTCAGGGTGGCCCTACGCCGTATGGCTATATTTTACAGGCCATAGGGTCGCCGTGGAATTATAGCGCGGAGTTATAACTTTTTTTCATTTCTACGTTCGCCGTAGCAATTCGACAAGCCGAAACAAAAGAACTGGTAAAAAAAAAATAAAAAATAAAGAACCCACTCGTTACCGTCTTTCTGACCGCACGTTCGCCTTAGGGCCCCCTGCGGTCGCCTTGCGGGTACCTTGCGTCTGCCTTGAAAATTCTATGGCCGCCGCAGGAATGCCCTAAGGTCACCGTGCGACATCAAATCAAAGATCGTATGGCACCCCCACGTTTTCGGTCTCCACAATTTATAAATACGCCGTGCGGCTCCCCGAAAAATAAAAACATATGTGATTGCTACATTGTGTGACCGTGGAAATACTGCAGCCGCCGTATAATTGCTAGTGGCCGTAGATTCTGGAGACCCCCACGGCCGCCGTGGCAAATGTGACTTAGGCCTTACTGAAACTTGAAGGTTACTCGGAAAAGCGCATACCTCCGTCCTGTAATGTCTGATCCACGAGAACATATCGGGTCCAATACATTTTTAAGATATCGTGCTAAAAATCCTTTTTGGCCATATCTCTCAATGGTGAAAAATCGCTTTAAAGATTCAAGTAGTCGGATCCGGATCTTCACCAAAATCGAATCAATTCATCGTGGTCACACACTGAACCTGTCCACCAAATTTCATCCGGATCCGTCCTCAACTTTTGAAATATCCTGTATACAGACAAACAGAAAGTGATGAAAACATAACCTCCTTCACCTTCGGTGGCAGAGTTAAATTAATGTGGGATGAATAATTCATCTTGGATAAATTGAAGAAGAACGATCTTGTGCAAACATAAATGGGATGCACTAAAGTGCTGTAACTTTAGAGGAATCCAACCAACTATTGAAGAATAATCTCAAAATAATGATGTTTTTTTTTTTGTTGTTTTTTTAAACATGATCTAAGGCTCATCGTGGAGCTGACACACTTGCACATGGACTTAAACGAACATACATGGCACAATGCAGTGATGTTGCGGGGGGGGGGGGGTGAGTAAGGCATTTCCCGGGGTACTCTGGGTACCAGTGACGTCACTGCAATAGCACCGCCCTTCTCACCGCACTCAGCAGGGAATTTCCAAAGGAGGAATTTCCTCCTCCCCATGGATGCCAACCTAAGGAGATTGTCCATGATTGTCTTAACCTTTTAAATGTTGAACATCAAATAAAGAAGCAGCACATACCATTTTAAAAATATTTGGTGTGACTTGACTGGGGTTTGAAGTGCCCACCTCACACTCGGAGCGGATGCTCTTACCGATTTAGAACTGGTAAGCAAAATCATAAGGAGAGAACTGGAGGTACTATATCACTGATGTAATCTAAATTGAGAGACTGAGATGGTATGGACACCTTTGATGAAGAGAGGGAAATCATTAAAGTAGAAAGTGAAGCAGAAGGAGACAGAAGCTGGGATGGATTGATGTCGTGCAGAAGGATATGGCAGTGTGGGGATTCCAAGATACTGACTCAATGGATAGACAACCGTGGAGAACAAGAATCTGAGCGCCGCCGATGGAAGAAGTTTTTCAAAGTAAGAGGCACACACCAAGTTGTCACCTTCTGCCTTACCTCAAATCGAGTGAGATGATGCTAGCTCCAGAGATGGATAGGAGCCAGAGACCATCAGGATTGTGTGGAGGTGGCAGTGGAGCAGGGACTATGGGAAAGGGACCTTCTGATGTGGACTACAACAACTGCACAAGCATTGGTTTTGTTGAAATGGTGCAAAAAATAACCATGAAGCAAGATGAGCGAATTGGGACAACCTGTATCGATTCGACGGATTACATCTGGAGGTGACTGCTACCTTTCGGGAGAGGATCCTTTGCCATTACCCTTGTGCTGTATTTGTACTACATTAAATAACTGCCAATGAAGCAAAAAATTTTTATTTCTTCAACTATCTCGTTTGTTTAAAATGTAGATACAGTTATCGATTAATTAACTCTGCTCAATAATGGGGAAAAATGAGAATCGTGGCTTGTATATTGATGAACATATTGTGTAACTCAAACCAGGAACCTTCTCGATCTTCCATTCCTCTGAGACATTATCTTTCCGATTGCTTGTTTTAGTTTCCTTTATGAGGAGTGCCTTTTAACTTGCAGCAATAATTTGCTTTGACAATCAGAGGTTTTCATTCTCAATCGCGCCCCGAATTAAGTGACCTGACTTTCAACATCACTGATTGGTTTCTGAAGTAGTTTGTTTTATTCTTTCTTTTTTTGGCACACCTTGTTTTGTCTCCTGTAAATAATGGACATTCACAGCAGGGGGTGTGGATGTGGTTTAAATTGCACTCTTCAGATGGGCATCAATGAGTCCACAAATCCTTGTACACACAATGCCATTTTATCACCTGTGTATAATTTATGGTGAGCCTAGTTTGTCTTGAACTATGATGGCTTGATTTTAAGCACTGTGTAAATAATAACGTTGTAATTATTTGACCAATTCCCATAACTGAAGGCATTTTGTTTCTGATGGTTGTGCTGATGGTTTTTTTTTGGTTTTTTTTAAATTGCCAACTACACGGAAGTCAGAATTTTCTCTTATAACAATGGGGATTGTCACTGTATAGTGTCTGGTTTAAAAGGTTTTAAAAAATTAAATATTAATTTTGGGGCCATCAGCTCATACATATCATGAACACAATGCAGTATTTATCACCTTTCCTCCATTACTTGTGTCTCCCCGTGAACTTTCCTGTTCCCTCCCCAACTCTCTTGCTTTCCACCCCTTCCCCGTCTAAAACTTTCCGTCCCTTCCCCGTCCAAAACTTTCTGCCCCTTCCCCGTCCAAAACTCTCCACCCCTGCCTTCTGCCCTTCCCAACACCCACCCTCCTCCCCCCATAACTTTTCATTCACCCCCTCCATTACTTTTCATTCACCCCCTCCATTACTTTTCATTCACCCCCTCCATTACTTTTCATTCACCCCCTCCATTACTTTTCATTCACCCCCTCCATTACTTTTCATTCACCCCTCCATTACTTTTCATTCACCCCTTCCCCCCTATCTTATCACGCCCCACTCTAACCCCCATAACCTTCCTCCCTTCCCCTTCTTCTACACTATTTCCCCCTCTTTCCTTACAAAATTAATATTTTTCAACTTACCTCGTCTCTTCCCCAATGCCCCCATTTTATTTCAATATCTAGATGCCCTGCCAACCCCAAAATGATCATTATTTTGCTTTCTCCATATGTAAATAGTGGATCTCGCGTTTGGTTGTTTGGAACTGCAATAAAAAATGAGCGAGATTAAAATATTCACTGGAACTAAATTTGTCATCTGTGTTGAAATGCATTTGTGATTCTCAGCTGTTGGTTACAAGACTTGAATCACATGTCCAGCACACACTGAGGGTGCTTGGTACACATAAATGGTTTGCATAAAGTACATAATGAGTGCATAATGATTGTCCAAGGAGTATATAATGCAACCTTTTCATTACTGTTTTGACCCTGGTACATTGATTTGTATGGTGAAGCCATCACAGTAAAACTTGCATTCTAGTACAGTACCGACCCATCACAGTAAAACTTGCATCACAGTAAAACTCCTGAAAGGCAAACCTGACTGATGGTAACCTGCAGTCTCCCCACACAGCTCAGAACTGATGTGTATCTGTCCTTCAAAGAGCCAGGGCCCAACATTTGGCTCAACTGCGATCTGAATTTTTCATTCTCACCATCATCCAAATCTTGGTGAGAGATATTCAGCTTGGTTTCTCACACACATACCCTTCCATTCCTTCCCGCTAAAGCACAGACTCGTGTTCTTGAACTCTGTCGTCACTCAAAAGGCAAAGGTCCCAATTCCCCACCTGCTCTCCCCACTCCCATCACCACTAATCCCAGATACCTATCCAACTTGATTTAAAAACTATCCACTCTATTGTCACTAGCCTTGCAAGGGGACCATTCAACGCATTCACCGCTCTCTGACTTTGATGCCTCTTCCTCAACATGGACGATGGCAGAAATGCTCTTAAACTCAGGAACTGTGTGTGCTTCAGTCCTGTCATAACCTCTCTCCTCTTTCACAGGTCCTTGGATGGGCAACTTACTCTTTCAGACCTGCATTATATATATATATATATATATATATATATATATATATATATATATATATATATATATATATATATATATATATATATATATATATATATATATATATATATATTTGAATTAATTTATGTTATTTTATAATTAACCCCTCCCACACTTTACCAGCTGAAGAAACTGTGTAAAGTAACCCAAGAAGACTTACACAAGGTAAGTGCTTCGCTGTTTCGAACCGTTCCCAGAGTTCAACAACTATAAAGACGTTCACAGAGAGTACACACATGAGAATCCCACTGCTATGCACCCCCTAAGCGACCGGAACGGTTTCATCACTTATTGGCGAATCATCAGCGATAGTGCAGACAGCAATGCGTACCAGCGAGGGGAAGGATTGGGAAGGCAGCCCCAGGGGAGGGATTGGGGAGGCAGCGCGAGGGGGAGGGATTGGGGAGGCAGCGCGAGGGGGAGGGATTGGGGAGGCAGCGCGAGGGATTGGGGAGGCAGCGCGAGGGGAAGGATTGGGAAGGGGGCGGGAGGGGAGGGATTGGGGAGGCATCGCGAGGGGGAGGGATTGGGGAGGCAGGCCGAGGGGGAGGGATTGGGGAGGCAGCGCGAGGGGAGGGATTGGGGAGGCAGCGCGAGGGGAGGGATTGGGGAGGCAGCGCGAGGGGGAGGGATTGGGGAGGCAGCATGAGGGGAGGATTGGGGAGGCAGCGCGAGGGGAGGGATTGAGGAGGCTGTGCGAGGGGAGGGATTGGGGAGGCTGTGCGAGGGGAGGGATTGGGGAGGCTGTGCGAGGGGAGGGATTGAGGAGGCTGTGCGAGGGGAGGGATTGGGGAGGCTGTGCGAGGGGAGGGATTGGGGAGGCTGTGCGAGGGGAGGGATTGGGGAGGCTGTGCGAGGGGAGGGATTGGGGAGGCAGCGCGAGGGGAGGGATTGGGGAGGAAGCGCGAGGGGAGGGGTTGGGGAGGCAACACGAGGGCAGGGATTGGGGAGGCAACGCGAGGGGAGGGATTGGGGAAGCAGCGTACCAGGGGGAGGCATGGTACCAGGGGAAGGAATGGGGAGGCAGTGTACCTGGGGAAGCAGCGTACCGGGGAGGGCATGGGGAGGCCGTACCAGGGAAGGCATGGGGAGGCAGCATACCAGGGGGAGGCAGCATACGAGGGGAAGGCATAGGGAGACAGCGTACCAGGGGAAGGCATGGGGAGGCAGCGCATCAGGGGAAGGCATGGGGAGGCAGCGTACCAGGGCATTACCGGGGCGATAAAACCGTTTTCTTTCTAATCGCTGTGTTCTCTATAAAACCAGGCAGTGGCATTTAAAAATCAAAACTAATGCTATTTGGTAAAGACCTGCATGCATGCAGACACACACACACACACACACGCACACGCACACGCACACGCACACGCACACGCACACGCACACGCACACGCACACGCACACACACACACACGCACACGCACACGCACACGCACACGCACACGCACACGCACACGCACACGCACACGCACACGCACACACCACACACCAACCTCCTCGGAGTCTATATAAATGTGATTTACTGATTTACTCAACCTTTCACTCACACACATGCACAGATTTCCCCACACCTGCACTGCACAGTGACATGTCGTGCGTGGCTTTGAGGCTTCGGTGCTGCAGAAGTACATGGTTCGCGAGATGGTCGCATAACCTCCTCCACAGCGCCACGCACCACGGGCCCAAGTTAAGATCGTATACCCGTGCAACCCATGCACCGCACACGCGTAACCAAGAAAAGGCACGCACACACCCCATGGAGAGTCATTTGTTCCCATTTCTACCACGTCCATGTGTGCTGTCTCCATACCTCTGAGCTTGCAGAAACGACTGACTTAATATATTGCAGTAACTATTCAGAATCAGGTCAGGTCAGATTAGATCTGTGACTTGCTACAGGTACCATGTAAACCTGTACTAACCTGTTCCATGGTCAGGTTGTCGGCCACTATAACGTCTCCCCCACCAAGAATATTGGTGAAGAGGGTGTGTGAAATGGACACCCAGAAGGATGAAGAACAAAACCTGTCAAAAGGCAGAGGAGCTCCTTGTGAGCCAATGGCAATCCATATCTAGTGCCCAACTGTGTCTGCAGACGTCCTCCTGCAGTTGGGTTACTTTTTATTAGGTTTGTGGCAGGATTTGCACTCCGGCCACTGTAAAACTCTTCATCCTGCAAAACATTGAAAGAGCATTAAAAAAATCTGAAAACCCACTCTGTGGGAGTACCTCCTGTAGAGCTTTCCTTTGCAGGGCAGCTCACCGGATGACAGGATTGGGACAAAGCTTTCAGGACCCCAATCTTTGATAAGAGGGAAACCACGGGGTAACCTTCCCGGGTCAGATTATGATTGTGTGTGTCGGGGTGGTGCTGAGGTGTCGTCCACCAGACGGCCGTCTCCTTGGGTTAACCTGAGGCGGTCCCTTCGGGTGAGTGCCTGGAATGTCCTAGTAATCCGAGTGTTGGCCAGAAAAGCATGCATTAGGGTCCGCACAATGTTTTTCTGCACTTTTGTGATCACCAGACCATCTGAATGAATATTCCGATTGATGCCACTCTGGCACTCTTGAGCATTTTTGGAGAAACCCATTAATATGCAAATTAGTGGTGGCCATTGTCAAAATTACTATTTTTCTTCATATCTCCAAAAGTAAGCATTCAAATCGCCTGGTTGAGGTGTCTACACCAATGTTTTTAGGGTCACTGGTCATGATAAACCCACTTAAAATTTAATAACATTTAAATTTTGCTCATTAATATGCAAATTATCAAATATCAATATTTGATAAAAAATCAATATTTGATAAAAAAAATCAATATGCAGTCGCCATTATCAAAATAACAATTTTTCTTAATATCTCCAGAAGTAAGCCTCCAAACAGCCTGGTTGAGGTGTCCAAACCCATGTTTTCAGGGTCACCGGTCATGATAAACCCACTTACAATTTGATAACATTGAAATTTAGCTCATTAATATGCAAATTAGCATAACCCTACTCCCTGAATTTGTCCACGCCGATCGGCGTTTTTGCAGTACAGTTATACAACAACAAAACTGTTTGAAAATAACTTGCACAGAGCCGTTTATCCCCAGTACAGTTGTGAAGAAATGGCTGACCTCAGAAGATCAACAGCATGAACTGTTTCTGATCAAGTAAGTTGAGGCTTGTAATGTAATGAAAGAAACATGGAGAACTGAGTTTTAAGTAAGAGTAATGTCTTCTGATTCAGTAGAAGGATCGATATTATTTGCAAGCAAGTTTTCTTTTTTATTATTTAACATGATCTGTCTGAAAGCAACTGTGTATTTTATTGATTTTTTAAAAGTACACAGAGTGGAACCTGTTTCCTGAGAATTTTTTAAAATACGAACAAAGAAATTAAATGTTTACTGATGTTTATAATTGCCATTATTGTTACAGGTTGAGGCTCCATCACCATGGGAGACTGTTTCTTCAGTCCCTGCGATGCAACTAAAGCTGGAAAACCTCTGGTAACAGTTGGTCCAGACAGGGTGTGAAGTGTCATCCGGTCAAGCAAAGCAAGACAAGATGGTATACATGAAGAGCTTGAACAGAGATTACAGGCAGACGAATCTATCGAGCTCAAATGCCATAGAGACTGTAAACGTACACATCACGCTCACACATAGAAAGACACTTGAAACGAATGAGTAATGTCTGTTTGGAAGATGCTTCAACAAGCAAAAGAAGCCGCTGTTCAAAGACGACTATTTGACTTTAAAGAACATTGCATTTTTTGCGGAGAAAAGTGCATCATGGACTTTGATAAGAAGAATCCTAATCGTTGGCGGCGAGTTCTCCTTTGTAGGACTGCAGATCGTGTTGATCAGACAACTTTCAAACAAACTATTCTAGATGTTATCGATTCCTGCTAGGATGAAGAAGGACGCCAGGTCAAGATACGATTAATGGGCGCAATCAGCGATCTTCATGCTGCTGATGCGAGATATCGCGATGACTGCAGAAAGTCCTTCATGGCACCCCGTTCTGTTGCAACAGCAGCACACAGTGGCAGAGAAACTCAGGACATTGAGCCAGCTGTCAGTTCTACCATCCTATCGATGAAAAACGACATGTTGCGCATCTGGAATTCAGTAGAAGTCTACAATATGTACAAGGATCATGGAGGAAAGCTATACTCTCGCCAAACCCTGTGATCCAAATTGTTGGATATACTTGGCTCTGAGCTTCTGGTTCTGTCTGGTGAAGGTGTCTTGAGTTTAATCTTGTATCGCAGCAGAGCGTCTACTGCGATCAACGTGGTCGCATCTGATGAAGATGACGCCATTGATGTTTCCATAGAACGAATTGCCAAGAAGGTTGCACAGGAATCGAAGCAGTTGTCATCCGACCCCAGTTCCTATCAGACTAGAATTAATATAGATATTGCTAACGAAGCAGTGAGTTCAACCCTTCAATTGCTACTCTCCAAAATATTAGCTAAACTGGACTGCACACTTCCAGGATCTCTGATAGGAAACATCAGAACGAATATGATCACCAATTGACCAACTACACTCCAAATAGCACTGGGAGTTCAAGTCAGTCGTAAAAGCATCATCGAGCAGTTGTACAAGTATCATGTGACCCGTTCCTATGATGATTTTCAGCGTTTCAAGGGATCAGCTGCAACTGTTCACTCTGGGATTAGGGGAACCGCCAATGCTGAATGTGGCCTCGTTCAGGTTGTTGCTGACAACTTCGACACAAATATCTCATCCCAGAATGGACTAGTTTCAACACATTCTCTTGCAGTACTACATACCATAAAAGACCAGGCGATATCGTCCACATCTGAAGATGAAGCCATCATCAGACGATTGACCCGTCATGAAATGAAGACACCTGTGACAGAAGACATTTCGGTTCAAAGGTACAAGGGACGGGAGAAACTAGCGATGCCAGTTGAAGAAGCCACACGTGTGGTGTTACCGCTCCACGTATTGGCTCATCAAGCTATACAACTTAGGAGAGTTCAAGATATGGATTTCTCTTTTCTGAAGCAAATCACTTCTGATCAGAACACACCAGAGTTTGGTGGCTTTAATACAAAGCTCTGCAGAGAGCAAGGACAATCTATCCAACCTGCAACGAGGGCCATTTATACACCACTCATAGATATGGATCCAGCTAATCCGGACACGATGTTTACAGCAATGGAGGAGGAGGATATGTACATCGAGTCCACGTTCATGCGCTCCGGTCATGGCATACATGGAATCGTTGGCATTACACTGAAGAAGTGGGCCTATAGTATGCACACGTTTAGTCAGATAGTCCACGATCTCACAGATATGTCTGAGGGACACATAGTCACAGAGGTGACCATTCACAAGGAAGAGAAGCCATCACGCATACGATCTGATGCAGAGGAGCGAGATAAGATAAGGAGAAAACTCCAGTCCTGTATCGACCCACTTAACCCAAACGAACATGCAGACAGAGTTGTCAACATTGTAACTGGCAGAATTGGACCGGAGAAGGTGAACGCGCCAAGGGCAGTTGACATTGGCCGAGCACAGATGCATTCGTATGAAGAAAGCTGGCCAGCAGGATTCAACGCTCCCTTATCTAAACAAGTCATAACTATGGCAGTGACATGGAAAGTCATGCGTGTGGGATCTACTGAGGTTTGTGATCTAAATCTCATCTACTCCAGGGTCATGGGACTCCAACAAAGTCGAAACATCAAACTATGTGACGTCTTAGAGTACGAGCTTGCACCTGTGCCAACATCAGTGTTCGATGAAAAGGGGGAGATGAGAATAGCAAAAGACCAAGTCGACATTGAAGAAGAATCTCCAAGTGGAAATCTCAACAAGACTGGGTCCACAACCTGAAGTCACCATCTTAGATGGTTGTGCAATCCTCTGGGTTATTCATTGGTCTAGCAGGAGAATTGTGCAAGACTTTGTTGACAACTTCACGAGCCACATCATGGCAAAGGTGGACAAATCAGATATATATCTGGTATTTGACAGATATCATGATTTCAGCATCAAGAGTGGAACAAGATTAGCAAGAGCTGGGAAGCAAGCTAGCAGGCGCCACAGGTTGAATCGCCAGACTCCACTGCCTCCCACAGTTGGTGGTTCTATCAGTAACGGAGAACAAAGTTCATCTGATAGAACTGATTTGCCAGAATTTGATTGATGTCAGTCAACAGAGAAAGCAGAGCCAACACAGGCTCGTCATTATGGGACAGGAGTCTACCCCAGTGGAAATACACCACGGAGCCCAAAGGCGTCGCACTGATTTGAAGACGACGCATGAAGAGGCAGATGTCATCATGATTCAGCAAGTTGCTAAAGTTGCCGAAGATGGCGCAAAATGCATCACAGTCATCTGTGATGATACTGATGTGTTCATCTTGCTTGTGTATCACTTCGCAGAACTTCATCTGCAGTGCTGTGTCACAATGGAAGCTACATGTCCTGGCTGATCGTTGATCGACATTGGGGCCACTGCCAGAAAGCATGCCGGGATGCTGCAAGACCTACTAGCTTTACACGCACTGACAGGTTGCGACACCGTTGCCCAGATGCATGGTAGAGGTAAACTGACTTGCAAGAAGATACTCACAGCAGGCCATTTACTTCAAAAACTTGGGAATGTGGATGCATCTATTGACGATGTCATCGCCGAAGCCACTGTGTTCATGGCTGTTTGCTATGGTAGCAAGGAGAAAAGCAACATGTCTGATGTTCACAAAGAGGTGTGGTCTATGAAGATGGCGAAACCAAATGCCATCAAAGCACCAGACCTAAAGGCTCTGCCACCAAATGCAGAGTCCTTTGAACAAAATGTGTGACACGCTCATATCCAGACAGCAATATGGAAGTCAGCTGCTGAGCTGCAGCCCCCACCTCTGGATCCCACTCAATACGGATGGAAATGTGATGAGGTATCAAGATCACTACTTCCAATTATGCTGCCGCCCAACATCGCTCTTGCACCATCAGAGATCTTGGCGCTAATGCGATGTGGATGTTCCTCCGACAAGCAATGCTACACAGCTCAATGCCGCTGCACAGCAGCCAAGTACCATGCACAGTTTTCTGTACGTGCCATGGAGATACTGGCTGCAGGAATGAGCGCACCAAGACAGCTGCTGCAATTGCCCTTGATGATGACTCTGACACTGAATGAGACACCAAGCACTGAAGTAGCCTTCATAAGGTTTACAAACCTGATATATATATATATATATATATATATATATATATATCTATCTATCTATCTATCTATCTATCTATCTATCTATCTATCTATCTATCTATCTATCTATCTATCTATCTATCTATCTATCTATCTATCTATCTATCTATCTATCTATCTATCTATCTATCTATCTATCTATCTATATATATATATATATATATATATATATATATATATATATATATATATATATATATATATATATATATATATATATATATATATATATATATATATATATATAAACATTTGATTTACACAGGAATGTCTTCTTTTGTTCTTGTTGTTCGCTGCTTTCATTGCATACTGTCGAATTGTTGAATCTGTATGAATAATAAAGTGATCTATATTCACAAAGACTGAAGTGTTTTTTTTTTTTCCGTCTATATGTCTATTTATCTACATTTTCAATAATGGCGACTGCTAATTTGCATATTAATTAGCTAAATTTCAATTATCAAATTGTAAGTGGGTTTATCATGACCAGTGACCCTAAAAACATGGGTTTGGACACCTCATCCAGGCTGTTTGGATGCTTACTTCTGGAGATAGTAAGAAAAATTGTTATTTTGATAATGGTGACTGCTAATTTGCATATTAATGAGCTAAATTTAAATGTTATTAAATTTTAAGTGGGTTTATCATGACCAGTGACCCTAAAAACATGGGTGTGGACACCTCAACCAGGCTATTTGGATGCTTACTTTTGGAGATATTAAGAAAAATAGTAATTTCGACAATGGCCACCGCTAACTTGTATATTAATGGGTTTCTACAAAAATGCTCAAGGGTGCCAGAGTGGCCTCAATCGGAATATTCATTCAGATAGTCTGTTGATCACAAAAATGCAGAAAAACAATGTGCGGACGCTAATGCAAGGTCATCTTGAAAAATGGTGTTTGACATCCGGACTATATCGCTCAGAGAGGATGATCACCTGTCTGTTATCATATGAGCTCAAGCGTTTGGACATCCGTATTGCAGCACTCTCTGAGGTTCGGAGACCGGATTGCGGCAAAATCATGGCGGGTGATTACACCTACTATTGGTCTGGTCGCTGTGATGATTACCATACCCAAGGATTTGCTGTAGATGTGTCCAATAAGCTGATTCCAATGATATTTGAGGTAACACCAGTCAACGAGCGTACAATGAAACTAAAGATTCGTCACTCCTTGGGTGTCATTTCCCTGGTCTCTGTATATGCTCCCACTGAGGCTTCTGGGGTCAAAACTAAGATCCAGGTTTTCATTGACATCTTGGATGCTGCAGATCCTGTCTGTACCTGTTTGTGGTCAGGATGTTGAGGTGGTGGAGAGATTCACTTACCTTGGCAGTGATATTCATGTCTCTGCTGGCTGTGAGCCAGATGTCAACAAACATCTGGGTTGGGTCTGGGGAGTCTTGGATTCACTTGATCATGGGGTGTGGTGCTGCCGGTACCTGTGAAGGAGGACCAAAGTCCGAGTCTTCAGGTCCTTGGTGCTTCCAGTCTTGCTCTACGGGTGTGAGACTTTGACTCTGACCAGGGATCTGAGATGGAGACAATTCCTTTAGTACCAGGTCTCTTCGGAGAATCCTTGGCTATCACTGGTCAGACTTTGTGTCCAAAGATGGAGACTCAAATAAGATTTGTTACCTGCATCGTCCCTGAGCATCAGCTGCAGCTGTATGGACATGTGGCTCGTTTTCCTGACGCTGACCCTCCATACCAGATTCTCTCAGTTAGGGAGCCTCGTGAGTGTAGGAGGCCATTGGGCCGACCACGTGCCTCGTGGTTGCAGCAGATGCAGCATCAGCATCTCAAGGAGATGGGGATGGGCCAGGCATTTGCCCTGGGGGATGGCCAGACGAAGGCCCCTGGAGTACCGGTGGAAAATGGTCGCAGTGACGCACTGTTCCGGCGCATGCTTCCACACCTGACCTGAAGGCCCAGTCACACCTTGATGTTTTAGCCAGCAATAGCAACATATTAAAATGTATGTAAAACGCTGGCTTGCGTTGAACTTTTGATGTTTTTTTTTTTTTTAAAGATTCGGACGTATTCATAACGAGTTGGTCGTATGCATAACGTATTAGTAACGGACACAGAACGTTTCGTTGTATTATAGCTAACTTATACCAACGAATGCTGAGCCTGTTGTCGGCATTCACTACCTATGCCCAACGATAGTCTTACTTAGGCATAGCGCGCTGCACGCATCGCCGACGAAGACGTGACGTAGCTTATGAAAAGGCTGCCGCACAACGATTCAAATCATAACCGCCGCAGAAATGGAAGTGTCAACATCGCAGTCACACCTTGGCTATCTTGCCAGCGTATGCTGACCTCTGAAAAATGTGTCCAAAACGCTGGCACACGTCGAATACGGTATGGGTAAGTTTGGTATGCGTGAATAAAACGCTAAAGTACGCTATGATACGTCGTATTAAGTGGAGTACGTCTTGTAATTCTAAACGTGTTAAACATTTTACGACGTACTTGCCGTATGATGCACGTTCCACATGCGATGGGAATAAGTTGTACGCACGATATGCGAACGTTGGCACACGTCGATAAAGTTACTTGTAAGGTGCTCATAAGTCGAAACACTCAATATAATGGTTAGCGTCAGTGTTCCAGACTCTCTGTTTTTTTTTTCTTCGGTATGACGGTGATGTCGACACTTCGATTTCTAGTGCGGTTATGATTTAATTCATTGAGCGGCAGCCTTTTAATTATCTATATATTAATACCGAAGGACCAATTTTGTTCTCCTCCTAGCGGTTGCGTCACGTTTTTCTCAGTACTGTGACCTGGACTGAAAGAAACTTCGTACCTGTAAGAGTGCATCGCATATAGTGGCAATAGTCAACTTTCAACTCTGAAGCAGAATAAACACTTTTCGTTGAGACGGGGGCGAGGAGTGAAGAGACGGGGGCAGGGAGTGAAGAGGTGGGGGGCAAGGTAAGCAAATTGAAAGCGGGAAATGGGGCGGGGGATGAGTGGGTGGGGGCTGGGGTGAATTAAGCAGGGTTGAATGTGAGGGGGTGGACAGGGGTGGGGGCCCGGGGCAAGTGGGGTGGGGAATCAAGTGACCTGTGTGTGTGTGTGTGTGTGTGTGTGTGTGTGTGTGTGTGTGTGTGTGTGTGTGTGTGTGTGTGTGTGTGTGTGTGTGTGTGTGTGTGGGGGAGTGAAGAGGCGGGGCCGGGGTAATTACATTTTTGGGCGGGGGTAAGCAAATTGAAGGCGGGGGGGGGGTGATGGGGCAGGGGATGAGTAGGCGGGGGCAAGCACGCCCTGGCCAGTCCATGTCCCTCGAGTATATATCAGTGAGCTGGTGAGGGTGGTTGAATGAACGGAATCCGTCTGTGACGGGGTTTCGGCTGGTATTATATTATAACCGCACTAGAAATCGAAGTGTCGACATCACCGTCATACCGAAGAAGAAGAAAAAAAACCCCAGGGAGTCTGGAACACTGACGCTAACCATTACCTTCACGTGTTTCGACTTATGAGTACTTTACAAGTAACGTGTGTCAACGATCGCGTAACGTGCCTACAACACGTTACTCATAGGTTAGAAATAAGTTTCGGGTACGCTAAACATTACCTCGACGTGTTTCAACTTATGAGTAACTTTCAAGTAACGTGTGTCGACGTGTGTCAACGATCGCGTGACGTGCCTACAACTTATGGCCAGCGTTATGCGGAACGTGTGAGTCATACGCTGGCATAAGTCTTAAAATTTCAAGCATGGAAAATTTGAGGACAACCGAAAAGTACAACGTTTAAAGCTAGCGTACTACGACGTATGGCAGTTTTTCAGTGTGCTCTCAATGTTCAGGCCCGGTCACACCTTGACGTTTTAGCCAGCGATGGCAACGTGTTAAAATTTATGTAAAACGCTGGCTGGCTTACGTTGAACTTTTGATGTTTTTTTTAAAGATTCGGACGTATTCATAGCGACTTGGTCTTATGTATAACGCATTGGTAACTACACAGAACGTTTCGTTGTGTTATAGATAACTTGTACCAACGAATGCTGAACCTGTTGTCGGCCTACACAACCGATGGCCAACGATAGTCTAACTTCGGCATAGCACGTTGCACGCATCGCCGACGATGTCGTGACGTAGCCTATTAACAGCTGACGCACAACGATTCGAATCATAACTGCCGTAGAAATGGAAGTGTCAACATCGCGGTCACACCTTGGTGATCTTGCCAGCGTATGCCGACGTAACAAAAAGTGTGTCTAAAACGTTGGGGCACGTCGAATACGGTATGGGTAAGTTTGGTATGCGCGAGTAGAACGCTAAATACGCTATCATAAGTCGTAGTAAGTAGAGTACGTCAAGAAATTTTGAACATGTTCAAAATTTTACGACGTACTCGGCGTATGACACACGTTCGCATGCGATGAGGATAAGTTTTACACCCGATATGTGGACGCTTACACACGTCCACAAAGGCTACTTATAAGCTACTCATAAGTCGAAACACGTCGCGGTAATGTCTTTTTTACGCGAAACTTATTTCTAACTTATGTTTGACGTGCTTTGAACCAATTCTTTACGTAGTCCCAAAACACATCGACGTATGTAGACGTATTCCAATGACGTCTTCCGGTCGACAAAAACTGCCATATAAAGACGTGTTCCCAGCGGTTTTGGGAATTGGTATATAAAAATGGTGTTCATAAAAGGGGAACCCAACAGTGTTTTCGAGTCCTTTTTGAGTCGATGTCCATGTCAGCAGTAACAGTATCAGTATCAGTATTAGTATTAGTATTAGTAGTAGTTTGTTCATGTTGGCAGTAGCAGATGGGTGTGAGGGGGAGGGTGTGGGTTATGATGGATCGTCCTTGCGTCCGCGTGTCCACGGGTAGGTTCATAGGCTGCCACTCAACGATTTAAATGGCTGCATCTCCACGATTGAAAGTAGACGCTTGCGCTCAACAACTGGATTTTTTTTACACTCAACGACTTTTAAACGGTACCACTCAGCCATTTTCATTGTTTACAATGAACGATTTAAATTGCTGTCACTCGCCTTTGTTTTTTTTTTTTTGTTTTGTTTTTTTTTTTGACGCTGGGGTTTGGAAATTTGAAACGTTTCTTCTGAACGTGTTAAAACGCTCAAACTCGACTATTTTAAATAGACGCTGCCGATGGGCAATTGGAATCATAGCCAAGCTAGACATCGAAGTGTGAACATCCTCGGCATGCCGAAGAAAAGTTTGAAGAATGCTGCAAATAAGTGTCCTGGCCGTGGCCGTGGACGCTGACGCAAGGACGATCCATTATACCGACGTCTTTCAGCCTATGAGTAACTTAAAAGTAACGTCTGTCGACGTGTCGCAACGATCGCGTAACGTGCCAACAACACGTTAATCATAGGTAGGAAATAAGTTTCGGGTACTCTAAACATTACCTCGGCGTGTCTCAACTTATGATTAACTTACAAGTAGCATGTGTTGACGTCTGTCAACGATCGCAGACCGTGCCTACAACTTGTGGCCAGCGTAGCGGAACGTGTGAGTCATACGCCGGCATACGTCGTGAAATTTCAAGCATGAAAAAATTTGAGGACAACCGAAAAGTACAACGTTTAAAGCCAACGTACTACGACGTATGCCAGCGTGCTCTCAATGTTATCAAAACTTACCCATAACGTATTCAACGTGTGCCAGCGTTTTAGAAAAAAAATTCAAAAATTGGCATACGTTGGCTAAAACGTCAAGGTGTGACCGGGCCTTTATCAAAACTTACCCATAACATATTCGACGTGTACCAGCGTTTTACACAAATTTTCCAAAAATCGGCATAAGCTGGCTAAAACGTCAAGGTGTGACTGGGCCTTGACCTAAGTAACTATTAGTATATTTATATCAATATTTTGTCATGAAAGCACACACAAAACGGTGTAAAGCAAAACAAAAAGAAAAAAAGTCTCCACTTGCAGCAACAAAAACGTTCTTATTCGCTTGCCGAAACTACCGACTAGTAATATTGTTGTGGTTACCAAATTCGCAAACCACCATTCAGGTCCCTTAGGTGAGATATCTCCGTAATTATATGTGTAGTTAGGCCCAAACCCGTTGTCTAGTGGGAATACATGTCATTTATGCGTGCTGCGACTCTTCAGGATAGCCGTTTTTCTTTTACTATCTTTATTTTGGACCAACCGCCATTGTTACCACCACCAACCACAACATCAACCACCCACCGCGGCGCCGCTTCACGTCACACCTCGCAACCGTCGCATCGCCACCGTTCTTGCGCCGCTTGTGGGTACCGGTGTTGGACTCGTGCAGGGCGCGCGCCGAACACCGTGTACAAAACCACGGATTTTCCACTTCAAAAACGGATCAAAAACGACACACGCCCACTTTTGTTCCGTCCAATCGGTGAGCGAGGGGCGATTTGGCCCCGCCTCCAGGGCGTTGGAGGGCGATCGCTATATGCAAATTTATGGATCAAAAAGCATTCACGCCCACTTTTTCTCGGGCCAATGGGGTGCGAGGTGAAAGGTCGAAGGCAGGGGGTCAAAGATGAGAGAGCGAAGCCACGGGGCTTATATAAGCGACCGCGTTCGTCAAGGATAAGAGTTAAGACTTCGCGGGCGGTGGAGTTGGGAAGAAGAAGCAAGAAGGAGTTGGTCGTCGTCGTGTGCGTTGGAGTCGGAGAGGAGGGGACGGAGCTGTGGAGAGGCGGCGAGGGCAGACGAGGGGGTGCTCGCGTCGTGCAGGGAGCTGCACACCAGGGAGGCCGACGGCGCGACCTGGCCGAGGTGGAGACGCTCGTCGCGGGACTCGAGGCAGAGTAGAAATCCTCTATACCCCGAGCATCAGCAACCCCCTCCTGTTTCCCCCCGCGCTGAGATAGTGCGACCAAGGGGGCCCCTTTTCCCACCCCCTACCAGACACTGTCCGCAAGGCCCGCGGAGTTGAGGCACCATCGCCGCTCCGCGTCTCATCACCAGACGGGTAGGCCCGACCCGGTCTTGGCCTCAGGCCCGCCTCATCCTTGAGGGTTCTCTGTTCTTTTCCTTGGTTTTGGGTATGTGTTGTCGGCGCCGTCTGTGAAGTAAAATTGTATAAGTGTTGCCGTGTGCTCGCGTAATCGGTATTAGATCTGCATTGTCGCATTTGCTTTTTGTGTAAAATTGAATATGTGTGCTTTCCGTTCATCGCGAATAAATGTGCTTTGTGTTGAACTGTTTCCCGCTTCGCTTCGTCATTTCCTTCATTGAATCCTCATCTTGCTTCACGTAAAGGGTTGGTAGTGGGCTGAATACGCCCGATAATTAATCGAACCGTCGAGGTCGACGAATAACACCGCTCGGTTATCCCGATAGTACGGAACGGGTCGCTTAAGTGGCCCGTGTCCGAAGTCGACCTGCGGCGAGGTGCGATCGCCCGGTCTACCCTCCGTGTGGGTACTTAGGTAGGTCGAATTTGGCGAGCAACCCTATCCCACGCGGGGGCTGATTGGCTCGATCGCGGTGAGACCGAAAGGTCCACCCGTGACTGGTTCCCGGCGTTAGTCCGAGAGGGTCACGACTGGATTGTCCGTCCGGTGGGCGACGTGCCGCGATTCGAGTTACGTGGCCGTCAGCACGCCGGCGGGCGCGAATCCGCAACAATATATTAGCGGAACTATAATAGCATATTGATGTGAATATTTTCTAATGTTAGCAAATCACCCAAAACTGAAACGGCAGACTACGTACAGTATGTAATTGCCGAAAAAAGGACTATCATGGATTGGACTATGCCATCGGATTGCAAAAGCAGGTTATGAAGCATGGCGTTTCACTCAATAAAGTTACACTTTTTGCACATTCCATGATCTTTTCTTCACTCAATATAATTGTCTGAACAGAAGAAAAAGTTAAGTTTAATGCTTTGCTTGAATAAATACACCAACTTATAAAAATCACTAATTTGCGAAAAAAAAATTCGGATTTCACTCCAGATTTTGACACCAGATTCTCAAATCTGACATTTCGATTATATCCATGGGTAGGTGCCCCTATGTTGAAAGTTAAAACTATCCAATCAATCAAGTGGTTGTGGAGAAAATGAATTTGAAGGTGAAAAAGTGAGGGCTTCGACTAACGTACCACAACATGATCAAGGATGGTTGTGGACGTGTATTACTCGTTTGTAATGTCTCATTTGCAACCTGCAGGTAATATATAAACCCACACCATGCCAAAGATTTCAACATTGACGAGAGTCAAAATAATCGTTTTACACCAAGAATGTAATTCTCAAAGAGAAATATCCGACAAAACAGGTATTTCCAGATGCGGCATTCAAGCAACAATACGGAAACAAACATGAGATTGAAGAAGTTAACGATGGAAAATGGATTGGAAGGCCAAGAAACTCAACAAAAAATTGGAGCAATATTAAAGATAAGTTTCTCAAGAAATCGACAAAATAATAAAGTGCTGAACACACAAGAACTGGCATAGACATCAGGGTTCATGTGGATTCATCTCGGCAAGAGGGGTGGTTGCTGAAACCTGAATCCTCTGCAGGTTCCTCCTGATGACTACCTTTGCTCTATACTTCTTCAGGTTCCTTCTGATGATACCAATGCGGTATTCAGTCTTCGTTTGACTACGATGAGAATGTCCGTTTTCAAAAGTGGTCTTGAGGGGCGAGTTGCTGTCAAAACACCCTTTCTGCCTAAATATGCCCATCAGATTAAACTACTGAAATATGCTCAAGAACATCAGAGTTGGAATGCTAATTAGTGGGGAAGGGTACTTTTGGAGTGAAGAGTCAAAGTTTTAAATATTTGGAACAAAGAGAAGGCAGTATGTCAGAAGTCTGGTTGGTAAGGAGTAAAAGGATATACGTGTCCACATTTGACAGCCCACTGTGAAGAATTGTGGTGGCTCTCTTCAGGTTTGGGGATATTTCTGCTGGTGTTGGTGATTTAGTAAGAATTGAAGGAACAAAGCAAATCCGAATTCACCCATGAATCCGGAGGCAAATTGACGACAACTTTGTTTTCCAGCTCAATGACCCTAAACACGCAGCGAATGTCATTAAAAGATATTTTCAAAGAAAAGCGGTCAGGAACTTTATAACGATGAGAATGGCGCTCACAGTCTGTACCATAACATCATAGAAGCTGTCTGGGGTTATTTGGACAGGAGGAAAAATCAAAAGATGAATGAATTATGGGAAACATTGCAGAATGCATGGAACAACCTCCCAATGGAATTTCTCCAGAAATTTCAGGAAAGCAGTCCAAAACGGATATCTGCCGTTTTACATGAAAAAGGTGATGACCTGACAACAACAAGGAAATCCAACACAGGTGGAGGCCATTCAGCCCATCATGCCTGCATGAACACCACACCAACCCAATATCTTTTTAATTTATGAAAGAAACAAAAATTTGTATTTTTTATTTTATTTTCTTCCCCTCGAAGAGGGGGTATGGGCTTGGTTAACAACAACCCCACCAACATCACTACTTACACAATCACCCATCAATACTCAAACTCCCGAAAAGTCTTATCATCATCCCTATACCCCGCTATCTCCATAACTTCCAGGTACCTATCTAATTCGAATTTCAACTTATCTACTTTTTCTGCTGCCACAACCTTTCCAGGGAGACCATTCAATGCATTAACTACTCTCCAACTGAAGGACCCCTTGCCTTATGACCATCTAACTCTCCTCTTCTTTACTCTCAGGCTATGGCCCCTGGTTCTGTCACTGTCTACTCTGTTGAATAATTCATCTGCACTTATTTTATCTATACCTTTCATTATCTTAAACATCTCCATTATATCTCCTCGTAACCACCTCATTTCTAGTGTATAAAGCCCCGTCTCCTTCAGCCGCTCATCGCTGAGTGGAGCTCGGCCCGGAATCAATCCAGTAGCCCTGCACTGAACCTCCTCTATGGCATCTATGTCCTTCCTGAATTGTCGTGACCAAAACTGCACACAATATTTGAGATGTAGCCCTCACTAAATACCTGTACAATGTTAACACCACCTCTTTATTGATCCCCCTCTGAATACAGCCGAAAACCCTATTTGCTTTACCTAAAGCTTCCTGGCACTGTGCTGCCTGCTTACCTCCCATATCTATTACCACCCCCAGATCCTTCTCCTGTGTGACATGCTCCAAAATGACCCCTTGCATCCTGTAATCTCTATTTTCATTGTTCTTTCCCATCCCCAACACCTTACACATGCTCAGGTTAAATTCCATCTGCCAGTCTTTTACCCAATCCATACAAGTATCAATACTTTCCTGTATCTGATCACCACACCCTCTGCTATCCACCTCACCTCCAAGATTTGTGTCATCCGCAAATTTGGAAAGCTTACTCTTTACCCCATTCTCCAAATCGTTGATGTAAATATTGAATAGTAATGGTCTGAGTACTGATCCCTGAGGTACCCCGCGACTTACATCCTCCCAGCAAGACATCCTCCCATTCATAGCCATGCTTTGCTTCCTCTCACTAAGCCAGTTTACAATCTAATTAGCTACCTGAACAGCCACTCCACAAGTCCTCACTTTGGTTAACAACCTCCGATGTGGTACCTTATCAAATGCCTTCTTAAAGTCTAGATATACTGTGTCCACTGCCTTTCCTTCATCCACCTAATCAGACACTGCTTTGTAGAACTCTTAACGATTTGTTAAACAGGAACTACATTTGGTAAACCCATGCTGACTACCTTTAATTAGTTTGTATTTGTTTAAATGGTTCCTCATCCAGTCTTTGATTAATGTTTCCAACACCCTCCCCACAACTCAAGTCAAACTAACAGGTCTGTAGTTTCCCCAATTCTTCTCTGGATCCTGTCTTAAATAATGGTGTTATATTTGCTACTCTCCAATCCTCCGGTACCTGTCCTGACTCCAGTGAGCGATTGCAAATATCCGTTAACATCTTGCTTACCTGCTCAGCCACCTCCATCAATACTCTCAGGTGCATATTATCTGGACCCGGAGCCTTTACTTCCTCCACTCCAACCTGGATCTCTGTAAAAGCCCTTTCTCACCTCCTCGTTAGTTACTCTCAGCGAATGGCAATTCTCCTGACTTATTGTGCAAAAGTTGAAGAAAAATACCTGTTTAATAAGCCTGCCATCTGACTTTCATCACTAACCACTCTCCCGGTGCTATTCCTCAATGGGCCCACACTGGTCCTAACCTGTTCTTTTCCCCTGATATACTTAAAGAAAGCCTTGCTATCATGTTTAATATTCATCGCCATGTCCTTCTCATACTCTCTTTTGGCTTGCCGAGTTATTTTCTTAACTTGTCTCTGTTGACTTCGATAATTATATAAATCTAACTCCAGTCCTGTTATTTTAAACCTAATAAATGCCTTTTGCTTCTCCTTTATATCATTCCTTAACTCAATACTTAAGCACCCTGGTCTCTTTCTACTTCTAGTTTTACACCTCATTGGAATGTACTTACTCTGCACTCCACACATTTGGTCCTGAAAGGTTTCCCATTTCTCTGATGCTGATTGTCCTGTTGTTGGAGTCTCCCAATCTACATCACCCAATTCTCTCCTCATACCCTCAAAGTTTGCCTTCCTGAAATCTAATAGCCTTACCCTACGATTCTGAACTCTAATCCTAAACAGGGTCTTTGCACATACAATGTTATAATAACTTGCTCCGAAATGCTCCCAAACCTTCACCTCCTCTACCATATTGGGATCGTGACTGAAAAGGAGGTCGAACAATGCACCCCTCCTCGTGGGCCTATCTACAAACTGGGTTAAAAAACAATCCTGGACGAAAACTAGGAAATCCTCATGTGCTCTTCCCTTTCCCTGTTCCTGGACCCAATCTATCCCTGGCAAGTTAAAATCGCCCATAATACCCTTGCCTTACCACCTGCCCTTTTAAATTCTTCATGTACTCCTCCTTCCTCCTCTTCTTCCTTCCCACCCGGAGCCCTCTATAAGCATCCTCCCAGTATCTTACTGTTTTTACAATCTCAAATCTCTTCCCATTCAGAATCCTCAACATTTATTCCTTCCTTCATGTCACCCCTTTCTCTTGATGCAATGCTGTCCTTCACCCAGATCGTGGCGGCGACTCCTATTCTCTCCTTCCTATGACACCGATACACCTAGTCGCCTTCTAATCCTGTCCTCCAGTTACTTTTCTCCTTAAACCATGTCTCACTCACTACAACTACTTGTATATCGTACTCCTCGCAATCTACTTTGGCTTCAAGCTCTTCAATCTTATTATTTAAACTTGTGCCATTGGTATAGAATATATTTAACTTTTCCCTTCCTGAAATTATATTTTCCTGCCTGGCCTTGCACATCACAATTACATCATCCGTTCCTTAACAGCTTCCCCACCCTCCGCTGACCTAAAAAAATCCTGAATTCCTTCCTCAATTCCCACTGCAAGCCTTTGTTGCCCCCTTTCGATTTAACATCTGGCCATCATTCTGGAAACACTCACTCCCTTTGTCCCCTAAATGATTCCCACTGTTTCCTGAATGTAAAACCTTCCTCCCTACACCATTCTACCAGCCATTGGTTGACGTCTATTGTTCTGTTCATGATTTCTATATTGTTTCCTAACCTTGGGAGGATCCCAGAAAACACGACCCCACAACCCTTTGTTTTCAGCAGCTGACCCAATATCCTGTATCGATTTTTCAAAAACCCCTGAGTCAACTTTCCCGACATCATGCGCACTAAGGTGTATCACAACCAACTTCTTCCTGCTCCACAACTCTGTGTACCACAACCAATTTCTTCCTGCCATGACCCGACACAATATCGTTTTCCCTTCCTTCAATGTCCCTAACTCCCGCTCCTTCAAAATGAAACAATTCTTTGTCTACAATCCTTCCTGCAGAATGAAGAATCGACATATTTAATAATCTCATCACCCACAAAAACTCTCTCCCACGCCTCATGTCTACCAATTTCTATTGCTGCACCTCCACCACTGCCTGCACCCGTTGCACCGTCACCACTCCCCGCACCTGTTGCACCTCCGCCACTGCCCGCTGCACCTCAGCCACTGCCTGCTGCACCTCCGCCACTGCCCGCGCCCGCTGCCTGCACCTCCGCCACTGCCCGTCCCCGTTGCACCGTCACCACCGCCCGGCCCTGTTGCACTGTCACCACTGCCCCCGCCCGCTGCACCGTCACCATTGCCCGCTCCCGTTGCACCGTCACCCGTCTTCGTTGCACCGTCATCGCCGCCCGTCCCCGTTGCACCGTCACCCGTCTTCGTTGCACCGTCACCGCCGCCCGTCCCCGTTGCACCGTCACCACTGCCCCCGCCCGCTGCACCGTCACCACTTCCCCCGCCCGCTGCACCGTCACCACTGCCCCCGCCCGCTGCACCGTCACCACTGCCCCCACCCCCGTTGCACCGTCATCGCCGCCCGTCCCCGTTGCACCGTCATCGCCGCCCGCCCCCGTTGCACCGTCACCGCCGCCCGTCCCCGTTGCACCGTCACCACTGCCCCGCCCGCTGCACCGTCACCACTGCCCCCGCCCGCTGCACCGTCACCACTGCCCCCGCCCGCTGCACCGTCACCACTGCCCCGCCCGCTGCACCGTCACCACTGCCCCCGCCCGCTGCACCGTCACCACTGCCCCCACCCCCGTTGCACCGTCATCGCCGCCCGTCCCGTTGCACCGTCATCGCCGCCCGCCCCGTTGCACCGTCACCACTGCCCCCTCCCCGTTGCACCGTCATCGCCGCCCGCCCCCGTTGCACCGTCATCGTCGCCCGTCCCCGTTGCACCGTCACCACCGCCCGCCCCCCTTGCCCCGTCACCATTGCCCGCCCCGTTGCACCGTCATCGCCGCCCGCCCCCGTTGCACCGTCACCATTGCCCGCCCCCGTTGCACCGTCATCGCCGCCCGCCCCGTTGCACCGTCATCGCCGCCCGCCCCGTTGCACCATCATCGTCGCCCGTCCCCGTTGCACCGTCACCGCCGCCCGCCCCCGTTGCACCGTCACCGTTGCCTGCCCCCGTTGCACCGTCATCGCCGCCCGCCCCCCTTCCACCGTCATCCCCGCCCGCCCCCGTTGCACCGTCATCGCCGCCCGCCCCCGTTGCACCGTCATCGCCGCCCGCCCCCGTTGCACCGTCATCGCCGCCCGTCCCCGTTGCACCGTCATCGCCGCCCGTCCCCGTTGCACCGTCATCGCCGCCCGTCCCCGTTGCACCGTCATCGCCGCCCGTCCCGTTGCACCGTCATCGCCGCCCGTCCCGTTGCACCGTCATCGCCGCCCGCCCCGTTGCACCGTCATCGCCGCCCGCCCCGTTGCACCGTCATCGCCGCCCGCCCCGTTGCACCGTCATCGCCGCCCGTCCCGTTGCACCGTCATCGCCGCCCGTCCCGTTGCACCGTCATCGCCGCCCGCCCCGTTGCACCGTCATCGCCGCCCGTCCCGTTGCACCGTCATCGCCGCCCGCCCCCGTTGCACCGTCATCGCCGCCCGTCCCCGTTGCACCGTCATCGCCGCCCGTCCCCGTTGCACCGTCATCGCCGCCCGTCCCCGTTGCACCGTCATCGCCGCCCGTCCCCGTTGCACCGTCATCGCCGCCCGTCCCCGTTGCACCGTCATCGCCGCCCGCCCCCGTTGCACCGTCATCGCCGCCCGCCCCCGTTGCACCGTCATCGCCGCCCGTCCCCGTTGCACCGTCATCGCCCCCCGTTGCACCGTCGCCGCCCGTCCCGTTGCACCGTCATCGCCGCCCGTCCCCGTTGCACCGTCATCGCCGCCCGTCCCCGTTGCACCGTCATCGCCGCCCGCCCCCGTTGCACCGTCATCGCCGCCCGTCCCCGTTGCACCGTCATCGCCGCCCGTCCCCGTTGCACCGTCATCGCCGCCCGTCCCCGTTGCACCGTCATCGCCGCCCGTCCCCGTTGCACCGTCATCGCCGCCCGTCCCCGTTGCACCGTCACCATTGCCCCCACCCCCGTTGCACCGTCACCACTGCCCCCACCCCCGTTGCACTTGAAATTTCATGGATTGATATTGTAAAATACAATTAATCTTTGCTTCTTCGATAAAACATGATCATTACGAGAAGGGCACTCGGTGGAGCGCGATCTCGGCCAGGCTGAACAGTTTACGTTTTGTATTCCACTGATCGACCAGATCTGGATCCTGATCTGAACCAAAGTCGAATCGGCTTGTCCTTGTGGGACAAGAACGTGGGAGTAATTGTGATGTTTAAGAACAAGAAGAACAACAGCGAGTCATTGCCTCCACCACTGAAGATGGCCCACAGAGGTTATCTGTCTGTCTCAGTTTGTTTGTGAACAGGATATCTCAAAAAGCTATGGGTGGATTTGGACGAAATTTGCTGGACAAGTTGGGTGTGTGACGAGGAATAAATGGATTCGATTTGGGTCAAGATCTGGAATCGGATCTGGATCCAAGAATTATTTAATTTTAAAAAAGTGATTCTTCACCATTGATCGGGCCAAAAATCATATCCAGCACGATATTTCAAAGATGTATTGGGCCCGATATGTTCTCGTGGATCAGGTATTACATGGTGGAGGTATGCGCTCTACCGAGTGCCCTTGTAGTTGTGTGTGCAGCACAGGCCTACAGATAGCATCATTTGGTGGGGTGTGTGGCAATGCTACTCATGAATTGCCCCGTTTGAGGTTAGGGTTGGAATTAGTGGGTATGAACGCCTCAAAAGCACCATGACATCTGTCATGCCACCACCTATTGTGGAGGTACAGTACCCATGATCGATGCAGGCCTCGGGCACCACATTGGTTGGCAAATTAGACAAGTGAGAGAAGGTGAGAAGACTCACCAAGGCCAAAGAATGATCACCTTCCCTTCCAGCTAGTCAGAATAACGAGATAAACGTGCGACATTGTGGAGCTACTGATGCGAACTGGCGTTGCCATGGAAGTGAATACAACCAACATGGAGGCGCGCACGGAATTATGGGATAGCTCTGAAAAACCCCTCCTTGAGGCAAGCGGACGAGACCCAGATGTAAAAGACCAGGTGAGTAGGGTTGCGAGGAGTGGTGCCGGTTTCACGTTGCCCGCCAAGTAGCAGAGGATAATAAATTCAAAGGACTATATATAGGATGGGTCTATTTATAGATATTTACTCCGGTGGGAGGGTGGGGGTGAACGCATCAACGCATATACTCGCGTTGGGATGTTGTCGGCATTAATAAATAAGATCTCTGAGTCGGATAAACCTTTTCGGGGCTCATTTACTCACACTGTGTCCGAGAAAGGCACTTTGAGTGGATGAAGCAGGCTGCGGCAGTGATGGCGGTGTTTGTCAGTGAAGAAGAAGAAGAGGAGAATAAGGAGAGGAAGAAGAAGAAGATTCACAATGTTCCGGGCGTGCAGATATCGGCGCTTACGAGCGGATCGTTTCGGAACCGAAGGATTCGTTGCACTTTTAATTTTGTTTTTTTTTATCGGTGCTTTGTTTTTCCATTTACTGTGCTTGTTTTTTTGGCTCGAGACGGGACGGAGTGCGGAAATATCGGTGTTCTGTAATCTGAAGTAAAAGATATATCCATCGATGATTGATTGAGTCCGATCACTTGCCGTGGTAATCGGCGGCAATCAAGTGAAGAAGAAGATTAATGTGAGGAAGAAGAAGAAGAAGAAGAAGAAGAAGAAGCGGAGTAGTGGGCGGAGATGGCGGCTCTATTGTGTGAGAGGGTGAGGTATTAAAGAGAGGTTACCATGGAATCACCGGTTGGGCGGTCTGAAGGACCCGTCGATGAAGTTCCTGAAGAGGTTGGCTCTGGTGGGTTACTGGGTCTGAAACACCTTTTTCAGCCTCGACGCAGGTCCAAGGACCGCGACAAGACTCAAGGTGCAGCCCGGCCGGCCGTGTCGGACGGAGATTCCGGTGAGGAGCGCGACAGGTACAAGGAGGTCAACGAGCCGGCCATGGAACGGACTTCTTGCTCCATGTCCGCTATTGAGATCCCCGATCGGGCGACGACCTTTAACCGCGTCCTGCAACAGATCCGAGCCGTTCCGCGGCGCGCCAAAGCCGGGAATAACCACGGCGAGGGCGAGAACCAGCAGCACCAGCACCAGCACCAGCACCACAACAACAACCACGTGAAGCCTGCGCCCCAAGAGGGCTCGAGCCCGCAAGCACAGCGCCGCTCGGCCACTGAGCCCGGCCTCGCATTGACTCGCGTCGTTGCTCGGGAAGGCAGACCTCGCTCGGCCTCGGCGACCGAACCTCCGGGACACCCGTACGGCCCAGGACTGGCGGCGGTCATCGCGGACGGCAGCTCCGGCGGAGCGCAGGTGCGAGTTTGTCAAAGTCGAGCAGGTTTTGTTTTTTTTCTCCACCGATTTAGTAACACTCGTTATGCTAGTTTTATTTGCAAGTGATTCTCCTCAGTTCCTTGCACCGATAAGATGTTGAAGGAGCAGCAATGGTTAAACGGATTTGACTCTTTTATTTATTTATTTATTTTTTGTCTCCGTTGAATTAACACCAGGTGGGTTGACTCGGCTTGTCGTCCTGAGATCGGCTAAATGAGTCCGAGCTTACTGGTAAATGGTGGCGCTGCATCGGCGGCGCAGCCGCACTTCCAGAAAATAATGCATCCGGCTGAGGAAGTAAAACTGGTTCGTCTCACCAGTTCTTTTGGTAGGGGATGGAGAGGTGTTGGCTTTATGGTCCGGGTGTTGAGCTTGGGATCCCAGGATCCTGAGTTCAAATCCCGCTCGGCTGTTGAATTAATACCAGGCGGGGTTGACTCGGCCTGTCATCCTTCCGAGGTAGGCAAAATGAGTGCCAGCTTGCTGGTATACTGTGTCGGAGTGGCGACACATCCAGGATTGTGACAAATAGCCAAGGAGACTGCTAAGGCAGCACCAACGCTCTGCACAGAGTGTGGTGCCAATGGATGGATGGAGAGGGCATGTTCGTGTGCTTACATAAGTACATTATTCGTGCTCGGATCTGCAGTAATCCGTCGACCTCAGCCAGACCTCAGCCATTGTTCAACACTCAGTTGTTTCAATTTCGATTCTGCAGTCGACATGCCTGACGAGGCTTGCAGCAATGAAAGGGATTACAGATGACTTTATGCTTTCTCTCGATGACTTAACCCTCTCTGCCGACCAAAGAGGAACTTATTGTGAAGACATGTGATTTGTCATTCCTCAGTTATTTTCTTGTGTTTTTCTTGTCTGTCTGTCTGTCTGTCTGTACCCAGGTAAAGAATTGAGTAAAAATAAAAATAAGAGTCAATCCAGTTCTTCCACTCTTCCCATCCACCTTATTCAATACCTTCATGTGCAGTGGGCATGACAAGTGTCGTCACTCTTTGAATCCACCATTGTACCATCATGACCCTACTTCATTGTACAGAATCGGTTGTTACGGTATTTATCTGTAAATCATTGGCTGCCCTTCAAAGATTAAAGGGGGCTTTCACTTGTGACATACAAATGATCTTGGTGTGTCGAATTGTTTATGGAATCGGAGTTGCTGAATCGGATTGCAGCCTTGGAGCCTGGTGTTGGCTCAGTGGTTAGGGTGACGGCTTGGGATCCTAGGGTCCTGAGTTCAAGCCCCGTCAGCCGCTGAATTAATACACTAGGGGGGTTGACTCAGCTTGTCATCCTTCTGAGGTCGGCGAAATGAGTACCAGTTCCAGTGTGTGTACTGGTAGAGGGGCACTGCATCAGCGACACAGTCGCGCTTCAAGAAATGATGGTTAAAGCTGCCATACGACCACCAGATTGCACTTGCATGGTGTAAGATGGTAATCGGTGTCGTCTGCTGTCAGCGGGTATCTAAAAGCGATGCACCACTTGCGACCTGTAGTTCTGACAGGAATTTGGAGTTTGTTCAGAATCCTGGCGATGTCTCTTTTATTCTTCACGGAAGATATGAGCCATGCCTACCTGTCCCTTTGCTGACTATTTTAATCAAAGGGCAGCTTGTTGTACTTCAAACGTCTTTGAAGTACAACTATCTGTGAATTGCAATGACGATGTAAAATGAAATGAAACTCGTCAGATTGATCTTTTGTAACATGTAGTTGTTGCAGCTGTCATGGTAGTGGTGGTGGTGGTTTTTGTGCTTCTTCTGTGTCCTAAAGAGTTTCCTGCTGTCTTGGAATAATAAATGTTACTGCATTATTCTTGTTCTTGTTCTTAAATCTGGATTCGGATTCGGATCTTCACAATTGAATCGATTCTTTCTGGTCGCACACCCATCGTGTCCACCAAGTTTCATCCGAATCTGTCCACAACTTTTTTGAGATCCTGCACACAAACAGACAACCACGCAGAAAGACAAAGGGGTGAAAACATAACCTCCTTCACTTTCGGTGATGGAGGTAACAAGGGATTGAGAGGGGAAGAGGGGTATGGGGGAAGTTGGATCTGAGTGGCCAACCCCAAACTGTTGGGATCAAGGCACGGGGAGGTTGAGGATGGTAGAGCAGATTATGATGGCTTGCCGAATGTGCCAACTGTCTTGTCTGGCCTGAAGTACAGCTATTCTGAGATGAACTACAACTGTTGTCAGCTCAGAAATCGATTTGAAAAATTTGAGATTAAAAAAAATAGAAAAACGACAACAACAAAAAGCGGAACAGTCCAACGGGATAGTGTTTGTGACATCATAAGCTTCTTTGTATGATGAGGTAATCATTGTATTTCCCATAGTCATGACGGAGCCGTTTCTGATAACTTTTTTTTGTATTAATAACAGCTTACCTCCATTGCTCTGCAGTTTTTTTTTTTGTTTTTTTTTAATGCTTACAAACCCTGCTGAAAGATCACATTGTGATCCTATTCTGTCTGACTTTGTAAAAGTACTTCTGTCATTACGTCATCTACTTTGTCCTTGTAATGTTTGTTCTACACTTACCAGACTGGTTTCCGTTGATGCGACAGCCCCCACAGGCATGTTGTCAAAGGCAGGAATTGCCGCAGTTGTTTACATAAAACCTTCTGATCATTTCATTGCATCGTGTGTGTGTGCATGACTTGAGGGGGAAAGAGAGAGATGGGGAGCCTTGTGCCTTTGTTTTATTCATGTTTTATTTTATTTTATTTAAATACAGAGTCTTGACTCATGGAGTAGCTAGAACATAGAATGGATCAGAACTCAACAGAACAATAGAAAGAGAGGTGGAGGGAAACGCACCAACAGTGTCGAGGGGCAAAATGTAGAGACGGATACATAAGGTATTGTGGTGAAGAATGAGGGGAAGGGAAGGGGAGGACACACGGGGTGGACAAGATGGATAAAGAAGCAAGCTCACGAATGAAAAACTGAAAACTTTGATGGAGTTGGGCTTGGAGAGGGCTAACAATGGTAGAGAGGATCATGGTTTTGGATGGGGGGATGATCTGAGATGGTGGTGAACAGATGTCTTGAAAACTTGGAGGGGAGAGTGAGATTGAAGAGAATATGGAAGTTGGTTCCACAGGTGGGGGGGGGAAAGGAGGAACAAAATATTGGAGGTGAGCAGTAATCCTGGATTTTGGTAGTTTCACCATAATTGTGTTGATGGTGGACTATGTGAATCCTGTGAAACCTGGGGGGGGGGGGGACAAACCATGGAAAGAGTAGGGGGTACAAGACCAGAAAGGAGGTGGTATAAGAGAGAGGGACCACCAGCCTGTTTGCGATGTGAAGGTGATCGGCCCATCTCTTCAGCTTCACTGCAGGATATTTCAACTTCCAGTGATATTGAAGGCCTCTGTTTCCATGGCATCAAGCTGAGCAAGGCCTGAGGCAGGAGCGCCAGCCCAGAAGGATGAGCAGCACTCCATCAAGCTGCAGATGAAGTTTCCTTGAATTGCTATTGCTTCTTCCTGATCAAATGATTCCAGCGACATGTTGCACGTGCAAAATTGATGGCATACATCCAAACCACTCAGTTTTATTTCTTGATAACTCCCTTAAATTCACTATTCCCCCCTACCCTCCCACCCAATAACCCCATAACCCCATATTTTCTCCTCTGTCCACCTTTACTCTTGTCCATTTTGTTAACTGAACTCCCTTCACCATCCATTTGTGGATTATTTGTATTGAGGAAAGTCCAAGCATATTATAAACATCAATGATGCACCTCTCTTTTTACAAGGTGACCCTGTGTTTAAATGCTGTGGAGATTACAAGATTCTTTCCAGGACATTCAGAACCATTTTTTTTAGGTGTTGATTGTGTGGTTGCAGCTTTTGGAAACTTTAAACATTCACAGCTTTCCCGTACGAAAGTCCGTCCGAAGGGCCTCAGATAGTGCCGTGTGGCGTTTTGCTGTGCCAATGTGTATGTGGCAGCTATTTTCCCCGATGTGAAAGGTTATTCCGATTTATTTTTGCTCATGGTGTGCATCTTGACGAGGAAAGTGTGAATTTGTTGAGAGCCACAAAGGCTCCCAGAAAAGGCTGTGCAAACCCATTACTCGGAACAGTTTAAGGATATTTGAAGTTTTCGGTGTTCTTGCCATGAGGTTATGGTGGGGTCGGGGAGGGGAGGGGAAGAGGGGCAAAAAAATGGAAATCAAGCAATTTTTACCCCATGTTTGAAGCACAAACTGGTTGAATCTGTATTGTATTGTAGCACATCACAATCTCTGTATTGGTTGAAAATCTCGTCCCTCAGTCCTCACTCTCTTGGCCTCATCACAGGCGTCTGCATTCCCCTTGCTCCTGAATTGTTGCACAAATATTGAGATCCCTCGGCAAAGCATATTGCACGTTATTGTGGCCCCACTGTCAGTTCATGGCCTTTTTATCCTCTGTCACCTTGCTCGTCCAAGAGCTTCTATCTTGTATTAAAGAAATGCTTTTGTTTTTAAATTTTGGTTCTGCCTGTGGGGAAGTGGGATGGAGTTGGGGGCAGGAGGTGGGCTGTAGGCTTTGGTGAGCCTTTCCTTTTTGCATTTTTGTTTCTCTCCCAAGTTGCCCTGAGGGCATTGGAGCTACCCATACAGTGTGTGGACATTAACCAGACCAAGCAGTTACCTTCCGCAAAATGAACCACCTGGGTTTTTTTTTTGTTTTTTTTTCTCAAATTGACCATCTGGCAGTGACAAACTCTGTTTTCAAATCATCTAAGCTTCACATCAATATCTATAATTACTCTAGCCTTCAGTTGCATTTGAACCCCATGATCTCTGGATGACCATTCTGATGTCCTCATGACTCGGCCGCCATCATATTATATGTGCTTCAGTGTAAATATCATGATTTCATGTCATCCTACATAACTTTTGAAGCATGTCTTATGGGAATCCCTTCAACAGTGGTTTTGGGTTTTGATTTAATCGGTGCTCGAAATGGATGTAAATCGTAAGTCACATCACACACCACACACCTCGTGTTGTTTTTATGGTTAAGGTGGCTGGCTTAAGATCATAGGATCTTGAGTTTGAGCCCCTGTTGTGCTGTTAAATAACACCAGGTGGCTTGACTCAGGCTGTCATCTTTTCAAAGTCATCAAAACAAGTACCAGCTTTCTGGAAATTGGGGGCACTGCATCAGTGTGACAGCCACTTTCCCAGCAATGATTCAACCAGCAGCCCTAGGCTGCATACAAAACTAGAAAAAGAGAAATCTGAGATTGCAGACCCTCGACAGGACTTATTTTGTGTGGCGTTTCTGCACTGGTGTGATGTAATTAATGAGACGTAATTAGAACTACCACTTTATAACTGCTGGTAGTGATGACCGGGTGCCAAGACGTCCCACTTTGATGGAACCCTGCTTTGATCAGACACCTGACCCTGACCCTGACCCTTGATGTTTTTTATTATTCAATTGAATGTCTAATGAGATTAAAATAAATTCAATTCAAATCCAATGGAAGACCAAATCAGTACAGTTCTGCATTGGAGTAATCAGAAGGAACCCAAACAAGCAAAGATGAAGTCATCAGGAGGAATTTGGATAGGATTCACTTTTCAGCTGCTACTCCTCTACCCTCGAACCCATCCAGGCACAGCCAAGTCAGCCTTATTCAAAAAATAATAATTATAAAAAAACAAAGAACCCAGATCAATTTTCTTTTTAAATAATTCTGGTTGCCAGACCATGCATCCGATCAAGTTGAAATTTAAAACCTGTATTCACCATATCAGCTCGATCACAGTTGTGAAGTTTCATGTCAATTGATGAAGCAGTTCCAGAGGAAACATTATTTAATCTTTTTTTTCTTTAATCCAATATGGCTGCCAAACCATGTGACCGATCAATTATTCCTTCACAGATGTGTACACCCAAGGCTTGTGGAACATTTGTGTAAAGGTTCCTGTCAATTTGTCCAACTGTTCTGAAGTATTTTTTTTTAAAGGTTTTTAGATAAATCCAATATGGCTGCCAAACCAAATGACCCATGATGTCATACACTACCGGTCAGAAGTTTTAGAACACCACCATTTTTCCAGTTTTTACTGAAATTTATGCAGTTTAATATTTCAATGTACTCTGAAATTAAAGAAGAGAACAATTGCAGATAAAACAAGTCTGAAGACTACGATAGTTCATGAGCGGTATTTGACGATGTAGATTGTTTCAGAAGTCAAGGGTGAGACAATGTGATAATGTTTCACCAAGTTATACAAACTAGTACGTGCCCATAAAAAAATAATAATAAATAAATAAACCACACAGGCCGTTTCTTCGCTCTCACGTGCCCATACGTGCGTGACCCGGAAGTTCGATATTATTCGAAATTTATTTTTAATACCCAATTATTCAATTAGTGCCAACGTATTTTACCTTTTCGCAATGTCGTGGCAAGGAAAAACAAGAAGAGAAGAGAGAGAAAAAATTTACTTCCTGGTTCGGAGCATACCAGCTCACTCTGATGTTCCCGAAATTTATACACCGTCTAATATGAAAACGATCATAACTTGGGCCATTGTGTTTATCTATAAATGCGCATAAGAAATCGAGAAATTATTCGAATACACGAAGTCATCACTCTCCGGAAGCCCGTACGTTGTAACCCGTAATGGGGAATGCGGCTGAGCTTCCCTTCCCCATCGGCCACGCCCACGCAACAACGTGTCTTCCCATTGGTTTGGTAAATAAATGGCCATAACTTGGGAAGCACTTGTCAGATTAATATCAAACCTTGAAAAGGCACATCCTCAGGTCCCCAGCAATATACCTGGCAAGTTTCAATTAGATCGGACCAGTGGTTGTCGAGAAACAGCAGACACACACATAGAGATTGCTGGAATTATAGATAGATGATCAACATGATGTGGTACGAGTGACAGGTTAACAATGTGACAGGTGCAAAATGTCGAAAACCCGGTTTCGTTCAACAACTTTCAAAATTTGACCTTTGCATAGCCTTTAAAGGTCACAAAACAATGTTGTGGACATTAAAATAAGGAAACAGGATACGTGCTATAGCTTATTGGAGTTGGTTCATCGAAGAAGGTCGAAAACCCGGTTCGATTCCCACAACTTTGAAAATTTGACCTTTGTGAACTTTATAGGTCAAGGATTATGACCTTTGGTGCAAAACTTCCTCTGGAACATTACAGGAACAATATAACGTCATATAGGCTATATGGCATTTCGCACTCCTCGGATTATCCATACTTTGATGAAATCAGCGTAAAAACAAACTTGAAGGGGGTGCCACGGGCAAGGTGTTCAAGATAGAGCAAAATGGTTTCAAGACTTTAGGTGGGGAATGACCTCAACATTATGCATAAAAAATATTGTCATCCGAGCTCTCAAAGTTTGGGCGGTTGTATAATTTTTTGTCAAAATTTGCAATTTTCTAAGTTTGTGACCTTGTGACCTTGACCGTGGGACGAAAATGAAAAATCGAGTTCCGTGGGGTATGTAGGTGCCATTGGGCTAACCAAATACTGAAATCCCTGCCAGATTCGACAAACCCGTCGGAGAAGATGGATTTTTATGTCAAAATTCGCAATTTTCTAAGTTCGTGACCTTGTGACCTTGACCTTGGGAGGAAAATGAAAAATCGAGCTCCTTGGAGCTATGCAGGTGCCATTGGGCTAACCAAATACCGAAACACCTGCCAGATTCGACAAACCCCCGAGGAGAAGATGCAAATTGAAATCGGCTACCCCCTAAAATCACATGTTTTTTTGGATGTGGCTCCGCCCATAATGGGCGCACCATGCCCATTCTCAGGAAAACACAACTAGATCATGATATAAACCTCCCTCCAAAATTTTATCAGGATCGGATCAAAACCCACGGAGCTATGCTCAGGACAGACAGACAGACAGACATGGACAGACGCACAACAATAACGAATACAGTGATCACTTATTTTTTTTTCGTGAAAATATTTTTTCGTGGAATCGTTTTGTTGAACAAAATTTAATCTACATTTTTGACTCGTAAAAGTAGCCACCTTTTGCAGATATAACAGCCGAACACACTCGTGGCATTCTTTCTACAATGGAAATCAAATATTGTTCGGAAAGTTCTTCCCAACACTTGCAGAAGTTCCCACAAATGTGTTGCAGTGGTAGGTTGTTGCTTTGCTTTCACCCTTCTGTCCAGTTCATCCCAAACCTGCTCGATGGGGTTTAAGTCTGGAGACTGTGCTGGCCATTCCATGATTTGAAGCCGACCGTCTTCTTTTTTTCTTCGAAGGTAGTTCTGACATCGCCTGAAGGTATGTTTTGGGTCGTTATCTTGCTGTAGGATGAACCTCTGACCAACGAGGGGTGGACCAGAGGGTATTGCATGGCGCTGCAAAATGCTGTGGTTCAGGGTGCCAAGTCACTCTGTGCAAGTCGCCGACTCTGGATCCAGCAAAAGAGCCCCAGATCATCACGCTTCCTCCTCCATGTTTGACAGTTGGTGTCACACACTGAGGAACCATCCTTTCACCTACTCGACGGCATACAAAAACCCTGCGTGATGAACCGAAGATTTCAAATTTTGATTCATCTGTCCATAAGACCTACTTCCAGTTTTCAGTTGTCCACCGGCGGTGCTTCATGGCCCAGGCAAGCCTCTTTTTCTTATTTTGCCATCTTAGCAATGGCTTTCTTACTGCCACTCGACCTGTCAAACCTGCAGCTCAAAGTCCTCTCTTCACAGTTGAAACGGAGACTTCCTTATTTCGACCAGTGTTAAGCTGTGCTTGAAGCTGCTGTCCAGTGAGCCGCCTATCACGCAAGTTGTTGACTCTCAGAAACTTGTTTTCTGATTGTGTTGTGACTTTGGGTCTGCCAGACCACTTCCTGTCAGAGTTTTCTCCAGTTTCCAAGTGCCTTTTGATGGTGTAGGAAACTGTACTCACTGACGCCTTGGCTTACTTTGCAATTTCTCTAAAGGAAAGACCTTCACTTTTAAGGGTTATCATGGTCTGTCTGTCTTCCTTTGTTAATTGTCTTTTTCTTGCCATTGTGATGGCAATATACTACTTCCTGCATTGCAATATTGTCCAAATAATGCTTCAGAGGGTGCAGCAACACAATCTGTTCTAACACTGCTTTTATGCAGACAGAGTGTTTGTCACTCATCAACAAAAGTTGGGACACCTGTAGGAATTTTGCATCAACTTTCAAGGCTTGATTTACTTCCATTGCTGCAGAACAGCTGCAGTGGCTAACCCATTATATTACTTGTTTCCTGAAAAGGCCTTTTTAACAACTCTGATATTTACATTATTTTTCAGTTTTTGATCACCTAAACTTTTATTTTTAATCTCTGACAGTTTACCGCTAAAGGCCCGGTCACACCTTGACGTTTTAGCCAACGTATGCCGATTTTTTTTTTTTTATTTATTTTTTTTTTATTTTTTTTTTCTAAAACGCTGGCACACGTTGAATACGTTATGGGTAAGTTTTGATAACATTGAGAGCACGCTGAATAACACTGCCATACGTCGTTGTACGTTGACTTTAAACGTTGTACTTTTTGGTTGTCCTCAAATTTTTTCATGCTTGAAATTTCACGACGTATGCCGGCGTATGACTCGCACATTCCACTACGCTGGCCACAAGTTGTATGCACGGTCTGCGATCGTTGACAGACGTCAACACATGCTACTTGTAAGTTAATCATAAGTTGAGACACGCCGAGGTAATGTTTAGCGTACCCGAAACTTATTTCTAACCTATGATTAACGTGTTGTTGGCACGTTACGCGATCGTTGGCACGCATCGACAGACGTTACTTTTAAGTTACTCATAGGCTGAAAGACGTCGGTATAATGGATCGTCCTTGCGTCAGCGTCCACGGCCACGGCCAGGACACTTATTTGCAGCATTCTTCAAACTTTTCTTCGGCATGACGAGGATGTTCACACTTCGATGTCTAGCTTGGCTATGATTCCAATTGTCCATCGGCAGCGTCTATTTAAAATAGTCCAGTTTGAGCGTTTTAACACGTTCAGAAGAAACGCTTCAAATTTCCAAACCCCAGTGTCAAAAAACAAAGGTGAGTGACAGCAATTTAAATCGTTCATTGTAAACAATGAAAATAGCTGAGTGGTACCGTTTAAAAGTCGTTGAGTGTAAAAAAAAAAATCCAATTGTTGAGCGCAAGCGTCTACTTTCAATAGTGGAGATGCAGCCATTTAAATCGTTGAGTGGCAGCCTCTGAATAGCAAACCCCACGTCACCGGCAAAGATAAACTGCCGCACGATATGGATAAGTTAGGCTATCGTTGGGCATAGTTTGTGAACGCCGGCTTCACGATAATTATTCATTGGTATATCGTATCTATAAGTAATCAAAGCGCTCTATGTACATTATTAGTTCATTGTGCATTTGTCCAACCCGTTATGAATAGACCTAAATCGTAAAAACAAGCTCTAGCTCATTGTTGAAAAAGCTCCATAAAAAATTAGCCGCAAGAACTTCGAACAATGGTGAAAAGATGTCTCCTACCCGTGGACACGCGGACGCAAGGACGATCCATCATAACCCACACCCTCCCCCTCACACTCACCTACTACTGCCAACATGAACAAACTACTACTAATACTAATACTGATACTGATACTGTTACTGCTGACATGGACATCGATTCAAAAAGGACTCGAAAACACTGTTGGGTTCCCCTTTTATGAGCAGCATTTTTATATACCAATTCCCAAAACCGCTGGGAACACGTCTTTATATGGCAGTTGTAAGCTAGAAACACGTTCATTTATTTTTTTTTTGTCGACCGGAAGACGTCATTGGAATACGTCTACATACGTCGATGTGTGTTGGGACTACGTAAAGAATTGGTTCAAAGCACGTCAAACATAAGTTAGAAATAAGTTTCGCGTAAAAAAGACATTACCACGACGTGTTTCGACTTATGAGTAACTTATAAGTAGTCTTTGTGGACGTGTGTAAGCGTCCACATATCGTGTGTAAAACTTATCCCCATCGCATGCGGAACGTGTGTTATATGCCGAGTACGTCGTAAAATTTTGAACATGTTTAAAATTTCTTGACGTACTCTACTTACTACGACGTATGATAGCGTACTTTAGTGTTCTACTCACGTATACCAAACTTACTCATACCGTATTTGACGTTCCCCAATGTTTTAGACACATTTTTCTTAGGTCGGCATACGCTGGCAAGATCGCCAAGGTGTGACCGCGATGTTGACTCTTCCATTTCTACGGCAGTTATGATTCGAATCGTTGTGTGTCAGCCTTTTAATAGGCTACGTCACGACATCGTCGGTGATGCGTGCAACGTGCTATGCCTAAGTTAGACTATCGTTGGTCATCGGTTGTGTAGGCCGACAACAGGTTCAGCATTCGTTGGTTTCAGTTATCTATAACACAACGAAACGTTCTGTGTCCGTTACCAATGCGTTATACATAAGACCAAGTCGCTATGAATACGTCCGAATCTTTAAAAAAACATCAAAAGTTCAACGTAAGCCAGCGTTTTACATACATTTTAATACGTTGCCATCGCTGGCTAAAACGTCAAGGTGTGACTGGGCCTTAAGCTTTGTACCATTTCAGGTTATTCACTGGACTTGAACTGCTTACATTTCAATAAAAACTGGGGGGTGTTCTTAAACTTTTTTGACCGGTTGTGTATGTGTGAAGTTTCACCTTGATCTGTTCAGCTGCTTCAGAGAAAATTTTGAAGTTTTTATTTATTTATTTTTTTAATTTAATTTAATTTTTATTTTTTAAGCTATATCATGTGGCTGCCAAATCACGTTACCGATGATGTCATCAAACAATTTTTCTCTGGACCATTTTATCCCTCTGACGCTCAAAAATTTTCATACAGATCAAATGTAGCATTCTACAAATGCAATTATGACATAATAAAGGCACCTAGGATGTCTTTAAAAAAAAAATCAAACTTATTCCCCATGTAGATGACTTGCCAGTGCCAAGTTTCAATTTTTTTTCAGAGATAGAGGTTCAAAGTTTTTATTTATTTTTTTATTTTTTAATATGGCTGCCACACTACGTGACTTATGACGTCATTATCATTAATACATTCTACATGAGTAGTTGCACCAATGGTTAAGATTTCGTTTCAATCCAACAAGCGGTTGCGGAGAAAAACGCTAAAGTTCTGTGCGGACAAACAGACAGACAGACCCAAATGCAATACCCTCTCCTTCGAGGGTAAAAATAATCATCACATCAGTCTATGGGATGTGTAGTGTTGTACATCTCCCGGTCTTCACAACATAGATAGAGTTCAACTTCACTGAGCGTGCTTTAGAATCTAGAAACAAGTGACTTGTGTTCCCAGCGCCAGGTCTTGGTGTCTTCTTGTACAATTTCAGATGGTGTCCTCGCTGTTCATATCGGAGTCCTCACAGTTCAGGTGCTGGTCGAATCGCCTGTCTCTGAACCTTCTCAATCCTTTCTACATCTATTTTATATCTTGTATGCCAGAGGGGGTTGCCCGACTCGAGTTGCGGCCTGACCATGGTTACGAAGACGATTGGTAGCATATCTTTTATGGCGGAGAAAGTTATAACTTTTAATAACTCCATGTTTGTACGTACAAGTGTTGTTCATTTTTGTTCAAGCTTCTGCTGACGTCGCAAATCTTTGGGCTGAAAACAAGTCAAACAGGTGGGGCAATGATTGTTGTCATGACTGAGATTATAATTTTGATTCAGTAAATCCAGTTTTGGCTGCTTCGGTAACTTTGCATCATTTTGATTTCAGTTTCCCTTTTTTATTATTATTAATTTTTCCCCCATCTGATGCTGCTGCTGTTATTGTAAACTTGTGCAAGACCCGAAGCGGTTATGATTATGAATCATAACCGAAGCGGTTATGATCGAAGCGGTTACTTTACTTTTTTTTTTTCTCTTTTGTTATTATTTCTTTTCTTTTTTTGTGCACAAATTTCGAAGCTTGTGGGAGAGTTAGAACACTGAACGAATCAAGACACAACAGTAGAAAGATGTGGGCAGACACCAACAGCAGGGTAAAAGGATAAAATAGAGGGAGACTTTGACAAATATGTGATGTGAGGAGGAATAAGGGACAGGGGAGGATGCATGGGGTTGATGAGATGGATAAACAAGCAAACTCTCAGGAAGGAAAAACTGGAAATTTGGACGGTTGAGGTGGTCTTCGGGGGGCGGGGTTAACGAGGGTAGAAAAGATCATGGTTTTGAATGGCGGATGATCTGAGATGGTGGTGAACAGCTGTCTTGAAGACTTGGAGGGAAGAGTGACATTGAAGAGGATGTGGATGTTGGTTCCATTGTTGGGGAAAGCAAGGATCAAGATTTCATGTTGTTGTTTATAATTGCATGTGATAAGGATGGATTAGTTCCTCCTGACTACTCAATCTTTTCTCGTTCCTTCTTTGGGTACCTTCTTGGTCTTCCGATTTATTACGTGTGATTTTAATTTGCTGGAGATACATTGAGTTCAGGAACAAGTTAAAGGGAGAGCAGATTAGGATTTTCTATCTCTTGTCCAAGATTTTTTTTTTTCTAAACCAGTTTGTACAAAAGTTCATGGCGGGGGGGGGGGAAGAGTAGTTCACTGTTGGACCTCTTTTTGAGTAACGATCCTAATATGGTGGTCGTTGGAGGAGCGAGAGGTGGGATAACTTCTGTAGACAAACATTAATAATGTAATCCCAACTCTATTGTTTATGTTTGAAGTTTAAGATGGTAGTGTAAGGTTATTTGATTTTAGGAGGGAAAACTTTGAGGGTATGAGAAGTGATTTGGGAGATTTAGATTTGGTAAAGTTAATGAGTAGGCAGTCTGCATCGGAGAAATGGGCAACCTTCAAGGAGCAAATGTGTAAGGTGGAGACTCTGCATATTTCAAAGAGGTGTAGAGGCAGAAAACAGGGTAGTTGAGCAGTGAGGTATGCACTGTAGTTGGGGATGAGCAGAAGGCATTTATGAAGTACAGTACAAAATAACAGAACTAGAGTCTGACTCATCAGTAATTGGACACAGGGACTAGTGTTTAAAGAAGATAACTCGGCAGGCCCAAATGGAATATGAAAAGGACGTAGCCTCTAATAATGAACGTAACAGCAAGACATTCTTTAAGTAGGTAAGAGGTAAAGAAAGGGTTAAGAGAAGTGTGGGCCCATTGAAGAATAACATAGGGAGAGTGGTTGGTGATGAAAGCAAGATGGCAGGTTTATTAAACGGTTATTTTGCTTAAACATTTACATGAGAACAGTCAGGGGAATTGTCAGCAGCTAACAGTACCTATCAAGGAGGTGAGGAAGGCTTTCACAGAAGATCCAGGTCGGAGTGGAGGAAATAGAAATAGCTTGAACCAATATTTTCAACGGCTCACTGGAGTTGGAACCGGAGGATTGGAGAGGAGCAAATGTAACACCATGATTTAAGAAAGGATCCAGAGAAGAATTGGGAAACTATAGACCTGTTAGTTTGACTTCAGTTGTGGGGAAGGTGTTGGAGACGTTAATTTGGGAACAGATGAGGAACCAATTAAATAAATACAAACTAATTAAAGATTGTCAGAATGGGTTTACCAAAGGTAGGTCTTGTCTAACGAATATTGTAATTGGGTAGATGAGTTCTTTCAAGCAGTTTCTGATTGGGTCGATGAGGGAAGTATAGTGGACGTAGTATACCTTGACTATGAGAAGGTATTTGATAAGGTACCACGTAGGAGGTTGTTGGATAAGGTGAAGGCTTGTGGAGTGGCTGGTTGGGTAGTTCACTGGATTGCAAACTGGCTTGGTGACAGGAAGCCAAGAGTGGCTGTGAGTGGGAGGATGTAAGTAGTGGGGTACCTCAGGGATCAGTACTTGGAACATTATTCGTCATAATTCACATCAATTATTTGGATTGTGGGGTGAAGAGTAACCTTTCTAAATTTACAGATGACACAAATCTTGGAGGTAAGGTGGATAACACAGAGGGTCTGGGTCAGATTCAGGAAAGTCGAGATACTTTCAGAGATTGGCAGATGCAGTTTAACCTAAACAAGTGCAAGTCCTGGGGATGGGTAAGAGTAATGAAAATGGAGATTACATGATACAAGCGGCAGTCTTGGAGCATGTCACACAGGAGAAGGATCGGGAGGTGGTAATAGATATGTGGTGTAAGCAGACAGGCTAATGCCAGGCAGCTGTTGGTAAAGTTAACAGGGTTTTTGGTTGTATTCAGGGGATAGATTAAAAATCAAAGGAAGTAGTTTTAGCACTGTGTAGAACTTTCGTGAGGTCTCATCGAGAATATTGTTTTCAATTTTGGTCAAAGCATCTGAAGAAAGAGAGAAAGATGTTGTTACGAATTTGGAATTCGAGTGCACACGACATACAGGTTCCTTTAGTCAGCAATGTCGATAAGTGCTTGTTCCCAAGATAGCTCACCTTCCATTGTTTAAATGTTCAGAAATCTATTAGATGCGCTGCGGATCGATTTAATAGTTGGGGAAGGAACAATGGAGACATCCCTCCCCCTCTTCTGCGAAGAGGAAGAACCACCCTGCCGTCCGTGATTCATGATGTCAACAACTCCCTCCCACCCGTGGTTGAGCGGGGGGATGGATCACGAGGGCATGAGTCACGCCGGGCGTGGGTTTGGGTTGAGGCCAGAATAAGAGGAGATATTTTCTTTTGTTAGTGGGCAGAGTTGGAGAAGGGAGTAGAGAGTAGCCGTTCAGCAGACCTTCGGGTCCTGTTTGGCTTGGCTAAGGGTTGAGGCCTTCGGAAGCTTTTTGCTTCGGCTGGCTCGGTGAGCTTCGGCTGAGGCCTGGCTCGAGAGGCTTTTTGCTTTGATGGCTCCGTGAGCTTCGGCTTCTGCTTGGCTCGGGAGAGCTTTTTGCTTCAAGCTGCCCTGTTTGGAAGGAAGTTAAGCCAGTCGCTCGGCTCGAGCTGCGAGTGGTGGCTTCTTCTTCTTGGTTCGTGGAGCTCTTTGTTCTCCATTTTAGTTCCCGGCTTGGTGCGACTCATCGACCTCTTCGTGGAGGTGGTTCCTCGTGGAAGCGACGCATCGACGGGAAGGATCGACGCCTCGTCTCACCAGTACGTGTTGAGAAGCGTGGGAGAATTCGTGGGAGCTCGGGAAGGATCGCGGCTCGGCGATTGGATCCAGCTCGCTCTCGCTGGAGCCCGGGCCCGAACAACTTTAAGACCACACGAGGTGGAGAGGTTCGAGATAGGCTCTGGGTTTCAGCTCACCTGTCCTCTGAGCTGGAGCTCGTTATTAAAGGCCTCTGCCACCATTTCTTGTGTGTGTGTGTGTGTGTGTGTGTGTGTGTGTGTACGTGTGTGTGTGCGTGTGTGTGTACGTGTGTGTGTACGTGTGTGTGTACGTGTGTGTACGTGTGTGTGTGTACGTGTGTGTGTGTACGTGTGCGTGTGTACGTGTGTGTGTGTACGTGTGTGTGTGTACGTGTGTGTGTGTACGTGTGTGTGTGTGTGTGTGTGTACGTGTGTACGTGTGTACGTGTGTACGTGTGTACGTGTGTACGTGTGTACGTCTAATAAGTCGGAACTGCTGTTAAGTGCAAGTGATTGTACATAATAAGTAGACGGTTGTAGTTCTTTTGTTGTGCTTTTGTTGCTTGTATAATTGCATACGTGTTTTGCCTTGTTTAATTGCATACGTGCTTTATTATAATAAATGTCCTTGTGTGAATGTAAACCTGTTCGTTGCGTCCATTCCTTCATTGAACTGCCCCGTCTTGCACTCGGAATATAGTTGGTTTTTAAATAGCCGGTAAAGTGATCGGGTCCAACGGGACTGCGCGATAATACCCCGCTCAGTTATCCCAAAAGGAAGCGAGCTGCTTAAGCGGCTCGTTTCCAAGCGGTCCTGTTGAGGATCTCTCGGTAACCTACCCGCGCGAATAATTAGGTAAATCGAAGATTTTGCGATCGGACCCTGTAGCGTGGGTCGAGTGCGGACAAGGTTGTGGTGTGCTTGGAGCACGCCCGTGACTGGTTTTCGGCGTTGTTCCGGAAAGTCGCGACTGAATTGCACGTTCGGTGGGCGAAGCGACCGCTATTGGTTGGACGCGGTCGTTCGCACGCTAACGGGCGGGAAAACTACAACAATACAATATATATATATATATATATATATGTATATATATGTGTATATATGTATATATATGTGTATATATATGTATATATATATGTATATATATATATATATATGTATTTGATACACTGCTGATTTTGCAGGTTTTCCCACTTACAAAGCACGTAGAGGTCTGCAATTTTTATCATAGGTACACTTCAACTGTGAAAGACGGAATCTGAAACAAAAATCCTGAAAATCACATTGTATGATTTTTAAATAATTAATTTGCATTTTATTGCATGAAATAAGTATTTGGTCACCTACCAACCAGTAAGAATTCCGGCTCTCACAGACCTGTTAGTTTTGTCTTGAAGAAGCCCTCCCATTCTCCACTCATTTCCTGTATTAACTGCACCTGTTTGAACTCGTTATCTGCATAAAAGACAGCTGTCCACACTCAATTAATCAGACTCCAACCTCTCCACAATGGGCAAGACCAGAGAGCTCTCTAAGGACATCAGGGACAAAATTGTGGACTTGCACAAGGCTGGGATGGGCTACAGGACAATAGGCAAGCAGCTTGGGGAGAAGGCAACAACTGTTGGCGCAATTATTAGAAAATGGAAGAAGTTCAAGATAACAGTCAATCTCCCTCGGTCTGGGGCTCCATGCAATATCTCACCTCGTGGAGCCTCAATGATCATGAGAAAGGTGAGGGATCAGCCCAGAACTACATGGCAGGAACTGGTCAATGACCTGAAGAGAGCTGGGACCACAGTATCAAAAAAACCATAAGTAACACACTGCGTCATGGATTAAAATCCTGCAGCACATGCACGGTTCCTCTGCTCAAGCCAGCACATGTCCAGGCCCGTCTGAAGTTTGCCAATGACCATCTGGATGATCCAGAGGAGGAATGGGAGAAGGTCATGTGGTCTGATGAGACCAAAATAGAGCTTTTTGGTTTAAACTCCACTTTCCATGTTTGGAGGAAGAAGAAGGATTAGTTCAACCCCAAGAATATCATCCCAACCGTGCAGCATGGAGGTGGAAACATCATTCTTTGGGGATGCTTTTCTGCAAAGGGGACAGGATGACTGCACCGTATTGAGGGAAGGATGGATGGGGCCATGTATCGTGAGATCTTGGCCAACAACCTCCTTCGCTCAACAAGAACATTGAAGATGGGGTGTGGCTGGGTCTTCCAGCATGACAACGACCCGGAACACACAGCCAGGGCAACTAAGGAGTGGCTCCCTAAGAAGCATCTCAAGGTCCTGGAGTGGCCGAGCCAGTCTCCAGACCTGAACCCAATAGAAAATCTTTGGAGGGAGCTGAAAGTCTGTGTTGCCCAGCAACAGCCCCAAAACCTGAAGGATCTGGAGAAGATCTGTATGGAGGAGTGGGCCAAAATCCCTGCTGCAGTCTGTGCAAACCCGGTTTAGAACTTCAGGAAACGTCTGATCTCTGTAATTGCAAACAAAGGTTTCTGTACCAAATATTAAGTTCTGTTTTTCTGATGTATCAAATACTTATTTCATGCAATAAAATGCAAATTAATCATTTAAATATCATACAATGTGATTTTCAGGATTTTTGAGTTGGATTCCGTCACAGTTGAAGTGTACCTATGATAAAAATTACAGACCTCTACGTGCTTTGTAAGTGGGGAAACCTGCAAAATCGGCAGTTTATCAAATGCTTGTTCTCCCCACTATACATATATTGAGAGAGATCGATTGTTCAGCATACGCTTACTATATTGATTCCACGACAAGCTAAACTAATCTAAGCTATGATGAGCGGCTGAAGGAGACGCAACGTTATGCTTTCGAAATGAGCTGACTGATTATGTCATTGTGTGGGGTTATAATCGAGAGATGTTGCAGTTAATGAAGGGTATAGACAAGATTGGTGCAAAAAACCTTTTTCAGCAGAGTTGATGGTAATAGGATCACAGAGACCATAGCCTGAGAGTAAAGAAAAGGAGAGTTTAAATGGTATTAATTTAAGGGTCTTTCACTCAGAGAGCAATTGATGCATGGAGTAGTCTCTTTTGAAAAATAGTGGCAGCAGAAACAGTCAATAAGTTTTTTAATTGGATAGGTGGTGCAGGGATATTGGTAGGACTTTTAGGAAGCTCGGTTGTGTGTGCAAAGGTGATCGATACGTGGGCTGATGCAGTGTAGGCATGATGGTCTGAATGGCCTCCTCCTGTACCAGAGTTCCTTGTGTGTATCGCTATCAAGCACTTGTACTGGCACGTCGGTGCAAATGCTTGGATATTGGACTTTGCTCGACCCGCCATAAAACAAATTATTGCATTATAAATAATCTGACCTTGAAACTTTTTGTAACTCCGAAAGCTTGATAAGCTTTTGGGAGGAATCCAAATGTCCTTGTGATTCTGCATCTCCTATTATGGATTTTTGCCAATGCCAAGGTCATGGTGACATCATGTAGCAGGATGTTTGCAGAAGTTTTACAATGTAAGTTTCCTTGATAGGAGTGGAGTGGCGTATAGTGGAGTACTTGAGAACAAGTGTGTGTGTGTGTGTGTGTGTGTGTGTGTGTGTGTGTGTGTGTGTGTGTGTGTGTGTGTGTGTGTGTGTGTGTGTGTGTGTGTGTGTGTGTGTGTGTGTGTGTGTGTGACTGATAAAGAGACTCGATGAGAGTAAGGAAAATTGATGGAAAGGCAATGTGTAAAGGGGGGGGGGGGTCAGGGTGTGGTGGATGGGTGTACTCTGACCAGTGATGCACCGTTCGATTCCAAACTTTCAACTCCAAATGATTTCCTGCTGTAAACTGCGTGAGCTGTATTTTACAATTGTCTTTAGACTCATGACATTGGGATTGCTTCCTTTCATTGTGCTCTTCACAGCGCAGACCAAGGAACAGATTTTTATGTTGACTACTCTCAATTCTTTTGTGTGTCTGTCATCTGTGTCCCCATGCAGATCTACTTCTATATTGATTGTTCATTCTCAGATCTACTGTAATCTGTATGAGGCACTGTGCTGTTTAATTCTCAGTCTCGTTATTAATCTCCGTAATCGAAGATCGGAGGTTACTGTTTTCACCCCTTTCTGTTTGTTACTTATGAAATCTAAAGATTTCGTCAGTATATTGATGACTTCCGTTTCTGTTTGTTTGTTTGTTTGTTTGTTTGTTTGTTGGCACGATAACTCAAACGGAAGAAGCTACCAATGTCAAATTGCACCACATAATTCAGGAGGGTGATGGCTAGTGCTGATTAGGTTTTGGTCAAAATTGGTCACAGTGAGGTCAAATATTCGATTTTTGATGGTTTGGTACAGATAACTCGAACGGAAGAAGCTACCAATGTCAAATTACATCACGTGATTCAGGAGGGTGATGGCTAGTGCTGATTAGATATTGGTCAAATGTCAAGGTCACAGTGAGGTCAAACATCCAAAAAATGATAACTCGAGAACGGAAGAAGCTACCAATGTCAAATTACACCACATAATTCAGGAGGGTGATGGCTAGTGCTGATTAGGTTTTGGTCAAAATCGGTCACAGTGAGGTCAAATATTCGATTTTTGATGGTTTGGTACAGATAACTCCAACGGAAGAAGCTACCAATGTCAAATTACATCACGTGATTCAGGAGGGTGATGGCTAGTGCTGATTAGATATTGGTCAAATGTCAAGGTCACAGTGAGGTCAAACATCCAAAAAATGATAACTCGAGAACGGAAGAAGCTACCAATGTCAAATTACACCACGTGATTCAGGAGGGTGGTGGCTCGCGCTGATTAGATTTTGGTCATAGGTCAAGGTCACAGTGAGGTTAAACATCCAAAACATTCGATTTTTGATGGTTTGGTCCAAAATCATCATAGAAACTTCTGGTTTGCGTCGCTACCTTCTCCAGAGACAGCTTTTATTAGACAAGGTCAGAGGTCAAGTTGACGATTACGTAAGTACCAGTCTATGACTGCTTGTTTGTTTGTTTGTTTGAACAGTAGTACGGAAAAACTCCTCGACGGATTTCGACGAAACTTGGTGGGGGATTAGGTATAGTCCAAGGATCATGCCATTAGATTTTGGACTTGGTCCAAAATGCAATATGGCAGCCATTTTGACAAAATATTTGAATTTTTTTTTTTTTTTGCATTTCTACATGTTTTAAGTGATTTCCAACAAAAAACATGCCAAAATTATTGCGGCTGATTTTGGAACTTCAGGTGGATATACCCACGTAAAATCAATTTCTGTCTCAAGGAATCTAGTTATGACTAATTAATTGAGTATGTAAAAGTAAATGGGAAAGTTGCAAACGAAAACTCTGAGCACTGTTGTCATCAAATTGAATGAATAGGATATCAGGTTCACTTGAGTGACCTAGCAGTATTGGCGGCGGAGGTTTTGCACTCTACCGAGTGCTCCCCCTCTAGTTATAAATGGGTTTGTGAAGATGAATTGCTTTATGAAGTGAACTGTCGAACTTGGGGCTGTGACGTGATAAATTCATCCTGACAAACCCAGCACATATTTATGCGTTGTCAGCCAACTGCTGATAAATCGTTTTTCAGCATCGTCTCAAAATTTTAATGCTTTATTTGCTTGGATCTGTAGAATTTGAAAACCCATCTGGAAAAGAACCTGCTCTACATCTCGCACGCCTCTGACATAACAAACTTCCTATTCTGAAACTGTGATCGCGTAAAAACTTATCCCGACTATAATTTCTGGGAAGAGTTTTAAAATGCTGAATAACTTTCAAGCACTTTTAATAGCTTATTTGAATATTGGTACAAATTTGAAACCAATTTTTTTCTCGACTCTTTGAAGGAGTTAAAGCGTCCGTTCTGAGTCTTTGAGGTGGGCAGCTTGACTCACCCTGGGTGAGTACTCCGTTGTGAGTCATACCACCCTGCGTGAGTCACACCAAAAAAACTTTAATAGTCCATGCTGATTCTTCTTTTGATACTTGGCATTTAGAGGATAGAGCATGGTGAAACGTCATGCGTTGGTATCATGTGGGGTGGGGCGGAGGGGGACGAGTGGAGATTTGTCCTTGCAAACACCTCGTTGATTGGGAAGAGAAAATCGACACCATGAGATTGAATCGGCAGCACCTACCCTAGAGTGTGCTGGAAACTTCCTTCCCCCAGGACTGTTTTTGTCTTGAGCCAAATCCATTGTTACCTCCACCACTGAAGGTGGATGGAGGTTATGTTTTCATGTCTGTCTGTCTGTTATCAGGGTATCTCAAAAAGTTATGGATGCATTTGGGCGAAATTTGGTGGACAGGCTGGATGTGTGACGAGGTTAAATTGATTAGATTTTGCTGAAGATCTCGATCTGGATCTGGACACGAGAATTTTTTTTGTTTTTTTTTTAAGTGATTCTTCACGATTGAGAGATGGAGTCAAAAATGATATTTATAGAGTAGCATGATATTTCAAAAAATTGGGGACAAGTTATGACAAAATGTGATTGATTGAGTTGAGTGTGTGACAAGAACAAGCCAATTCGATTTTGGTTCAGGTCCGAATGCAGATCGGGCCTATCAGTGGGATATAAAACTTAAACTGTTCAGTCTGGCGGAGATGTGCGCTCCACCGAGTGTCGTTCTAGTTTTCTAATTGCGCGCGTGCGTGCACAATTTGTGTGACAGTTCATCCATGATACTTAGACCCTGGATTCGAGTAACATTTAACAAACCCTTGGATCGATCGGTTCGAGTCCGATTGAAAACAGCTTCACTTAATTTGATGTCCATTTCTCAAAAGCATCATGCCAGCTGTTTTGAGGCCATCACTCAAGGAGAGCAAAACCACCTTTCAGGTGAGACTCTCCTGCACTGCTCCTTCATTAACATCTTTTACAATATTGTTGCGAATTCGTGCCCGCCAGCGTGCGATCGGCCGCGTAACTCTAATCGCAACCGTGTCGCCCACCAGTCGGACAATTCAGTCGTGACCCTCCTGGAACTATCGCCAGGAACCATTCACGGGTGGGGGTTTAACCTCACCACAGCCCAGTCCACATTCTACCCGCGCGAAATAGGGTCACTCGCCGAATATCGAAATACCTAAGTACTCGCGCGGGTAACCTACTGAGGGGCTGCACCGCAGGTCGGCTTAGGACACGAACTGCTGATGCGGTCCATTCCGTTTTACAGCGATAACCGAGCGGGTATTATCACCGACCTCGACAGATCCAATTCTCTTACCCGGGTGTTTAAAACCCAACTAATTATTCCACGATGCAAGATGGCACTTTCAATGGGGAAATAGGACGCAACAAACGGGATACATTTCACACAAGGACTTTTATTATTTGCACACACATCACAAGCAAGGCAGTCATGCACGTATGTACAACCAGGCAGTAATGATGCAATAATACAAGAAAGGAAGCAAAAGCAATACCACCGAATACAAGCAAGGATCAATGTACATGCACAGTCACTTATTCAGTCGTGACTTCACAGGACACGGCGCCACATCATTCATTCAAAAGCAAAGGAATGGCCACTCCTAAAGACGGGAGTGGCAGACAGGGTCCGTGGACCTTTATAGTTCGTGAGCCTTGGTTGACCAAACGGGCTCACGAGACCGATGCGGCTTACCCACACCCTCGTGGTGCGACGATGGGCAGGTCGCGACGTCTCGTCCCCACGGCAGCTAGCGTAGCCGCGCCTGATCTCGGGCCTTGCAACGATGGGCAGGTTGTGATGCCTTCTCCCCACGGCCACTAGGGTAGCCGCGCCTGATTGCGGCCTTGCCAAGGCGAGGTGATCCGGGCAACGCGGCTGAGAGGAACGAACGGGTCTATCAACGCTCTCTCAGCGCTGATGCTCGGCAAGAGTTGATGCTCGATCAGCGTTGATGCTCTCTTAGACCCCGTCCGTCCCTCAGCGATGCGCGAATCGCGCCGAGGTCCGATCACCTCGGACTGCCTTGGCGCTGGCAAGCTCTCTCCGGTTGTGGTCTCCACGTAGCCCTCTGATGTTCTCCAGGCTCTCCGATCCTTCCAGACCGCCGCAGACTGCCCTTGACTCGCGCTCGGCTGTCCGACTCCTCCAGACTCACGGCTCCACCGACTGACGCGAAGCTCCGTTCTGTTCGGCTTTATATAGGGCCGGGGAGACGAGATTCGACCTCCGCACTTTGACCTCCGACCCCCGGGAGCGGACGTGGTAGAAATCTCCGGCGTTCACGATCCGTCACTTTGACCTCCGACCCCCCCCCCCCCCGGGGAGTGGACGTGGTAGAAATCACCGGCGTTCCAAACGGCGAGAGAACCCTTTGCCTCTGCCTGCAGTGAAGAGGGCGTCGTATTCGGAACAAAGATGAGGCGATGTTCGTGGCGTGGGGTTGTTGATGGTTGTGGAGGTAAAAAGGGCGAAGGTGGTGGTGGTTTGGTTGTGGCCGTTTTGGAACGATGTCGGTGGTGGCGATCTGGTTGTGAGGTCTGGTTGGTCCAAAATAACGATAGAAAAAGAAAAACACTATCTCAAAGGGTCGCAGCCCGGTGAACACGAAGAAATCCCTCTAAACAACGGTGGGGAAACTTATCTAATACCAACTTACCGGGATAACTGATCTGAGGACGTTTATGATGTATTGCAAATTTCCACAGCCGTAACAATATTCAGGGAACTCTTTCAGGTATGAAACCATTGGGTGGTCGCTAGACTACCCGTAGTCTCAGGTTTTCCGTCTGTCTGTCTGTTTGTATATAATGGACAACTCTGGAGGCCAGAGGAGTCAACCGATGTGGATGAAACTTAACTGGTAGGTTCATACCAGGATCTAGTTGTATGCTTTTGTGCACCGTTGCTATGGACGCCACCGTTGCTTAGCAACGGGACTTTGAAATTTTTGAAAAAAAAATCCGAAAAATATTTATTATATATATATATATATATTTTTCGAAAATCGAAACCTGCTTCCGTGCTTTTATGCACACTATAATCAACCTTTGTCAAAAAATTTCAGCCCGATCTGTCAAACTTTGACTCGTACGCAATTATATAGCGACCACCCATGTCACCTACCGGCTTGTTTGTTTGTTTTTTCGATTGTTTCGTGGTTGTGCGGCAATTTAAAGCCGACCCAAAGATGACGTCGTGTTGTAACTCGGACCACAGCTCGTGGCAAAACCACCAGATGTGTTGAAATTGTTGCGAATATTGCACTCGCCTCGTTGATACCAAGCACCTCAATGCTGGCCTATAAAGGATGTGCAGCAATAATTTAATTTTCCTGTTGATTGCAGTCGCTGAACTGTCACGAGTGTAGTTTTAGGCGAAATGTACACATACTGGGTTTGTTTCTTTCCACATTTCCACTACCCTTTGAATCAGGAAGGAAAGCCAATGTACTTTCCCAATCTTTGGTTGCTGGAATGTGCACAGCTCACAAAAGGGACTTGCTGTGTGTGTTTTCTTCTTCTTCGTCTTCTTTTCCTTACAGTAAATGTGGCATTTCTGAGAGTGGAGGGTGTGTTTATCAAAAATGGTTGCCATTATGTGTACTTGGTAAGTGCCTCAGGCTTTCTTCTTAAAATAACTGCAGACAGCCTTTCAGATATGAATATTTTTGTTTAAAACATGCAAATGAAGAAATGGAGGTGGCCTGGATGATGTCGGTCTGATCTCGGTTTGACGTCCTCCAAGAGCATTAGACACGAAACGAAAATTCCCTGACCGAGCGAGCTCAATCGTGATTTTGATGCACAGATGTACGGAATCTCTACTTTTGGTCTTTGCAAAATTTTGACAATCTCAGATCTCGTCTGATCTATACGTTTCATCATATACCCCTTTGTCTTATTAGACCAGCGGTTGCCAACCTTTTTCTTGGGTGTGTGCGGACCCCTTCCGAACTTGCGAACATCTCTAGACCAACCTGTCGGACTATCCTAGTGACATGACGTCCTAATGACATTCGACGATGATAGCACCAAAATTACAACACCAGTAAAATGAACCGCAGCCTCCCACAAATGGTTGCTGCTGACGTACAGCCAGTCGTAGCATGATGCCATTTTGCGGTTTGGGGAGCCTAATGTCATTATTTGAAGGGGTAATGATCTTTCCCGATTCCTTGGTCGTGCCCCCAAGTATTTACAAGTGTTCTTGTGTCATGGCCTTTCTTTCATCTGCTATTTAACTTGGACCATGGTTTGTGTTTTAAAAGGAAACTATATTGCGATTGATTTAAATGCCTGGCAATTCACCCTTTTAATTCTGCGGTTAGCCGTTGGGAGAGGCCCGGTCTGTGGAGTGTCTCGGCTTCACTATCAATAACAGCGTCTCTTGAACACATCGTATCTCCAAGCTGTCCTTCAAAACGCACCATTGCATTAAACTTATCTGCGAGGCCAAGTCTTTCCTATGCCATCTGCAGCTTATCACGGTGCACAAGGCCTTCATCCAAAGTATTACAGAAGATTATTCCTCCTACATGCTTCTTCTTGTTCTGCTTACACGTCTTTAACGTTACACGGTTTACACGTCTTTGACCCTTGTATGCATGTGCGTGTGTGCCTTCTCACCTCTCTGCTCAAACCTCCCTTCCCTCTTCCCCTATCCCCCCCACCCCCCATTTTCTCCCAGAAATGTTTTCATAGTTACCCTTCCCATGTCTGAGTTTAACACTCACCTCCACTCATTCAGATCCCACCCCTCCTCGCTTGTCTTGCTTATGAAACAGGCTCCCTAACCTATTGGCTAATTCCCCTCTCTCCAAGTCTGATAGCCTGCTAGTTGCTAACTATCACCACCTCATTGATTTTGCCTTCCATTTCTATCCTCGAGCTCTCTTACACCTGCTGAGACCCTGTCCCCCTTAACGCCGGAACTCCTCTCTTCGTGCTGTAGTACATCTGTATGTTTTTGTCCTGCCAGCTCGCTGTCCCCCCACATTGTGTCTCGTGATCATTCGTCCCCTTTCTTCTGCTCTTCTGTGAGCTTTGATTCCGATAATAATAATAATAAAACAAATAACCATCAGGGAAGGACCAGAACAAGATCAAAAGAGGTTTCTGCATTAACAAACCCTTTGTTTATCATAATTAACCTTGGGCAGATTTCAGAGTTATTCCAACACAGCGATTCCAGGAAGAGGTTGAACTTTGGCTGAAAGTATGCCAACAACATCTATTGTTTGTGAACCGATATGGTGTGACCTTTCAGCCTCGTTTGTTCATCAGGGTGCAAGACTGACGAGTCGAGTAATGCTTGTACTGCATCGTGGTTATTTTCTCATCTGTAGAATTTCTAGGATAAAAGTCCAACACAAATAAACATTTATCCTCCATTGAATGATCTTGTACTTATCAGGTACAAGTGAGATATTTTCCAAAACTGTCTTCGTGCAACAGTCGTTATCACTACCTGATACTAGGCCGTAATTACCTGCAGTCTCTCACCTTGCTTTCTATGCCTCTTTTGATAGTTTGCTTTCTTGTATTTTTTATTTTTTTTTGGAGAGGGGGGGGGGTGCAATCGAGGCTTGGTGCTTTCGGGATCGAGTTCTGGATAGATGTTGGCTTGTGGAGATAATCGAGAGTAGGAAAGGAAAAGAAGATAATTCTGGGATTTGAAGAGGAAATTGGAGTAAAGGCGGAAGGATACGATGGTCAATTGTATGTGCTGGGCAAAATTCCACCGTTTCTAAACGAAATCTGTGTGTGAGCTCTTTTTTTGCTCCGATGAAGTGTCAACGCCCAGAACGTCAGCTTATCCTTGCTTCCCAGCATACATGCCTCGATCAACGTCCTGTCAATTCCATCCTTCGTGCTATCTGTTTGCCGACGCAGCCTGACATTAGCCTTCACTGAGTCTCGTTTTCCATTCCGTTTATGTAGTCGACTGACAGACGGCGTTTATTATTGATCCGGACAGTAAAACGCCAGCAAATCGGTGGAACTCTATTATGTGCATTCTCCCTCAAATGTTTACTGTTGTTTTTATCCCCAAAAAGGGCTCTCTTGAATGTGTCACCGCACAGCCACTGCAATCGAGGGTGGATAGGCCTTGTTGGCGGTAAATTTATATGGTCGATCACAATCGCGGTAAATTTGCACACTGCAGCATAAATGCGGTCACAAATTTTTTGTGCAGGACTTTCCGCAATGTCTCCTTTTGTGCATCATTTTGCTCAACACCATGTTATCGAATCAAATCGGTTTCCAGAATGGCACTTTTCACTTGGAATCAAATCTCAAGGTGCTTTACTGACTCAGAAAAACTTTCTAGTAACGATTGTTTCAAGGTGTAGATTATGAAGATTGATTTAAAACCTGTAATTGATGTCGCTTTGTGAATCTTTCAAGGTAACGAATTCCAGAATCTAAGAGTAGTATTCATGGCTGGAAGGATGGCCTGGAGGTATGCACACTCACCTCCAAGCTGTGCAGCTTGGGTTTGAATCACGACCCAGCTATAAACTGTCATCCTGGTGTTTCGCAGGCAGGATGATTCATCAATGTGTGTGCCATCCCTCGAATTGGCGTGAGAGGGCGACACGTCTACCGGTATTAGTTGGTGGACGTAAAGATCCCATGGTGTCTTTCACGAAGAGTAGGCGAGCGATCACCAGCAGCATGGACAAATTCCAAATTCCTGCCCTGATGACTTTTCGAAAGGTAATGGCAAACCACCCAGTATAACCCTTATCACGAAATTTCTTCGGCAGCACCGCAGCAGTTTTATAATGGAGTACAGGACATTGGAATCAGAATAATATATATATATATTTTTTTTTTGAAGAGGAAATTGGAGTAAGGCGGAAGGATATGATGGTCAATTGTATGGGCTGTGCAAAATTCCCCCCAAAAAATGTCAAGTCCACGGCGGTTAAGTTGATTCCCCTGACCCAATTGGCGTGCACAGGGCGGTTAACACAGACCGGGACAGAATGATAGCTGAATGGTTCTACCTTGGAGGCGAACACGTGATCTTTGGAGATTATGGCTCGTGCGGGATGGAAGGCGGCAAGGACGCATAGCAGACTGAGGCACACAGGTTTTACTCGAACCCACAACAAATAGACGGACACAAGCAATCTTAATATGCAAAGGTTTAATGAATATAAATCAAATGTTTATAATGGAAATAAATGAAGGCGTGATAAAATGTGAGGTAAGCAAGCTAATTTTGAGACGTCTCCACACAGACTCGGATACAGACAAGGGGAAAGATGAAATTAAAGAAAATCCTTCCCTATATTCTCTCACTTAGCTTTGTCCAGAGATGATCTTTTTAGGAGCTTTGGGATTGAATCTCGTTGTCCTGGACGGGAAACCGCATCCAAAATGGTGTCAAGCCACGCTCTGCGCGGGAAACGTATGTGAGGTGATTTTTGCGGCTGTATTCAATGTCAGGGGTCACCAACCACCAATACAGCAGCTTCTCACGATTTAACTTTCCACACCATTCCTCTCAACACCGGGTCCGCTCACAACCGTCGGCCGCCTTCTTCCTCGAACACACAACGGGATAACGCCGAGTTATCCTGAGACGCACTCCTCTTCTTCTTTCTCTCTTAAACGTACAACTTTGCGACTCGGCTGATCAAACAACGACTAGCGTCCTGTTCCAGCATGCGGGCAAATTCACACAGCACAAACATGAAAATTGCACAGCCTTCTTCGTCGTGTCGATGAGAAGTCTGCCAGTGAGACCCCCCCCCCCCCCCTGTCTCAATTGCATTTCTCGCACCAACTATCTCCTCACTGAACATGCTCTCTTGTCACCCTGACCAATGCCAAGCCTCAGGGCATGGCCTGCCGGTTGTTGTTGTTGTTGTTGTTGTTGTTGTTGTTGTTGTTGTTGTTGTTGTAGCGACGTTCCTTTTTATAGCTGGCTTTGTGAATGAAAAAAAAAAACCGTAGGAAAAGGTCACAGGGGCAATCACATACTGAGAGAAATTAGCCTTAAACCCTGCCAAATTAACACAGCACCAATCCCCCTGCCCCCCCCCCCATGTGGTGACACGTAACAATCTTGCACTGACAATTTTCCCAACTTGAATTACATTGAGATGTCTCATGCTCATCCACGGATCATGCAACTCTCTCCATACAATCCTACCTTTACGATGAAGTTCCTCCAATTACCCCACAAACTAACAATATAATTAGGCATTATTTATGATTTTCTTTGTGGGGGGGGAGGGAGGAATTGGAAAGGGCTGGGGAATAACGAATGAATAAGCACGTATATAGCATTTTCACCGACATCACGATCATTAAACATTTCTCCAATAATGGTCTACCTTTCCAAGGAGCGTCCATTTCCATGCATTAACTAATCCACGAGTGAAAGAATGCTGCAAATCACAACGGTCATGTCTCCGATTTAAAAATATTGTTGACAGTTTGAAGCTAAAAACTGACTTGCCACTGCCTGTATCTCCGACTCGATCACATTGTACACACCAACAAGAGTAATGGGGTGAAACAGCGGGAAGTTTCTGGTAATCCCTCTCACAAGGACGAAAACGTTTGGTGACCCTGCATTCTGTCGACATTCCTCTGCTTCTTCCTCAACGGCCACATTTATTCTCACGTTCTTTTGGGATTGGCCGGGGGAACGGGCCAGCAAGGTCTGATGCTCGACTAAGTAGTCTGGGCAGGAATTTGGAAATTGTTCACGGTGGAGGCGATAACTCGCCTCCTCTTCACGAAGGACCATGGGATCTTTACATCCACCAACAGTTGGTGGACCGAATGCCTAATTTAAGGTCCATCCTCGGGATGGCACACGCATTGATTACTCACCCTGCCCGTGAAACAACAGCATGAGAGTTTTTGCTGGGTTAGGATTCGAACCTTCGAATTGGACAGCTTTGAGGCGAGTGTGCATACCTCCATACCAACCCTCTGTGATACCCCGTGCCTGAAATTGAGAACATAAATCAACTGATCGATTTAATTAACGTGTTGTTGATGGAGTGCAGGCACGATGAGCCACATGGTCTCCTCCTGTGTCTAACTTCCTAATGCGACGTGTCCTTGTAATCTGTTGACACACTGTAAGCCAGTGAAGTCTGTAGGATTGGAGTGATATGATCAGATTTGTGAGCTTTAACCACAGGCCTGGTTGCCATCTTCCAGATTAGTTTTAAAGCCTTGAGTGAAGAGGTTGGTAAACCAACAGTGAGTTGCAAGGATGCAAATGTGATGTGACGAGAACATTGAATCAGGGTTTCAATGGGTCCTCTGAATTTAAACGAGCACATTCCATCATTCTTACAAAGATGAAAGGAAATCGATTTGTGGATTTTCAACATGCGGCACACAACAAAGTGTCGAGTCCATGTTGATGCCGACATGGAGAACCACAGACGAAATGATCAGGTGGTGATGGCCAAGCGTCACCTTCTGAGCGCAGTTTTGTGTATTCATTTATTTTTGACCACAGATGATGTGCCGAGGGATCAGCACTCAGTCTTGGCAGAATGAAGTTTGAGAAAATTCCAAGATGTCCATGTTTGAATTTGAAATGGGCAGGGAGCCAAAGTTTTGGAAAGGAGCAAACCAGGATCATTTGTGAACGAGAAGATTGACTCCTGAGGAGCAGCTCTGCAGATTGATGATCAAATGCGTAATTCTAAGACCGCCACGACTGTTAGACAAATAGACGTTTGTGCACGCACACTGTAGATTCCTTCTTGGGATGCACCAATTTGAGTACCCACGATGCAACCAACATGTGCTCCATGTTTTGACTCCAAACGTTTTTTTTCCAGGGCCGCAGGTGACCTTGCCACATCATCTGAGTGTGATGTAAACATTTGTTCTCCTTTTTTTTTTTTCCCCCCCCCCTCGCTCCCCCCCCCCAGCTTTTGCTTTGGGTAATTGCGTAATTTCCTCTGTACAACATGTGTCGCTGCAACAACAGGATGAGGGTTCGGTTTGAGAGCGTGCTGCATTTGGTTCCTTTGTTATGAAATTTATTTTGGCTTGGGGGTTTGTGGATGCTTTTGTAGTTTGGGGTTTCCTCCTACCTTTCCTCTATCACTCCCTATGCTTTTTCAGACCAAGAAGGAATTGTAACACACATTTCCAGAAAATGTTGAAAGGCCCATCTACAAATGGTAAGGGAAATGATGTTGCTGTCTTTTTTTTTTTTTTTTTTTTTGTGAAATGAGTTAAGGGGGTTGGGAGGGGGGTGGAGGAGGTTCAGGTTAAACAATTGATGGCGATGTTTTTTTTATGTAATATGGAGATGGTCTCCAAAAATAAAAGAGAAGAATCAGATTCCTTGACTCATCCCAGTGCTGGTAAACAGGCCCGGACTGTCAGCGTTTCCCAGAGGTTCTCACAATAACCAGCCTGTTTGACTTGGCCATTCAGTTTGACCTGTTTTTCTCGTGAGCCCCTCGTGTTCGAGGGAGAGGAAGTGCTTGGGAACAAGAAACTGGTGGAAGAGCTCGGTCAGAATGCCAATGTCATTCAATCCCTGGACATCACTGAAGTGAGCTTTCCACTTAAATCGAAAACTCTTCGTTGTCGTTTCTTGGTTTTGTTGTTCCCAAGACGAAGGACGTTTGCCTTTTTAACATCTCGATACTCACTTGAATGTGTAACTAGAACTTCACTGGCTTAGAAACTTTAGTAACGGCTTTGATATTGGCAGTCTTGTGTTGACTCGGCTTGGTAACCACTAATGGCTTTTCCTCGTTTCCTCTTCATCCAGTAAAAAAAAAAGTTTTTCTGCTTCACCAAGCAGCCATGAAGTAACAGCTGCTGGCACGTGTTTCCATCGCTGTTTTATAACGGGGTGGGAGAGCTCATCATTCATTGTTGATGATCATGGCGGAATGAAGCGTGAATGGGACTCCCGCAATTGTGCACGCACTCTTCTGACGTTGGGAGGAGGGAGCGAGGAGACGGTGTAAGAACCTCCTCAGTGCGGGTCACTTTTGGGAAAAGCATCGCTTCCTTTATTCCAAAGTCAAATTTGAACCCCTCAGATGCGATTCGGCTTTGGCCCAGCGTTTCGTGGTCAACCGTACGGCCTCCTAATGGTGTGTACGTTATTGACTTCAGATGGTCGTCGTGGCTTGGATGAAAGGTGATGCACACACAGGTGAGGTGTCCAACAAATTGCCGTCGAGCAGAAATCGAAGATGTCATCATTAAAATTTGCACGTTTCAGTCCTTGTCTTTGCGGATCGCCATCGGCAGCCAGCTTACTTGTTTTATTGTCGTGTTGCTGTCGGACTCAAATAGTTCTCTGTTGTCAAGTGGGGGACAGCAGGGAACGTCTTGGGGATATTCATCTCGTCACTGCTGCAGATATTGCCGGGTTGGGTCTGTGCAGTCGTGACCCGATTTGATCTTTTGAGACGAGCATGTATGTTATTCCTAGCACTCGTGCAACCATTACTCATTGCCTTGGTGAAGTCGGTAATCTCGTATAACATGCAGGAACGTTATCAGAAATGCATTTGTTCAATTCGAAGATGAGTTGTAGCTCTGCAATGGTGCACCAGGTGGCAGTGATCTACCTTTCAATGTCTGACTTGTGTGATACTGTCACACCATTGCAGTGTTGTCGCGCTTTAACTTGTGCGGGTTTTTTGTTCCTCATTTCAATGGAGTTTTGTTTTTGGCCATGGATTGCATAAGGTTGTGTAGTTCTTGTGATGTCAGGTGTTCGTTACCCAACATTGACTTGGTACGATCCCAAATGGCATGTTAAAGATAGTCAGCATGACGGGCCCTTTCCCCGTTCTCAAACGCTGTATCCTTTTGATTTTTTTTTATGCCTCTGCTAATGAAGTCGCTGAAGCCATTATGTCTTCAGGTTGTACGGAGTGTGTGTCCGTACGTCTGTCCATGGTCATTTTCTCTTTCTCTGCAACCATTTATCCGATTGACATAACATTTTCACCGTAGGTGCGACGACCCGTGTGGAATGTTTTAAGGATTATGACGTCATTGGTCACTTGGTTCGGCAGTCGTTTTTTGTTTGTTTGTTTTTAAACATATAAACCTTCATAAATCTTCTCTGAAACGGCCGAACAGATCAAGGCGAAACTTTACAGGTATGATTGCCTATCCATGAAGAACAAAAAGTTCTCCAACTATGATGTCATAGGTCACATGGTTTGGCAGCTATGATTTTAAAAATATTTTTTGAAGAATAGACCTTTGAAAATCGTCTTCTCCAGAACGGCTTGAAAGATTGACGGAAACTTCACCTACATGTTCCCCAAGCCTCAGGGATACCAGGGTGTTCACGAATAATGAACGGGTCACATGGTCTGGCAGCCCTATTTGATTGTACGGAAATCCTAAAATTATTTCTCTTGAACCACTTCATCAATCGACGTGAACCATCACATTTATGATCCAGTGGTGATGTGAAATATATGTTTTAAATTTCAACCTGACTGGGCGCATTGTCTGGCAGCCATAATTATTTAATATTTTGAATCTGGGTTCAGGGATTTAAATCAAACTTGGAACAAGTATGTATAATGGTTCACTAATGTAGCAGGAGGCATATCTGGTGATGTCGCAACATTGAAACGTGCCCTTCTAGTTCACAATGGCATAACAGCTGCTGGATAAGGATTCCATTTCCTAATGTTAATAGTTATTAGATCTTCCATCCTGCATGGAGATTTATTGTTATGTCTGCCACCGAAGGTGGATGGAGGTTATGTTTTCACCGCTGTCTGTCTCTGTCTCTGTGATCAGGATATCTCAAAGTTATGAACTGATTTGGACTGAACTTGGTGGACAGGTTGGGAGTGTGACAAGAACAAATTGATTGGATTTTGGTGAAGATGCGGACGCAGATCCAGTCTATCGTTGGGATATACAACATAAACCTTTCAGTCTGGCATGGGTTTGCGCTCCACCGAGTGCTGTTCTAATTACCTTTGCCACCAAAGTTGGACAGAGGTTATGTTTTCACCCCTGTCTGTCTCTCTGTCTGTTTGTGAGCAGGGTGTCTCAAAATGTCGTGGAAGGATTCGGATGAAATTCAGTGGATAGGTTGGGTTTGTGACTCGGACAAATCTATATAATTTTAGTGAAGATTCGGATCCGATAATTTTAAAAGTTATTCTTCACTATTGAGAGCTTGAGCTGAAAATGATGTATCGCACTAAATCTCAAAATGTGGATGAATTAAGACAAAACTTGGTGGATGAGTTAGGTCGGTGACAAGAACAAGCCCGTGACATTTCAGTTCGGTTCCAAATCCAGATCTGGCCCATCAGTGGGATCCAAAACATAAACTGTTCAGCCTGGTGGAGGTGTGCGCTCTATCGAGTTCTGTTCCAGTAATCATTCATAATGTTTTATTAAAGAAATAACAATGCATTGTATTTCACAATATTGTTGTAGATTTTTGCCCGTCCGGCATGCGGACGACCGCCTTAGCCCAATTGCGGCCACGAGCGCCCACTGAACGAGCAATCTAGTCGTAGCTTCCGGATCAATGCCGAAACCCAGCTACGGGTGTTTTTAACACACCATAAACCAGTCAACTCTTCTGTCCACGCGCTACAGGGTCAATCGCCGAATTGTCGATATACCTAACTATTCGCGCGGACAGAAATGCCAGGAGTTTATACCTCGACGGGGCCTGCAGCAAAACGTGCCGCTTAAGCAGCTTGTTCCGTATGCGTTTGCCAAGCGGTTTTATATCGCCAAGTCCCGTCGGATCAGCTGTATGTTTTATCGGCTTATAATCAGCCAGCTAATATTCCGAACGCATCATGGCAGAAAGTGACACAACAAGCAGGTTAACATTCAAACAATAGGGGTATTTATTTCAAATGCACAAATGCAATGAATAGGGGAATGGGGGCAAGACACGAGCAAAGACCTACAGCCGATGCCTATTATCATGTACAGTCATGCACTTAATCAGTTCCACTTAGGTAGACAAGGCGCCACAGACTTTCATCCAAAACCCCAGAAATAAAGAACAGGGCTCGTGAGCCTTTATAATTACTCGGAGCCGGGATGACTGAAGGGGCTCCGAGAGACCGGGCGGGCTACCTGGCCACCCTCTTGGTGACTCGCTGGGTCCTGGTTCGGCGACCCTCGGTGCCTTTGCCCAGACCCCCGAGCTCCGACTGGCTCCCTTGGTCAACCGGCCTCCACTGCAGCCTGGCTTAGCCGACGACGCGCTGGAGGAGTGAATGGGTCTCGACTCAGGCCTCCTGGTTGCGCCGGCGAACCAACTGCCCAAACTCTGAACTCTCCAGCTCCCAACGGAGCGTCTCTCCACTCCCACCGCCAACTGCAAGTCACGAAGTCCAGCGTCCAACTCAAGCGCTCTACTCAAGCGCTCCCAGCTCCACTCAACCCAGCGCTCTCCCCAATTCTGGACTCCAGACTCTCTCCAATGGCCCAGCCCAACTGCAAGCCCAACTGGCTTCTCGGCGTTCCAGCACTTCTCTTTATCGGGTCCGGGGGTGCTCGCTGTTTTACCTTCGACCCTTCACCCCCAGCTGGCTCCGCCCCTCTCACTTTAGATTGGCCAGTTCTTTCAGAGGGTAACACCGTTTTGATCCGATCTTGCCGTCAAGCGCGGCCGTGTTGGAAATCGCCGTCAAGCGCGGCCGTGTTGGAGATCACCGGCAAACGCGGCCGTGTTTGAAATCACCGTCAAACGCGGCCGTGGGTTGTCGTTGTTGTTGTTATTGTTAAAATAAAGATAGAAAAGAATAACACTACCTCAAAGATGCACAGCCCGTTGTACATGGGTGGGGAATTCTAACCTGGAACACACACTTACCGAAATAACTGACCTCTGGGGAACCTGAATGGTGTTCTGTGAATTTCCACAACCGTACCAATGTCATTGCATGAAATGTCATTGTTTGGTATGATCACCTTTTTAGGTCATCTCTTCGAGCATGACCTAATAATATGGGTGTCGATGTCCTTCGATCCGTCCGTCCATTCACAATGAAGTTGAAGCGGGAGATCTGGTCATTGGTGATCCTGATGGAGGTCGATGAGACGTACACGATGGTATGACTTTCAATGGGTCATTCCATGTCAAATCATCAAAGAATCTGCCGTCATCTCTCAGATTTTTGTAAAACTTTGGGAACCAATTGGGACCCATGAAAAATGGCAAGAACTCAAATATTTTTGCTAACAGCCTCTTAAAGTGAGATACAGACTAACGAACTTTGGACTAATTAGCACGACGTCGCGAATTCAAATGGCCATATCTCTAAAAGTATAACACCTAGAGAGCTGGTTTTGGTGTCATTTTAAAGGTATTTTCATGCCCTATGAATTTGTCTGGGCAACGTTTTCCTACCTCCAGCCACAAAAAAGTTATCACAAAATATAAACTTCAATCGTGAATCCCCAAAAAATGTATCCTTCAAATTTCCTCAAATTCATCCCAGAGGTACCTTGTGATGTCAAGAAGCTTCCACATAAATTTTGTGATGGGCACTCCAATAGTTTCTGAGATATGAGCAATAATGTACATGTACGTATGGCATATAGGTTCGAAAATCAGCATTTGTAATGTATTATACAATCAATAAGTGAGTTCAAGTACAGTGTTCACTAACCTGACTTAGGCTTTCAATTTCCTCTTCAATGCAGCAACAGCAGCACTTGTTTCTTCCCCTCAGGCCCAGTTGAAAATGAAAGTATATGATACTTCAAAGCAATTATTATTCGTTCCCTGTGTTCCCTGTCATGGCTAGGTTAGAATGATTGTATAATACTGTTGTGGTTGACGAAATTCGCAAACCACCATTCAGGTCCCTTAGGTGAGATATCTCTAAGTATATGTGTAGTTAGGCCCAAACCCGTTGTTTAGAGGGAATAAATGTCATTCATTCGGGCTGCGACCCCTCTAGATAGCCGTTTTTCTTTTACTATCTTTATTTTGGACCAGCCGCCATTACTACTACTACCACCACCAACCACGTCTCAACAGCCATCACACAACAACCACCAACCGCAACGCCGCTTCACAACAACAGCCACGACCTTTACCGTCACATCTCGCTCTCGCAACCATCGCATCACCGTCATTCCCGTGCCACTTGTGGGCACCGATACTGGACTCGTGCAGGGCACGCACCGAGCAGCGGGTGCAGAAACACCAGCCTTTCCGAAGAAATCGGATCAAAAACGACTCACGCCCACTTCTGTTCCATCCTATCAGCGAGCATGGGGCGATTTGGTCCCGCCTCCAGGTACGTCGGAGTAATATCGCTATATGCAGATTCATGGATCAAAAAGCATTCACGCCCACTTTTCCTCTGTCCAATGGGGAGCCAGCCAGAGGTAAAGGGTCGAAGGTGAAGGAGCGAAGCCACGGGGGCTATAAAGGGCCGCGTTCGCTCGCCGGGCAGTGAGTTGGGAAGAGTCGGAGTGGAGTTGGGAAGAGTGGAGTTGAGTTGGGAAGAGCCAGTCAAGAGAAGAGTCGGAGAAAGCAGTTGGACGGAGCTGTGGAGAGTGGGAGAGTTGGAGAGGTGGCGGCGGCGAAGGCAGTCGAGGGGGCGCTCGTGTCAGAGTCGGGGAGCTGCGGAGAGGGGAGGCCGATAACGCGACCGAGGTCGCGGTGGAGACGCTCGTCGCGGGACCCGAACCAGCGAGATATCCTCATCCCCCCCGAGCATCAACAACCCCCTCCTGTTTCCCCCCGCGCTGAGATAGTGCGAGAAGGGGGCCCCGTTCCCACCCCATACCAGGCAGTCCCAGCGAGGCCCGCGGAGTCAGGGCGCCACCGCCATTTTGCGGCTCATCACCAGACGGGTAGGCTCGACGCGGTCTCGGCCCCAGGCACGTCTGCCCCCCTCATCGTGGAGGGTGGTCCCTTTTTCTTTTGCTTTGAGTATATGTGTTGTCGGCGGCGTCTGTGAAGTAAAACTGTATAAGTGTTGCCGTGTGCTCGGTAGTCGGTGGTAGATCTGCATTGTGTTTCACTTTTACATTTGCTTTTTGTGCATTATTGTGTGTTTCTTCTTCTTCTTTTACATTTGCTTTTGGTGTATAATTGTATATGTGTGCTATCCGTGTGCCATCGCGAAATAAATGTGCTCTATGTTGAACTGTTTCTCCCGTTTCGCTTCGTCTTTTCTCTAATTGAATCTCTATCTTACTTCACGTAAAGGGTTGGTCGTGGGCTAAAACACCCGATAATTAATCGAACCGTCCAGGTTGACGATAACACCGCTCGGTTATCCCGATAGTACGGAACGGGTCGCTTAAAGTGGCCCGTGTCCGAAGTCGACCTGCGGCGAGGTGCGATCGCCCGGTCTACCCTCCGTGTGGGTACTTAGGTAGGTCGAATTTGGCGAGCAACCCTATCCCACGCGGGGGGCCGATTGGCACGATCGTGGTGAGGCCGAAAGGCCCACCCGTGACTAGTTCCCAGCGTTAGTCCGAGAGGGTCACGACGGGATTGTCCGTCCGGTGGGCGACGTGCCGCAATTCGAGTTACGTGGCCGTTCGCATGCCGGCGGGCGCGAATCCGCAACAATACATTACAAATGCTGATTTTCGAAGCTATATGCCATATGTACATGTACGTTATTGCTCATATCTCAGAAACTATTGGAGTGCCCATCACAAAACTTATGTGGAAGCTTCTTGACATCATAAGGTACCTCTGGGATGAATTTGAGGAAATTTGAAGGATACATTTTTTGGGGATTCACGATTGAAGTTTATATTTTGTGATAACTTTTTTTGTGGTTGGAGGTAGGAAAATGTTGCGCAGACAAATTCATAGGGCATGAAAATACCTTTAAAATGACACCAAAACCAGCTCTCTAGGTGTTATACTTTTAGAGATATGGCCATTTGAATTTGCGACGTCGTGCTAATTAGTCCAAAGTTCGTTAGTCTGTATCTCGCTAATTAAGAGGCTGTTAGCAAAAATATTTGAGTTCTTGCCATTTTTCATGGGTCCCAATTGGTTCCCAAAGTTTTACAAAAATCTGAGAGATGACGGCAGATTCTTTGATTATTTGACATGGAATGACCCCAATGTCACCGAAGGTCAAGGTCAAGGTCTCGAGGCCTTTGAAGTTGCGAAAATGACGATTTTCAAATTCTATCTCCTCCGCCATTTATCAAGCGATCTTGAATTTGATTGAAGCATATGAATCTATGAGACAATATCTAAATTTTGGTCGGGCCGGATTTTCGATATTCGCTTTCGTTTTCGTGTCACGTGACTTCAAAGTTGGCAAAAAATGCGAAAATGACGATTTCAAAATCTATCTCCTACATTTCTCAAGCGATCTTGAATTTGATTGTGGCATATGAATGTATGGGACAATATCAAAATTTTGTCGGGACGGATTTTCGAATTTCGCTTTCGTTTTCACGTCACGTGACTTCAAAGTTTGCAAAAACTGCCCTACCTTCAGGAGGCTATATATTCTCTACTGGGCATGGTAAAAGTTAGTGAATGGTGTCACTGCATAGCAGCTGACCTTGTTTCTCGCAGAGATGACCGTCACTCCCGCACGGGTGTATTTTTCATGTAATGTCTTTCTTTCTAAAAATTGCAGTCTCACTATTTATGAGCCAATCCTCATCAAATTTGTCATGGAGGTTCCCTGGTCCAATGAAACCAGACCGCCTTCATGGTCTTTCAATGTCGGTCCCCTTTACCAATTTTTGAAGAGGTCAAAGGTGAAATATGAAAGATCACATATTTTTCCTGGTCATTCCTTTGCATTTGAGTATTACACTGTAATTCATTGGAGAAAAATTATATTATTCCAAGCTGGATACACTTTTTAAACGAGTTAATAGGGTGAGCGATTGACTGGACCCCCTGCACAAAGGTGTCACCACCCCCATTCCAGCTCTAATGCAATGCCATTACCAGGTCTGAGTCACTTCCATGGTGGGATTAAAATAATCCCCCCACCCATCCCCTGGATCGACAAACTTTTCACTTGATTCATTTCATGGTTGTATGTGCAGTTTAGTCAAAAACCTGAAAAATGGCTTTAACCTGTTAAGTTGCCCCCTCCTAGAAGAGGATGACACCTCCACCCCAACCCCCTCCTTCCTGGGAGAATATGTTGTCGCAATGACATTCCCAGGTCTTGAGCCACTTCCGTCGATGTAATCCATGAGTCTATGTTGAACAGTTTTCAAGTGCACTTAACACGCACACACAAAGCTCCTTTATAAGTCGTAGACCAGACAAAACAGTCGTGGCTTGTGGCCTACTTATTCCCTCCCTATGGGTGTTTGAACCCTGGAGCACCCATGGAATCTTTGCATTTGGTCAAAGCTCCAGATTACATGACAGGAACTAACCGATTACTCGCCACCCCCCAAAAATGGCAATTTCCCATAAAACAAACAGAGTAGCCAATGTTTTGACTTTTTTTTGTTAAGTGATTGTTGGGCTCTGAGAGGAAGTTGTACATGAATAACATGCAGGACAAAGATAATTATTAACATTGATGGATCTTTATGGGAATTGCAAGGATGTTGGGTGACATTGGACGAGCATATATGGTACAGTAGATATTGGATTTGAACCTGGGTTCTGTGTGTCGTCGTCGTCATCGTCATACCAACCAGGCCTGTTTTCTATTTATTTTTCATTCTTGTTTTTAATTCTTTAAAATAATAACACTTATAATTGGATAAATTGTTTGGTAAGTTGTATGGTGGTTATTGTACAGAGTGCAAAATCTTTGTCAACAAAGCTTGTTCATATCAATCTCATTTCCCCCCTTTCTCCCTGCACCCATTGATTTCTACTCACTTTTTCATGCCTCATGCCATTCCATCGTAGGAATTGTCACTCAAAACTCAGCTGTTTGCCGAACAACAACTGTAATCTCCTGCGATGAAGCTGAGTTTATGGGTCTATCACTTTTCCATTGGCAGCAAGTTGGTGGTCATTCTGATCTTGCACCCTCTGCCCTCTCCGTACTTTATCTCCAGGGCGCACACGGTCCACCAGTAACCCCCTCCTCATGTGAAACCACTCCTCACCTCCACTTATCCGTTCCTCCTTCCCCCCCCCCCAACCATCTGTGGAAACTAACTCGCTTCCACATCCTCTTCAATCTCATTCTTTCCTCCATGTCTTCAAGATGTTCACCGCCACCTCAGTTCATACCCAATCGAAAGTCTTAATCTTTTCTAGACCTGTTAACCCCTCTCTCACCCCACCTCCCCCCAAAAATGTTTTTGTTTCTGCATCCATCTTTTCCACCCCTTGCATTCTCCCCTACCTCTCATCATTACCTGTTTCCCTCGTTTGTCCATCTCTGTCTTTTCTCTGTCGGCCCTATTGTTGGCATTTCCCCCTTCTCTTTGTGCTGTGCCCTTTGTTACGTTCTGTGTTCTAGCACTTCAATGTGCCTTGACCCTGTACAAAAAAACCACGTAATATCCGTTGAATTGGTGAGCCAGAGTACGTGGGGCATTCATCAGGTTCTTCGAATGGAATACTCACAAGTCCAAAAAATGAATAATTTGATGCCCATGTGGATAATTCTGGGTGTGCTACTATGACTACTACTACTACTTTAATGGCTCAAATAATATCCACCTTCCTTTGGGGTCTTCAGGGAACATTTATGACCCAAACCGTTCATGAACTGGCTGGCTCGGCCAGATGTTCCACTGAAGACTATTTTGGGAGAGATTTGTAATTTCAGGGTGTCAGCGATAACTCTCCTGCCCTTCATGAAAGAGAAGGTGGGATCTTTAACATTCACCAACAAATGCTAGCCAATGGACCACCTGGCTTAACTTTTTTTCTTTTAAAGGTACTGTGCACTTTATGATGAAACACCGATCTGCCGGTTCATAGTCAGCTGGTAAATCATACCCACACCGGACAGTTGAATGGCAAGTGCTCTACCTTTACACAATCCTTGCATTAATTGTGAAATAAATAGTGTTGCCATGTTTTTTTTTTTGACTCTTGTGAAGATCTTTTCTTCCTTCCTGTCCTGAATGAAAATTGAGGAATGAGTGATCGGCTGGAAGTTATGCTGTTGTCGTGCCAATTTCTGTCGGATGTTTTATTTATGTATTCATTTATTTATTTATATTCCCCCTTCAATGTGTTGCCATGACACTTTTTTTTTTCTTTATTTCTTTACTTATTGGCCACATTCAATGGATACAGCAAATCACACACCTCCAGTCTTTGGTTGCAGTCTTTGATTATATCGCTGTCACGTGGTGCACTGGTGATGGACTGGGTATTAAGCAATTTTGTCACTCCAAACGCCTGCTGTTTAATTTTGTTTTGTTTCGTGAAACACACCCAGAGAGAAATGAGGATAATTGTGACGCGTAATGTGGATGTGCAGTTGTTCTGTCTGCACGTGGAGCCACTATGGTCGTTACTATATTCGATGAATGAGCCATGACGTGCGTCTGTGTGGAATTCGTGCTTTCTTTGGCGAGCACAAGTTTTGTTACATCAGTGGTTCCCCTTTTAGTGTGAGCACTGAGACTGGTTGAACTGAGCACTGAGACTGAACTTTAACTGGTTGAACTCTCCTTCCTTAAAATAAAAAAAATAAAAATTCTATACGCTCGTCTTGAAAGAGCTAGAACACAGAACAGAGCAGTACATAGAAGAAGGGGAACATAGTGTAAAGGACGGGGGGGACACACCAAAAGCTGGGTAGAGGGACACTGGAAGCAGAATGGGTATGGGGAAGAATGGCATCAAAAGGTGGGGACGAGGACAATGGGGTGAACAAGCTGGATACAAGTTTAAACAAAATGTAAGAGGAAGGTAAAACAGAGGATGAAACATAAATGGAATAAAATTAAAAAAAATTAAAATGAGTGAGAGGGGAGAAAATGCAATAACCTAGTCGATGAAGGGGTGTGTTTGTGGAGGGTTAATGAGGGTAGAAAAGATCATGAGTATGGATGGGGGTGGAAGGGTTATGTGATGTGGTGATTAGCAGTATTGAATCCCTGGAGGGGAGAATGGAATTGAACAGACTGAAGAAGTTGCTTTCACAGGTGAGATGCAAGGGGAACGAATGATGAGTGGGAGGTGAGCAGGGAGCCTGGATTTTGGGAGTTTCACTGGAAGTGGGTTACTGACAGACCACGTGTGCACTGCAGAAACCTGGGGGGGGGGGGTTAGGGAGGGGTGGGTAGCACAGGCATCAGGAGCTAACCAAAAAGAAGTGGTGGAGGACAGAAGCCACCAACCTATCTGTGATGAGAGTAACAGGCCCAGAGACTCAGATTTCAATGATATTGAGGGCCTTGGTTTCTGTAGCATCGACAAATGCAAGGTGTGAGGCAGGGGCTCCAGCCCAAAGGGGAGAGTAGTACTCCATCAAGCTGTGGATAAAAGGCCTTGTTTGTTGATAAAAGTTCAGATTGGCAAAGGAAAGATTTGCACCATGGAGGATGCCAAGTTGGTTGCTGGGTTTGGAGGTCATATTTGATATATGGTTTGCCTAAAAAAGATTATGGCCGATAGTGAGGCCCAAATGTTTGAGTGACTGAACTCCTTCAATCGGTTTGTTCAGGAAGTAGATGGGAGGGTTTTCCGTACAGTCCTTTCGGAGAGATGGTGAGTGTGTGGTATTTGTCAGGATTGAAAGACTTATTCCAAGTGTTTGACCAGCTCCTAATTCTATCAAGGTTTAAAGAAAGGGAAGAGCCTGCTGCCTACCTATCTGAAGGATGAGATGATACGGCAGAGGGTGGAGTTATCGGCAAAGATTGAAGATAATTTTCCAGAGAATCGGAAAGATTGTCGATTTAAAATGAGGAGCAAGACTTGGCCCAAGACTTTGCCTTGGGGCACTGCAGCCTCCACAGAGCGAGGAGATTAGAGGATGCTGTTGAGAGCCGCCCACTGACTACAAGAGTGGAGGAAGTTTGTAAGCCAGCCTTGAAAGGTGGCCTTGGATGCTGTATGCAGAGTTTGGAGAGCAAGGCCAGGTGCAAGACCATGTCAAATGCTCAATATATGCCCAGAGAGATTGGCATAATGTCTGAGACTGAGGGCTTCCATCTATGTATTGCTGAAAGAATAAAAGCAGAATGTGCAGGGAAGAGTGACTTGGTATGAATCCAAGCTGATGGTCTGAGATGAGGTCGTTGGAGGAAACGAAGGATTTTATGTTAATTGTGATTATGGATTCCATGACTTTGCTTATACTGTACAGTGAATTGACGCAACATAATAGGCCTATAGTTAAGTTTTTGCACTTGGTTTAATGGTTTGTGTATTGCTGTGTTGTTTCCTGACTCAAGTCGACAGAAGGTGTCCGAGAGCAAATTATAGGGTGAACAAAGTAGAAATAGGATAAGCAAGAGTAGGTTTTTCGGAATAGTGCAGTAATGACATCTGGGCTCTTGCAGAATTGAGTCTCGGGTTGCCAGAAACTTTGCTACCTTCTCAGGTAAGAAAGACTTTCCAGTCAGAAGGAGAAGGGGTTGGTGCATGGGATTTGGAAGCAAACACACGAGTCGGCTGTGGTGCCATTTCAAGAGAGGTAAGCGATGGAAGGGGAGCATATCCCAGAGAGAGATTTAAGGCAGCACCAGGTTTTAGAGGAGGAAGACAAGTTTGAAAGTTCATTCTTGAGGTTGGTCAGGTGTTGTTTTCTTGCTCTCGTGAGAGTGGACACACTTGGTGCGGGCTTTGTGTAATGCACTGAGATTGCCTTCGGTCGAATTTGCGTTCCGCGAAGAGAAGGCAAGTTGTTTCAAAGCAACTGCCTCACCACAGGATTCAGTGTACCATGGGCAGGAGGAGGAGGAGGAGGAGGAGGAGGAGGAGATTGGGACCATACTCTGTGCAGAGCGTTGGTGCTGCCTAAGCAGATTCCTTGGCTATTGGGCACAATCCTGGCCGGGTCGCCACTCCGACACAGTATACCAGCATGCTGGCACTCATTTTGCCGACCTCAGGAGGATGACAGGTCGATGGGCAGGAAGAAGGGTAAGTTAACTAGATATGAGATAGGATGAATGTGTGCATGAGAGAAAGCAGGTTTCTGTTGTTAACTCAGCCTGGTAATTATTCATCAGCGGGAGAAGATATGGGAGACCAGTGCCGAAGTGAGATGGCTGCTGGCAGTCCTTGCCAATCTGCCTGAGTGAATTGCCAGACTCGTCGGTGCTGATGCAGCTCTCGGAGAATTGCCAGAAAGATGTTGCCTCATACGCAGATGATCAGATGAACAAATTTGAGCAGGGGAGGCGCAGGGTACATTTGTGGGGAAGTTGATCATCACCAAGTCCAGAAGGGAGGATTTGCCATTGGGTATAAATCTGCAGCAATGCCAACCCTCCCGATTTCATCGGGAGGCTTCCGAAAATTCACCCAAACTCCCGCCCTTACGATCACTATCCTTATCCTCCCGAAATTTTGATATTTTTGCACTGTTCACTAATCAGAATGTACTAGTATGAGAATTGAATGAAAAGCATCGTCTGCTACGTATAGCATGTGGTAACTCCATAACGTTCGCTGCTTCCAAATTGTACGTAAAAAATTGCAAATTCAAATGAGGAGCAGCGAAACATTGGGTCTGGATCTCGCTTATGCGATCATGCACTGAGATTTAGTGCATGCGGCATGTGTGCAATACAGTGCATGCGGTATGTATGCACAGTGTATATGCATGCGATACGCTCACTGCATGCAGCTGGGCCCCGTACCAGCCCGGCGGTCGGGACCACCGTGCGGTGTTTAATTTAACAGCCGCTAGAGTTCTACGAGTCGCGCTGCAGCTGTGGAACATCGACTTCGAAGTTACCGATGCTTCAAGCCCTCGATGTTGATTACGAAATGGCAGAAAAGAAGCTTACGAAGACCAAGAAATGGTCTCAGAAGTACAAGACCGAATACAGTCTCCAATACCCGTGTATTCGAAAGTCTGAAAGAGGAATTCATCATGCGTATTGTACAGTATGCAGCGTTGATATTTCAGTTGAGCACGGAGGTCGCGATGATATTTGGAAGCAAACGGCACACAGACATTGCAAAGGAGAGATCTTCGAGCACGAGTACCGGTACACTTCTGAATTATTTCACCAAACAAGGGACAAGCGAGGAAGAGGATGTTACCCGAGCGGAACTTCTCTTTAGTGGATTTATTGTGGGACATAACTTGCCCATATCAGTCTCAGATCATGCTGGACCTCTATTTCAAAAGATGTTTCCAGATTCAAAAGTTGCTTCAAAGTATGGATGTGCAAGAACAAAAACTTGCAAGATGTGCAAGAACAAAAAAAAAAAAAAAAAAAAAAACAAGAACAAAAAGCAAGAAAAAAAAAAGAAAAAAAAAAAAGAACAAGAACAAAGAAGAAAAAAAGAACACTGGTCAACAATTTTTTACTTTCTGAATGTTGTCTAGATTTCTACAAGTGAATTAGGGTATTCTGGCACTGCTGAATCAGGAAATGGCATCCGTTTCTCTCCATCAGGTCAGGTTTTTGTGCTAAGTTGATTTGAAAAAATCAGATCTTGTGACAAAATCAATTACATTTTTGTGGCATTATCAGCTGATTTTTGTCAACACATATCATCCTAAACATGTTTTAAAGAAAAAAAATGTTTTGCCAACAACATTTATTGATTACATGATAGAAACATCGATTACTGTCATCTGAATGGTGGGCATTGATAAAGGTAAGTACAAGTAAATTGCATGTTGCGTCACCACTGTTCAAACTTCAGGGCTTGAACTTCCGTTTCTTCGAACTCCTGGAATGTTCAGCGGCAGGGAGGTCTCTCTTCAGATTCCAACAGTAGTCAGCCATCATGACTGCGTCCCCAGCGACCCTGATACCTGGTCTCCATCTCCTTCATGTCCTGATGGAATCTCTCCCCCTGCTCGTCACTCATTGAACCCAGGTTCTCAGGAAACCGGTTCATATGTGAAAATAGGTAGTGCATCTTGATGCTCATGTTGCAGCCCAGGTTTCTGAAAGCAGTCAGCATGTTGTTGACAAGTTCTGCGTAGTTTCTGGCCTTATTGTTGCCAAGAAAGTTCTTCACTACCAAAACAAATGTCTTCCACGCTTCCAGTTCCACTGCTCATTGAGTTTTTGAACTCTGGATCTCTGATGAGCTGACGGATCTGAGAACCATCAAAGATGCCAACTTTCAACTTCTCCATGGTCAATCCTGGAAAAGCCTGGCACAAGTAAGTGAAGCAGTCACCATCTTTGTCCAGAGCCTTGGTGAACTGCTTGATTAAGCCGAGCTTGATGTGCAGCGGTGGGAAGAGTATTCTGTCTCTGTCCACCAGAGGGTCGTTGATGACGTTCCTTTCTTTGCATGGCACCAATTCCTCCCGCACAGGCCAGTCCTTCTTCGTGTAATGCTGAGCACGGTCCCTACTATCCCACATGCACAGAAAACATGGGTACTTGGTGAAGCCAGACTGTTGTCCCAACAAAAAGTTCACCATCTTCAGGTCAACACAAATAAACCACTTATGCTGATCATAACCAATTTTCTCCAGCACGTACTTCACCGCTTCATACTTCTCCTTCCAGTGTAGTCGAAAGTGAAGCGATGGGTACAGAGGCAAACTGGTTGCCGTTGTGTAGCAGAACACATTTCAGTGATCGCTTGCTGCTGTCAATGAACAGTCTCCAATCTTTGGGTTCGTACTGTGGCACTCCAAGCTTGAGCAGAAGCGCATGTCATAAATTGGCGCATGTAGGTATTGTACATTCTTCAGAGTTCGTTATTTCAAGAAATACAACTTTTTGTATCACATTATTACAAAATCTGCCCCATTAACTTTAGTTTTGATCCACGAACTTTATGCTTTGCCTCACCAATTTTGGAAGATTTTGAGGTTTTATGACTTCAAACTGATCCCTTTTCGACATAATCACCCAGAACTATCGTACCTGAATACTTCTTGTCATTAAAATAATTATTTCCAATCAAAACAATTATTTGACATGACATTTTACCCCCACCAACTTCTTCTAAATGCTCCACACATGCGTACATGTGAACAAAATGTAAAAAACGACATGTGGCCATATCTCAAAAACTTGACCTGATTGAACAAAACTAATGTGAGTTTTGGATTCAGCGCATCAGATTCGTCCTAAATCAGCTTAAAAAATGCAGACAACAAATTTGTTGTTGACCAGTGTAATTGGTGAGTTGTCAAATGTTACTGCTTCATCTATTGCCGATATTGCTAGACTAGCTCCATTTAGCCTAGCTCCAGACGGTAGCAATGACAATGGTGAGGCCCAGCTATATCCTGTCCTGATTTCGTACTATGACAACAGTGCTGGGATTGTGAAGCAAGGTTTGCTAAGTTTGCCTGCGTGCAAACAAGATTCCACTGGAGAAAACATTTTCAAACTGCTTGATCATGAGTTCAGTGACAGGAAAATTCCGTGGGGAAATTGTGTTTCCTTTTGTGCTGATAATGCCTCTGTCATGGTGGGCAAGCACAAAGGAGTCGCTGCTTATATCCACAAACAAAATCCAGAGTGCTACATCATGGGATGCCCTTGCCATATGATACACAATACGGCCAAGAAGGCGGCTCAGGCCTTACCCATTGAATTAGATGACTTTCTCATCGATATTTACTACTACTTGGACAAAAGTAGTAAACGCGTCAAAGGAGTGAAAGCACTGCAAGAACTCTGTGATGCCCCGACACACAAGATTCTGAAGCATGTCGCAACAAGGTGGCTGTCCCTTGGTCAGTGCCTAGACAGGCTGATTGAACAGTGGGAGCCACTTCGCCTCTTCTTCAAAGAAGAAGTACGAAGAAAAATGCAACCAACTGTAGCCAAGACTCTAACAACGAGCAAGAAGGACGGCACTGTATCTACTGCCAGTACTGGCACTGCAGGATCAAGCACTCGTGGAGCAGCATTCACCACTACCACTGCAGTATCTGCTGCGAAGAAGACAGCAGGGACAGCACCAAAACCAATGCTGAGAGCAGGGAGCATCACCGGCCCTTCATCACGTTCATCTACAAAGCAGATCCCTTCAGAGTCGAGAAAGACTGTGATAGTCCCATCTACAGGCAAAGAAGGACCCAAGTTAAGTTCTGCTTTTGCCAAATCACTTGATAGAAGCTCAGCAAAACCTTCGAATCAGAGGTCTTCTTCCTTGGCTGCACCTACCTCAAGCTCTCTCCTCAAACGTAAATTGGATCTGGTACTACGAGTCTGACCTCTTCTGCTGGCAGTAAACGCAAGTGTGATCGCCCTGCGGCTAAGTGTACTACGAGTTCTACAACTAAAAGCGCATCTTCCTCAAACACTGTGCAGGAATCTAGAGAAAAACGTGTCAACAGGATGTTCTTGTCTCCACAAACAAAACTCTATTGTTTCTTCCTTCGATATGTTAACAAGCTTTTTGAGAAGGGGAATCTTCTGCTCCAAAGAGACGAACCCTGTATTCATCTCCTGCACGGAGAATTGAATGGTCTTCTGAAAGATATCTTCGTACGGTTTTTGAAACCATCGGTGTCATCGGTTGCTCTGGTAAATGTACCCTTCTCTGACAGAAATCATCAGAAGAATGATGAGGACCTCATGATTGGGAACGATGCCAAACTGTATATAAGGGAACAAAGGAGTCTCAAGAAATCCACCTTCACTCTGAGTGAGTCAGACATCCAAGGTTTCTTCAGTGCAGTTCGCTCATATTATGTGAAAGCCTGCAATTACATCTTCAAAACCTGGCCGCTAGATGATGAATTAGCCAAGCATGCTCAGGTGCTGGATGTTAAGCTACACCAAGAAGTGGGGTTTGACTGTGTGGAGTTTTTCATCAAGAAATTCCCCTGTCTGTTCAGTGGCGGTGATAGTGACATAGACAGTCTTGAGAGTGAATTCGCTCACTACCAGGCAGACGCCTCCATAGCTACAATTGCTACTGAGACAGTGAGAGTGGATGAGCAGTGGCATCGGATTTCACAGCTCACAGATCCCTGCACTGGTGCCAAGAAGTATCCTAATTTGAGCAAAGTGATGAAGGGAATCTTGGTCATTCCTCATTCGAACGCATCATGTGAGCGGGCACTCAGTCTTGTACGGAAGAATCATACTGAATTTCGTCCCAATTTGAGTGTCAAAACCCTGGAAGCTCTCTTAATTGAAAAACTAGCTCATAGCACCCCTTGCTACCAGAGAGAATACAGCAAAGACATAATCAGAAGGGCTAAAGAGCCACACAGCTGTCACTCAGCAAAGCTGCCATGGAAAAAAGCAAGCCGCACTAGTACCAGCCAGTAAGGTAAGAAAATATTGCTTCTTTTGTGCTTTTTGTTAATCTTTGATTGTCCCCTAACTTACTAATATTAACATACATGTAACATTAAAAAGTGCACAATTTTCCCCTTTTTTTGTTCAAAAAGTGGGAATTCTTAACATGTTAAATGCTCCAAAATAGGGCTCAGAGGGCACTAGAGAGCGTCTAGAACCCCAGAGCTTCCAGGGCCCTAAAGCGGGCCCTGGACCCCGCCGCAAGGGTCGAGCGCTCCGCGCTCGAGATGTGCGCTTCGCGCACATTATTTGGTGTCGGTTGAAAATCCTCCCTAATTCTGATTTCCAAAAGTTGGCATCTCTGAATCTGGATTGGAAAGTTGACAGATTGAGTCAGTCCCATGGAGTTACAGAAGACCTTTGCTGAAGTACCATGACTGGTGAGAGATGTACCAACAAGCAGCCAGTTTACATGGTGACAATTGAAATCACCATATATGAGGAGGAGAGGGTTGGAGTGTGGGTAAAATATGGTTATTTTTGGCATCAAGAGATGTAAATGGAGCTGTGACTAAGGAGGATGGCACAGCACACACACAAGCAAAAGGTGGTTGCAAAGTGAGACAGACAATCAAATGATCAGGTAAACAGCTGGTTTGTTTGTTTTTGTTGTTGGGAGGGGGTGGGGGGATGGGATGAGGAGGAGTGGATGGTCGCAGTGCTTTGTTTTTTTATGTTCATGCTGGATGAGATCATCAGGTCGTACGTGAGAATTATGTCCTTGTTTTCAATGATTGCCTTTGGTTCATGTTTCCTTGACTTTCTGGAACTGGGATATTGAGATTTATGCAGATGTAACAGTGAATTACTCCACACGAGCAGAGTACCTTCTTTGATCATTACATTACAGTGATCCTTCTTTGTCTTTCCCCAATCTGTACACAATATATATATATTTCTTCTTCTTCTTTCAGCTGCTCCCGTTAGGGGTCGCCACAGCGGGTCATCCGTATGATCCGCATCGTGATTTGGCTTAGTTTTTACGCCGGATGCCCTTCCTGACGTAACCCTAGTCGCCTCTTCCCACACGGATTTTATATATATATATATATATATATATATATATATATATATATATATATATATATATATATATATATATATATATATATATATATATATAGTTGTGGTTGAGGAAATTCGCAAACCACCATTCAGGTCCCGTAGGTGAGATATCTCTGTAAGTACATGTGTAGTTAGCCCCAAACCCGTTGTTTAGAGGGAATAAATATGATTCATTCGGGCTGCGACCCTTTAAGATAGCCGTTTTTCTGTTCTATCTTTATTTTGAACCAACCACGTCTCAACCGCCATCACACAACAACCACCAACCGTAACGCCGCTTCACAACAACGCCAACAGCCACGACCTTTACCTTCACAACTCGCTCTCGCAATCATCGCATCACCACCATTCCAAGCGTCACTGTGGCCAGGGACCGCCACTTTAGACCCTCCACCACCTTCACCTCTCCTCCTTCTACTGCCATTCCCGCACCGCTTGTGGGCGCCGAGCGTCAGGCTGTCCTTGCCTCGTGCGGGATGCGCGCCGAGCCTCGGGTGCAAAAAGCGGCCTTTCCGAGGGGAAGTCAGATCAGGAATGATGCACGCCCACTTCCGATCCCTCCAATCATTAAGCGCGGGGCGATTTGGCCCCGCCTCCAGGCGCGTCAGAGTAGAATCGATATATGCAAATTCGAGGATCAGGGGAGGTTCACGCCCACTTTTCCTCCGTCCAATGGGCGAGCGTGGCTCCGCCCCCGAGCCCATCCTGATCCGGAAATTAGCATATGGGTTCTCCTGCCGCACTATAAAGCGCCGAGCGCGGGGCGAATTCAAGCAGTTTCTGTTTCGGGCTCGGGCGAGTTGGAGAGGTGTGGCGGCGGCGAAGTGTGGCAGTAGCAGTCAAGACGGGTCTGGAGGAGAGTCGGTCTGTCGGGGTTCGGAGTCTGTCGGGGAGCTGCAGAGAGGGGAAGCCGGGAACGCGGTCGAGGGCGCAGTGGAGTCGCTCGTCGCGGGACCCAAGCAAGCCAGCTATCCTCTTTCCCCAGAGCATCAACAACCCCCCCTGTTTCCCCCCGCGCTGAGATAGTGCGAAAAGGGGGCCCCGTTCCCACCCCATTCCAAGCAGTGCCAACGAAACCCGCGGAGGAGCGCGGAGTCGGGGCACCGCCGCGACATTTTGCGGCTCATCACAAGACGGGTAGGCTCCACGCGGTCTCGGCCCCAGGCCCGTCTGCCCCCTTGTCGGTGAGTGTAGCCCCTTTCATTTGCTTTTGAGTATATGTGTTGTCGGCGCCGTCTGTAAAGTAAAACTGTGTAAGTGTTGCCGTGTGCTCGCGTAGGCGGTAGTAGATCTGCATTGTGTTTCTTTTGGTGCATAATTGTTGTTTCTTTTACATTTGCTTTTGGTGCATAATTGTTGTAATTGTATATGTGTGCTTTCCGTTTGCCGCGGAATAAATGTGCCTTATGTTGAGCTGTTTTTCCCGTTTCGCTTCGTCTTTTCTTTAATTGGGTCTCCATCTTGCTTCACGTGGAGGGTTGGTGGTGGGCTGAATACGCCCGGTGATTGGTCGGAACCGTCGAGGTCGACGATATAACAGCGCTCGGTTATCCCGATAGTACGGAACGGTTCGCTTAAGTGGCCCGTGTCCGGGGTCGACCTGCGGCGAGGTGCGATCGCCCGGTCTACCCTCCGTGTGGGTACTTAGGTAGGTCGAATTTGGCGAACAACCCTATCCCACGCGGGGGGCCGATTGGCACGATCGTGGTGAGGCCGAAAGGCCCACCCGTGACTGGTTCCCGGCGTTGGTCCGAGAGGGTCAAGACGGAATTGTCCGTCCGGTGGGCGACGTGCCGCGATTCGAGTTACGTGGCCGCTCGCACGCCGGCGGGCGCGAATTTGCAACAATGTATGTATATGTATATGTATATATATATATATATATATATATGTATATATGTATATATGTATATATATATATATATATATATATATATATATATATATATATATATATATATATATATATATATATATTGTACATATATTTATTTATTTCAGGTAGGGCTCTGTTGTTAATGCTGTCTCGTTTCATGTTTTTGGTGCTATTTACATCAGGCTTTTTACAACTTTACTTGTGATGTATTCCATGCAATTCTTCAAGATTTTCAAAATGTAGAAGGCTTCAGAAGATTAAAAAAAAAAAAAATATATATATATATATATATATATATATATATTTTAATGGACATTTTGAGTCTCCAAGTCAAACAAAGGGTGGAAGGATTTCATGTTGAGAGTGGGTGTTGACATGTGCAGAGCCAAATTACTCCTTGTACACATTTCTAAAACGTGCAGTCACTGAGTGTCAAATCGGTGTGCTTTGTCCAGTGACCCTGAAAACGACTTTTTTTTTGATGGCCTTTCCGTATTCTTTGATATCACGTGTGTGATTTGCTGAGGACAAAGGCCCACGTATTTTGACATTATTTGAAATGCAAATCCATTGCAAAAAGATGATAATGGTAAAATTGGTGCTGAGTATTTCTATGACCGTCATCATTGAAACGGAACTCTTTTGTTTCTCTTTATGCATGGATCTCGGATCATGGAATAGCTAAATGTTCACAGGTTCACAAACTGCCAAAATGGTATTGGGGGAGGGGGGTGGATCTGGGGAGATAAACATACACCAAGAGAAAAAGAGGAATGACACAAAAACCAATGTCCCAGAGAGAAGACTCGAGTGGGAAAGAATCTGCGTGTGTCGAAGACATCGTGAATGTGTATTGGATAGTGTGTGAGGTTGTAATGGGCAGCATGGACTTTTGAGCAGGTGAGGGTTTCTTGAAGAATACATGCGACATGGGGTGGCTTGGGAAGGGAAGGTAGAAGAGGACAGGAGGAGCAAGGCCAAATTTGAGCTCGTCTTAAAGAACCTTCGACTTGCTGCAGATGTGACTGTATCCTTGGGAATCTGCCTCCTACCTTCCAGATTCAAATGGTGCAGAAGGACTTGTTTTCGACCACCTCAAGAGGAGCATTGTGGGAAGCTGGAGCACCAGCCTCCAAGTGGGGACCCATACCCCATGTTGCTCCACATGAAAGCCTTGTACACTTGTGATGACATTTGATGCAGCTAAGGAATGCCTTAGCTCTTCAGAAAATACCCAGATGGTGACTCACCTTTGATACCAATTTAGTGGTGATCTTTCCATGAAAGTTTATAGCAGATAGCGAGGCCAAGGAGTTCCAGTAACTGCACCTCCTTCAGTAGCTGTCTCAAGAAATCGATTGGATAGTTTGATTGCCAGTCCTTGTGTAGGGACAGTGGAGAGCACATGTGACTTACCAGCATTTAAATGTCGTGTTCCAAGTCACTGACCACAGACTTATTTTGTCTTGGTGTGACTAAACGTATTCTGCAGTGGCCTGCCTTTCACCATAAGTGTGATGTATCGTTCTGCACAGGGTAGCGTTGTCAACAAGATAATTGTAATGGATGAACAGGATGGTGCAATTGTAATGGATGATGCTGAGGTTAGAGTCTGCCCGATTATGTTTGAACGTCGTTTTTTGACCGTGGTTGGTGTTTGTAAAAGGCAGAGTAATGCATAAAAATCGATCCTTTTTAATTGGTGGAATTTCTTTGAAAGTGTTGGGAGCCAGTACACGCATTCACGCGTTCCTGCTTCAATGCACGTGCGCAGAATTGAGATGGCTGCGAGTGGAATAGCAAATACATCTCTGGTCAAACGTTTACCATTTGTCGGCAGCTGGCTTACATATGGGTGGGATTGCCTGTTGGACTCCTGTTGATGCTTAGTAGTTATGACCACGAGGCTGAATTTTAGTACAGTTCAGCATTTTTCACCAACACAGAACAACTGCTAATTGTCTTTACATACAATCCAGCTTCACTTTAACAACAGTACAGTTGCCCAGGAAATGTGACAAATACCAGTGTATCTTGTATCCAATCCAGTCTCAGAATGATAATTATCCTTCATAACGGTTGAATTATCGTTAATACGAGCAAATGTATCATTTCGCTGACAGGTATATTCAGTGGGGAGGGGGGGTGGGGGTGAGAGTGAGGGGATGGAGGCAGGTTCGAGTAGGATTGGGGTGAGAGTGGGGGGGGTGGAGGAGAGGGAGCGAAGAGGGGGAGAGGATGGAGTGGGGGGGGGGATTCTGGCAGATGTGACGCCCAGTTTAACGTCCATCTGAGATGGCACACGCATTGATGAATCACCCCACCTGTGAAACATCCTGATGACAGTTTATAGCTGGGTTAGGATTCGAACCCAGGCGAGACAGCTAAGAGTGAGTGTGTGTACCTCCTCAGCTAAACTGCCGTGATCTGGCGATTCATTGCTGTTGGGGGAGGGGGGAGGCTGTGCGCGTGGAGGGGAGGAAAGCTACGTACAACAGCATTACTGGGGCGATAAAACGCACCCAAACAGCAATATTTTATTTTTAACCGCTGTGTTCTATGTAAAACCTGGTGGGAGCATTAAAAAATTAAAACCCATGCTATCTACCTGGCAAAGGCCTGCCTCTGCATGCGTGCATACCCCAACACGTACACATTCCTCTAACCTCATGCAGGTATGCAGAAACCTCACCACATCAGACCACCGTGTATGCTGTCTACATACCTCTATTTTCAGCCACTGTCGACTATTAACACATTGCAGAAACTATTAGTGTATTTCTGTTAATATTTTGTCATGAAAGCAAATCGCACAAAACGGTAAAAAGTCAACTGTGTCCGTAATTGCTGAAAAAAAGGACCCCTGTTGACTCTCATCATGGTTTGTAAAAGGTTAGAGAGCACTGCATGTGCCAAATGAAGTTTTACTTTCTGCACATTCCATAATCTTTTTTTCACTCAATATATTCATCTGAACAGTAGAAAAAGTTAAGTTTAATGCTTTTGCTTAAATAAATACACTAAGTTATAAAAATCGTTAATTTGTTAAAATTTTCAGATTTCACTCCAGATTTTGACTCTTATTTAGTCCATAAGATCCGATTTTCAAATCTGATATAATATTTCGATTATATACTTTAATTAGTTCATGAGAGTAGATTGTGGTTCCAAAGCAAGGCATGTTTGAATAGGCTGAACAAAATTGAAAATTTAAGACCCTGGCAATTAGATGACAGAGGGCTGACCAAGGATGATGCCTTTATAAAGGATATAATTAAATAATGCTGTTGATTATAATCTTCAAAAGAAGTGTTTTAATTGACCCAAACACCCAATTTTCACTCTTGCACTTTCTTGGAGTTTTCTTAGTATGCATGCAAAGTTTCAGGCTGGAGGAGACGCACTGACACACACGCATTGACATTCATTCGTGTAGATGAGCCGTGCTTACCCATTGCTTTGCTGCCAGGTTTAATGAAAAGAGAGAATGTTGCACTTCATAAACACATTGCACGTCTATCTATAGAAAAAAAAATCCTCATTGTGAATCTCAATGAGGATTTAAAATTAAGTGAACACTTGGAAAAAAGATCTTTTATAAACAGACTTGATGTGGATGTTACTCCACTTGTGTGAAGCAAAAAGTGCAGTGCAGCAATTGGTTTATTTTGTCTGGCTGTCTGTCCACAAGCATCATTTTATCATCGAGGATCAACTTGATTTCAATTGAATGTTATATTTTGAACACATATCGGAACATGAATCAAAACACGAACCTACTAGTTTAGCAGTAATTTGGCTCTTTAATAATTTCGATCACGCATGTGCGGAGAGGAGTGAAATAATATTTTTTATTCTGCCTGTCTGGCAGTGAAACAAAATTGAAAACGATTCCAAACGAGGAACTTGCTGTTTTTAAGGACATACGTCGATTGCTTTATCCGATCAGTATGAAAATTTTTGAGGGTTATCTTGGGATAAATTGTATGGGGGGAGGGGGAGGGGTGCGGGGATTGACGTCATCATCGGTCACGTGGTTCAGCAGTCATTTTATTTTTTTTTAACATTGTTTTTCACATAAAAACCTTCAAAAATATTATTCTCCGAAATGGCTGAATAGATCGAGGTGAAACTTTACAGGTATGATCGGCGTTCCATGAGGAACAAAAAGTTCTCCACCTATGATGTCATGAGTCGCATGGTTTGGCAGCTGTTTTTTTCTTGATGACTCAACCTTTAAAAATCTACTTCTCCAGAACGGTTTGACAGATCGAGAGAAAACTTCACCCACATGTTACCCAAGCCTTGGGGATACCAGAGTGTTCATGGATAATTAATAGGTTTACATGTTCTGGCAGCCATGTTGTCTTGAACATAAATCTTTGAAAAAATTATTTTGTCTTTAACCACTTCATCAATCGACGTCAAAGGTCACAATTATGATCCAGTAGTCATGGGGAATATGTTTTAAATTTAAACCTGATCGGTCACACAATCTGGCAGCCAGAATTATTTAATAATTTGAATCTTTATTCAGGGATTTAAATCAAACTTGGTACAAATATGTATCATGATGTAATAATGTGGGAGGAGGCATATCTGGTGACATTGAAGAGTGCCCTTCTAGTTTGTTGTTTTGAGGAGTATTACTACATTATGTAATTTTGTGTGCCCCTTCTGCGTCCATCACACTTTATTGTTTAAAGTGTTCTTGCTGTTGTGAAATAATAAAAAAAGACCACTGGACCTGCAGCTTATGTAGCCCCTTGCCTAATGTTGTAATCCAAACTTGGTAGCATTCTGACTGTTGGGTCTGGAGAGGAAGGTTTTTGAAGGAATTTACGCAATTTTCCCAAACATTTACCAAGTCTGCCATTTTGACACACTTCTGGTGATGTGATTGGCATGGCGTCTGCAATTTAATATCAGGACCTTGTCCTAATGTTGGAACCCAAATTTGTTGGTGTTCTGGGTCTGGAAATGTTTATTTATTTATTTTTTAAAAATAAATTTACAAAGTCAGCAATTTTTACCTAAAGTCATGTGACCCAAAGAAGCTTTGCAATTCCTGTTACCAGTCAGGAGAGGAACGTTGCTGCCAAATTTCAACTGGATCGGTCCAGCAGTTTGGCCGGAGAAGTCGGAATGGGAGACGGACAGACGGAACGACAGACAGCATATGATGAGAATGCTTCATCTGGAATTAAAATTCCAGATATGCTAAAAATGGCACCGAAGGAACTGCTGCATTAACCTCCAAATCCTGCTTCTTCGTTCTTGGAAGGAGACGACTGGCCTTTAAGAAGGGCATTTTTATGATGAAACGGATGCGAATATTTGTTCCAAGTAAATCGATTATTAGCCTTCCAACCATAGTGAATCGATTATTAGCTTTCCATTGGTGTTATTTTTATTATTGTACGACAGCACGGATCCTTTAGAAAGGAGCATGACGTAAGGCCACTGCTCCTTTTAGCAATAGAAGATGTGATTATGGAAGCATCACAAGCCGTTACCCAGACGTAATGAATTTGACGTGCTTGTGCCAAAGATTAGGCTTTAGTACTGACAATTTTAGAAAGGCATAATTGGAGGAAATCGTTTTCTTTTCATGTAATTTTTTTTTCTTTCTTTATATTTTGCATGAAAATGGAAAAACATAATGAAGGGAAAAAATTAAATAAATCTTTTATTGCAACTCAAAAGCCCAAATTTCTGTTTGACGTCATTCCTGGAACTGAGACACAGAAAAGCCACGCAGAATGGATTTAATTTTGGTTGCTGGTGCTGCACGAGTACAATGTACGTCCGTCGCGTATTGTTCGGATGAAAAGGACAGGCCTTGTTAGTATGGTCATGCAGTACTACTACTTAACTTGTCCTTTCATTGAATATTAATTTTATTATCACTTGTAATGTTGGGTGAGCTTCAAATCTAACCTGGACTTATCTTTGTAGCCGTAACTAAGCTCATATGTATATGTATGTGTATATATATATATTACAAAAGCGATATGTTACTCGTGTTCTCCACCTTTAACTTCATACATTCATTGTAGACTTATGCTGGTCGTGTGTGGATCCAGTGCAGGACATCATTCTTCATTGCCTTGTTTTGTTACTTTCTCACACCCAAAGTGCTCAGAAACGAGGATGACTGTACAGATAATCGTGAACTCACTGCACAGCCAATCATCTGCGTATTTCAGGCCTGATGCTTATGTTGACCGAAAATTGAACAATTATTTCCTGTCCCACCCTCTTTGTCATTATTCCCACGCTTAAAACAAAAACAAAACCAGGGTGGGTGGGGGTATCGTAGTCTGTCTGTCTGTCTATCCGTCATGCTATCTCCTGCTAAACAGTTGTGCAGAAATGCACCAAACTTGGTAGTTCTGATTACCACATGGCAAAAAGGTGCAAGAGCAGTGTAATTTTTAGCCCTGCCTTACTGGGACCCTGCGATGGAGTCAAACACCATAAAATGCAACCCCGAGCACATTGTTCAATTTTTTTTTTTTAATAATTAAACTTTGTATGTGCAATCGACATTGTGGGTGATTAAATATGTAACTATTTATTGGATTTGACCACCGATTGGTGCCCCAGGTGGCAGGGATCTCGGGTTATAGGGGTCAAAACAAAATTAAAAAAAATATTTTTGAACTCCAAATTTGATATTGGGTCATTCCTGGTGGAACCTTTGGCATCTTTCAACTTTGCTTTCGGTGGGAAGTGTGGGGATTTGCGAATGGTGCACCGTCGACTTCGATGTCGTCTCATCTGCCCCGTCTTGATTTCCATCACGCACACACACACATAGTAAAGCAGGAAGTACATGATGATGGGTATTGGTTACCCACACCACAAAGAACAAATCCTTCAAATTATTTATTTACAGACGTTATTCTGTGTACTTTTGGGGATCTAACTGTTACTCGACCACTTTTTAAAAATTATATTATAATGATTTTGTATTGCTCGGAGTCTTGCCAAAAGTAGCGTTGGTACTATTTGTCTCAGACAAATGAACTCTTAAATCAGAACGTGCTCATCGCAAGTCCACTTGAAAGTCCCGGGTTTTTTTTGTTGTTGTTTTTTTTTCCATTCTCTACCTTGCTTTTCATTTGTAAGGCTTTGTTTGCTTATTTTTAGCTCGCCTGTTTGAAGAACAGAGAGCTATAGCGATACCCCCGAGGTGAGTGTCAGTGTGAGCGTGAAAATGTTAAAGTTTTTGGTGCAAGTTATTTTTTCCTTTCTAATCTTTTTTATCTACCGCACTTTTTTTATACTCCCGATAAATATATATATATATATATATATATATATATATATATATATATATATATATATATATATATATATATATATATATATATATATATATATATATATATCTGGGCATATTATGTGTCGTCCGTTCCTGTCCGCACTCTAACTCCCAAAGTTTTGAACTTTCACGTTTCATATTTGGTACATAGGTACAGACTGTGGAGATGGTGTGTCGTGACATACGTTCGCCATCTAAAGTGGTTGCCATGGCAACCAGGATGCCATTTTCCATCCGTTCCTGTCCGCACTCTAACTCCCAAAGTTTTAAACTTTCACGTTTCATATTTGGTACAATGGTACAGACTGTGGAGGCGGTGTCGTGACATACGTTCGTCATCTAAAGGGGTTGCCATGGCAACCAGGGTGCTGTTTTCCATGTAGTAGCACAAGTCTGTATATACCTTCTTGTTCGGCTGTATATTGTGCTCACTTGCGCTCTTGTTACTGATTACAATATACAAATACATGTGTTGCTTTAAATTTATTTGGATCAGACTCCACTGCATTGCTTTATAAAAAATACTAAGTATTAGACTAGTCTTTTAAAAACGAGAAATGTATAAACAGGCGAGCATTGGGTGGCTTTGACACCAACTCTGGTTCTTTTTCTATCTGCGGAGGAGAAGATGAAAGCACTGTGAGCATTATTGTGGAGTATTTTTTCATCATTTCTCATCATGACCCCTGCTGCCTGAGTTTTGTGTTGCAATGGTTTTGAAATTGAAAGTGCTGCTGCATCTTTCTGGCCAGTCGTAAGTGGTTGTGTTGAACTTGGGTGTACAGGTCATAGTCCCACTGCTGCGTCCTGCCTTTTGCTGATATAGCATTGCACCAGCAGCTCGTCCCACATTATGACACACCCGTGTACTCCGCTGCAGATCTGTGATTCCGTGAAGTGTGACGGCAATAGCTTTTCCCTCTTTTTTTTATTTTTATTTTTGTACACATGCGAGAAACAGAATTTGACAGCTTTTTTTTTATAAATTTCATCGCAATTGTGGAAACGCATCTGTCAACCTTTGTTTGTTTTCACTGTATTGTGTGTAACTGCATTTTTATTATACCAGCACACTATTGTGGAAGCTACAATACCATAATTACATTTCAATAATGGCATACACATTTAGTTTGCCAACATCTGTGCTTTCTTAATATTTTTATGATCTCTGTCATGATTTTGAGATGAGTTTTCATTTCTTGAGTCGTATCACAATTTGCCAAAATATCCCGGGGATATTGAGCTTATCAGTGATGCATGTCTTTTGAGCTCTATTCCAACGCTTCAAACTCAGTTCATGGGTACACTCGAGTTGGTGTGTGCGTGCGTGCGTGCGTGCATGCATGCGCGTTTTTACTTGCACGTCCACGTCCAGGACGGCTTTTTTTTTGTTTTTGTTTTTAACCATTTGAGCTTTTGTCATCAAATTTTCAACAAACCTTTATTATGAGAATATGGAAGACACTCATAATTGGGACAAAATGTCAAAGGGCAAAATCATAGCAAGTAGAAACAGGCCTTATCAGCCTGTCCACAGCACGAGATGGCCAGGTTTTAATCCCTTCCGTGCTGTATTTATTTACTAGCAAATACAACCCGACGCTTTGCTGATGGAAATATTAAAGGGGGAAGGGTATGGTGTGGAGTTGAGGGGGGGAATAAGTGGAGTGAGGAGAGGTAAGCAAAGGGGGGGGGGGAGCTCAGAAGGATGGAACAGTGAGGAGGGAGGGGGGCAGGAGAGCGGCGCCCCACCAAGCGTCCAGGTACACTCGGGGAGGGGGTGGGGTGGGAGCAAGGAGGATGGGGGAGTGACAGGAGAGGAGTGAGGAAGCGTGGGTAAATTGGGGAGGGGTGGTTTTGGAGGCGGTAAGCATCTGGTAGGGGGACTTGAGCGGGAAAGGGGTGGAGTAGTTCTGGACTTCCGTTTGGTAGTGGGACTTGTGCAGGGGGGGGGGTGTAGTTCAGGATTGAACGAAATGGGGTATCTTGAAACGGCATGCAAAGACCGCCCGGAGATGTCCATGGGGGGAGGGGTGGGAGTATGGAGGGGTGGGCAAGAGAGAACATTGAATCACCCTGCCTGTGAAGTACTGGGATGACAGTTTATAGCTGGGTCGTGATTTGAACCCAGGCTTGACAGCTTTAATTGAGCATGCATACCTCTCAGCAACCCTGCCATGATGTGGCAATTCAATGCTTTGTAACCACTGAAAACATTGTTTACTCATTGTAATCCTCTCATTTGTTTTTCCTTCCTAACTCCAGAGATGTCCCCATGAAGCTTGTAGAGCGCTCACCAAGTGGTTCAAACACTCAAGCAAGCACTCCAACTAAATGGTTTAAGAAACTTAAAAAATAAACCAATGTCACCCGCAGGGTGACCCGTATCTTGCCAAAATGTGACCACGTGTGACTTCTTTAAGGTCACACTGATGTTAACAGAGCTGCTATCCACAAGGAGCGACTCCTTGAGGAATATCTGCCTACAAGACATTCCGATGAGAATCGTTCTACAGAGTAACCATGAAAAATATGCATTTGCCTCATAATGTCAAGCTTGACATATCTAGAAAGCACTCATCGAGGTGTTCAATTTGAGGTACTACACGATATGGTTCCCAAAACTTGAAAATTTGACCTTGTTGTCAAATATGTTTGACCTTAGGCGCTAACCATGAAGGTCAAGGCCAATCGCCACCAAAAAATAATCAGCTGAGCGCCAGACCATGAACAATATTCTCATGAAGTTTGAAGATGATCCGATCAAAATTACTCAAAAAACAAGGGTTTCGTCGACTCCCCTGATTTGCGACAGTGACCTTGACCTTTGACCTTGACCTTCAAAATTTTGTGCGCTGAAAAGGACCTCTATAGGCATCTGATATGCGAAGTTACAAAAATTTCTAATGATAACTGTGCTCTGCAGAATTTTTTATATGTGATTACAGACAAAAAAACAAAAAAACAACTTACAAGCTGACTAACATATCTTGCAAAAACTTCGTTTTGGCAAGATAAAAATAACCAAATATTTACCTCTGCCATCGAAGGTGGATGGAGGTTGTTTTCACCTCTTTCCGTGCTTTTTTGTCTGTGAATAGGATACCTCAATTTGTTGTGGACAGATTCGGGCGAAACTTGGTGGACAGGTTGGGTATGTCACAAGGAAGAATTGGTTCGATTTTGGTGAAGATCCGAATCCAATTAATTTTTTAATGATTCTCTATTGAGTGATTGGGGTAAAATGATATATAGTACAACATCTGGAAAGGTGATGGGACGGACTCAGATGAAACTTTGTGAATGAGTTGGTTAGGTGACGAGAAGAAGCCGATTAAATTTTAGTTCACGTCTGAATCCAGATACAAAACCTCAGTGGGATACAAAACATAAACTAATCAGTATGACGGAGGTATGCACTCTACCGAGTGGCCGTTCTAGTTTTTTTTTATATGTATCTATCTATGTTGAAGTGACGGGTCATATAAAGAAAGCAGATCGCACAAAAAGGTGAAAAAAAAATTATGTTTGTAATTGCTGAAGAAAAAAAAAAAAGCAATAAAAAAGGGACGCCTTGGATTGTATCGCCATGGTTTGCAAAAACAGCTTTGTTCCCTCTGGTTCATTATTTATGTTGCGCTCGATGAAGTTCCACTTTCTGCACATTCCTAAATCTTTTATTCATTCAAATTAATTGTCTGAACAGTGGAAAAAATTAAACTTTAATGCTTTGCTTTCATAAAGGCACTTAGTTATAAAAATTGCTAGTTTCTTAAAAATTTCAGATTTCACTCCAGATTTTGACACTTATTTAGTCCACGCGATGCGATTCTCAGAGTCGATATGTTTTGATTGTATACTTTAATTAGCCTGTGAGAGTACATCGTGTTTCCAAGGCGAGGCATGTTTGAATAAGCCGTTAATTACCTTCAATAAGGCGTTCATTACCTTCAAAAAAGGGTGTTTAAATTTACCCAAACACTCAGTATTCATTCATGCACTTATTCATTCATGTGAGTGAAGAAAGTGAGAGAAAAAAAATTGAGTGCTTTATTTGTTAAGACACCATTGCAGCCTGTTCCATATCTAGGCATTGTTGAGGATGCCAAAAAAAAAAACCTGTGAAATAAGTTCCCTGAGAAGGAGAGCAAAGGTGACCAAGAATGACTCCTTGATAAAGGATATAATTAAATAAGGCCGTTGATTATCTTCAAAAGGGGTGTTTAAATTCACCCAAACACCCAATTTTCACTCTTGCACAACTCCCATGTTTTTATTAAACGGGAAAAAGCTTGCAGTGTAAAATTACAGCCACAGAGCAGCCTACTTCAGAGCACAACACTCCTTGTGCAATTCTGTTTTTGATTTTCCTCCCAGAGGGCCAGAGCAACACAATCTTGCAACTGACCGTGAGACCTCGACTAATCCTCAAGTTGGTTGTGCTGTACGAGCCTTTTCCATTTTTGTAAAAACCTTGTTACCTGTTGTGTTTTCCACTCTGCACTTCTTCCAATTTTGGTGATTACTGATGCGTACCCTAAGAGGTCTAAGCTTTGGTTGATGAGATGACTGCTAGATTAATATGTTCACCATTACATAGCTGAGGAGGGATGGGTAGTTTGAAGGACAGGGGAAGCAAGACCAGGTGAAGGACTGGAGGAGGTCGAAAGACAACCAACCGTTGTGTGGTGAGAAAGCAGTCGGTCCTGCCATGAGACGGCTGCTTGATGGGTGATGCCAATGATTTTCATAGCTTTGGCCTCTATACCTTCCAGGGACATGACTTTGGATGCAGGTGTGCGAGCCAACAAGGGAGAAACTATACTTTGAACAATTACTTTATCGGCCATGAGAAGTTTAGCAGAGCAAAGGAATGGCCTTTCCCAGCATAAAATGTCCAGTCTTAACCTGACTGGTGACCAGTTTGGAGGAAAGCGCTGCCCAGGAAAGTTCATGGTTGATGGTGAAACTTCCATTAGTTTGCACTCGTTTTTTGGAAACTCATTTGTAAATAGGGTCTGCCCAGGACAGGTGGTGTTAATTGATTGAAGAACCCAATTAGCTTGTATTATATATTGAACTGGGATGCTTATGCTGGATGTCATATTTAAAATAAATATTAAAACCATGTTATTGGTTGTACGGTGCAGCTTGCAATGCACGCGATTTTCGAAAACGAACAGATTATCATGCAACATGGATGCTTTGTGTGTTTTAATTAGTCTCTTAACCTACTGTATGCCACGGGCTATTTGGCATCCCTCTTCAATCCCGAAGGAAATATAAACTGGTTTTTGTTTTGACAAAGCTGCAGAGTGAAAGGATAGCTCGGCTGTGGGTGCTCGTACTTGAACTGCAGTCTGTTTTAGGGTTTGACTCCTGGTTTGAACTTGGCGTAACGCCAGCACGAGGTACTGCCTTGTGCAGATGGTTGCATTTTGGAGAGGATGTTAAGTCATGTCTCGTTAAGTAAATCGAGAACATTCTTTGACAAATTTGCAGACTTTTGGCCAGATGAGGCTTTTGGGTCTGTTGCAAATTTCTAATTCTCTCAATTGGTTTCATGTAATGTTCAACTAATTTCCTCATTGGTTCATTCCATGTCAAGTCCATGTCCTCAAGCATTGACCGTCTCATGTGTGTGTGTGTGTGTATATATATATATATGTGTATATATATATATATATATATATATATATATATATATATATATATATATATATATATATATATATATATATATATATATATATATATATATATATATATATATATACATATACATATACATATACATATACATATACATCCTCCCATTTGTAAGCTCTCTCACCCAGCGTACAAATACTTCTTTTTGTATATTGTTGATTTTTACAATCTAGGCTTCTTCCTGCGAGTTGAAAGTTTTTATTTTTAATTTGGAGAGATACATCAAATGGAGTTTGAGCCAAAACTTTGCATTGCCAAGTCAAACACTTATAGAGATGTAGATCACCGATGTTTGACCTGACCTGGCCTACTGGGCATTGTTCGTAATGTCCACTCTTCTAGTCAAGCTTGAAATATGATTTTCATGCTATTTTAAAGCTCGTGAAGAAAGTTTGTTTTTTATATCAAAGTTAAATGAGATTGTGCAGGATCTGAGGATCTAAGCCTCGTATTGGAACCCACGCCCACGCACGAATACACGACAACACAGGACTCTTTGAGACAAACACAATTAATGCGGTTGAGGGAAATACTGTCACTTTCCAGGGAACTCTGGGTACCAGCGACATCACAACAATGGTTCCACCTTTGTCATGGTATTCAGTGGGGAATTTCCTCCTCCCTGTAATGCAAACCTCTGGGGATTGTCCGTGCTCATCATTTTTATTTTTTTTTTAAATGCTGAATATCAAGCAAGGAAGCAGCATATATAATTTATTTAAGTATTTGGTATAACTCGGCTGGGATTTGAACTGCCGACCATGGCTGGGGTTTGACTCGGAGCGGACCCTCTAACCATTTCCTCTTTATGGAACCTTTGATCTGACCACCTTCTAAAATGTCTCTGATTGTTGTTTTTTTTTTCAAAAAACTTGTCAACAACAACCTACACCTGTGTAGAAGCCTCTCTAAAATTGGCATCCTGCACACTCGTACTTCAGGAGGCATCCATATTTGAAGTGGCAATGGTCAGCCAGAGTGGCTTTTGTGTCGTGTTGAGGCTTGTGGAAGAGCTAGAATATAGAACAGATCAAGATATAACAGAACAAAAGGAACAGTTGAAAGATGTGGGGGAGGGGAAGAAACACACCAACAGCACTGTTGAGGGCAAAATGGAGGTAGACTTGGACGGATAATGGATGGGGTGGGGTGGGGGGGGAGATTTATTCAATGGGAGGACACGGGAGGTAAACAAGATTGATACAGCCACAAACTCTCAATCATTGAAGTGGATGGAAAAACTTGAAACTTGGAAAGAGGTGGGGAAGGTTTAATGGGGGCAGAAAAGGTTATGGATTTTTGGGGGTAGGTCACCTGAGATTGTGATGAACAGCTGAAGCCCTGGATAGAAGAATGAGACTGTAGAGATTGAGGAAGTTGGTTCCACTGTTGGGAAAAGAGGAATGAATGAGTGGAGGTCATTCTGGATTTTGCAAGTTTCACCAAAAGGGGGTTATTGACATACCATGTGAACCCTGCAGAAACCTGAGGGGGGACAGAGCATGGAAAGGGAAATGGGTTGATTGCATACTGCAGTTTGACTGAGGTGTCTCACCTGATTAAACTAGACTCCATTGAACACCCTACCCCACACACAGTCTTGAGAAACAAGGACATGGGTGTGGTCTGTGAGTGGCAAATTTGATTGGTTGTGATGACGTAAAATGCCGTATTATTTTATCCATGCACTGCTAAACGGAAGGGTTGTGAATGTGCTAAAAAGACAATTTTGTGTTCTGGTGTGCAACTACATAAATCGATTGGAAATAAAATAAACATTTGAAAGGTTTTTATTTTTGTTTTTTTGTTTTTCAGAATTTTTGGAAGTTTACCACTGTTGATGCAGCATCTTTTACACCACCTTATTTAACACGTTACATTAGTTTTCGTGCCTATTATTTGTTTCCTTTATGACGTCCTTAAAAACAGTACATCGCCTGTTTGGAATGATTTTCAAATTTGTTTGACTGCCAGACAGACAGTGTAAAATATATATCTCACCCCTCTCTCTCTCTCTATGCATGTGCGATCAGGACGAATTGAGCGCCAAAGTATTGCGAAGCTCCAGGTTTGTTTTCCGATTCATTTTTCGATTCATGTTCACAATACAACATTCAATTGAAAACGAGTTGTTCCTCGATCATCAACTGATGTTTGTAGGCAGACAGCCATACAGACAAAGTGAACCAATTGCTTGACGCCACTTTTTGCTTCACACATGCAGGGTTTAAAAAAAAATAAGAAAAAAAGCCAGGGCCCAGCACTACCAGTGATGTTTTTGTTGAAGATCGTGAACCTTCCATCTTGTCTGAGTCATCGGCCATTATTGGGGAATTTCCACTCACAAAACGAAAATTATTTTCCAAAAAACCTATTCTGTTTACCATAGTGCTACCCTGAAGAAGCTGGAAAGTGAGCGTGTATCTACTGTCACCAAATATTTCCAGGAGGTTGTTGTGGCTGAAGGACAAGTTCACCAATACAGACAAAAGGAGTGGAAAAAACAAATCTGACTGGCAGTTGTTCCCAACAATTTGAGTGCCGAAAATCAGCATGAAGTGTTTGGCGTGGCCTATTCCATGCCAAAGGCGATGAAGCGATAAGTTGGAGAAAAGGAAATTTTGTCAGCCCCAAATCTCAAGGCGGGCAATCACCTGACAGCAGAAACTGTCCAGTTGGTAAAAGCATTCCATTTGAGTGAGGAGTATGATTTCAGGAATTATTTGAGCACACTAATGCTGTTGAATTTAAAAAAAAATAGAAAATGTGTATGAACTGATCGACACTATAAACAATGAAGCTTCATTCTGTCAACTTCATAGATTAATTCTGCAGCCATTTTGAACTTTTTGAATGCCATCATTTCATCAGCAGGCAAGGATCTCCATATTTCAAAGACAGACGGGAGTCGCCGGAGCCTGCCCGAGGCAGTTCCTCGTTGTTGAGAACTTTGCGGATAATTATTTGTTTGTGATTGAGAATAATTTTGGAAGAGCTTGCAGGCAACCCTGCACCCATTTGTATGGTACTATCACAAAGCATGAAAGGAAGAGACATCCAATTCAAGCTACTGTGTGTAGTCACTATTGCAATCCACCTGTGCCAGTGAAGTACCAAATTGAATTGGTGTATGCACAGTTCAGTGAAAAGGATCATCTCATTCTCCGATGTCCGGGCAGGCCAGTGCATAAATGGCAAGAACGTTCCCATAATGTGCCACTGTCAAGATTTCGTAATTGTGGCTGAATGTCACTTTTTCGCAAGCTGGACCCTGTTGTGGTGTCATTGGAACACTCGAGCAACTGGCTGCCGAAGCCAGCTTTCAAAGACCTTCGATGAGCAAGTTGATCACTCCATGAAAGCTGTTTGATATTATTTGTTTATTTATTTTGCATCCAAAATTATTTTATCCGTAGGCCTACGCCGACTTTACCGCCGTCGAAGAGCCCCAACAAGAAGCTGCTGTCCTTGAAACAGGGCTGGAAAAAGCAAAAACAATACCTGGTAGTGTAAAGCTGCATTTCTTCTGCTACTGTCGTTGATTGTCCTGGAAGTATTAGATTAAATTCATTTTCTCCAACCAGTGAAAACATCTTGGTATGAATTTTTATTTTTTGAGGCAAAATAATCCAGGATGTTGTTTTTGTTTTTTTTTCAGGGAGGTCAGGTGTGTCACAAAAGGAGGGAACTATTTATTATCCACTTTTTGAGTGTTTTCCAAGCCTGGTGTTGGCTTGGCGGCTGGGGTGGCTGGCTTAGGATCCCAGAGTCCTGAGTTCAAGCCCCATTGGCTGCTGAATTAACACCAGGTGGAGTTGACTCAGCCCATCATCCTTCTGAGGTCAGTGAATAATGAGTTCCAGTGCACAGCACCAGCGGCAAAGTGACGCTTCCAAGAAACGATAGCTACCCGGCAGCCTAGCTGCCGCACGCAAGAACAGAAGAGTGTTTTCTGTTGAATAAAATTTGTTGGTTTGTTCGAGAGCTACAAAGTGGTGACTGAATCAACATTCTCACGTGATTCAGACGAGCCGCACCCATAAAGTACACCTTGACGTTGCCTGCTTTCTGGCATGTTTCGTGTGTTGCAGGTGCAAACATTACAGTCATTTGACAGATATTCCATAAAGGGTGATTAAAATTAAATGACCTTTGCTTAAAATTTTTTGTCTTTTAAATTTTTATTTTTTACTTCGTTGGCAAGTCTTGATTCTTTCAATCATTTTCCAAGTTGATATTTCTTCCATACAAAGTAGTTGTTTGTTTTCTTTTTTTAAAATAAAGGACAACAAAATAAAAACGGCTAGCTGTAAAATGCTTCTTTGCCATCACTTGACCATAATTCAATTTCTTAAACAGCTAATTTGATTTCTTAAACACTAAATTTGAAGTTTATTTTCCAAGTTTCCATCATTACACCATGAAGGCCTCTCAGAATTCTCCTCTTTTCCTCTTGGAATGGAGTGGACCATCTCCGTCACATCATGCTTAATGCCTGAAGCACAATACGCATTATTGGTGCCTAACGATGTGAATGAAATCCAGTTTGATGAGCAATTTATTTGTTTATTTCAAACCATCGTCTTTTCAACAAGAGCCAATTCAATTTCCCTTCAGGCTGTTGACCTGGTGTGAAAAACTCGGCCTATTTGTTTTCAGACCCACACGCCTCCCTCTGGAGGGTTTTGCTACGTCTCGAAGATGTTCGCAAAGATGATGCCATTTCATCATCGACACGACTCTTTAACCACCGCTCGAGTTCACTCGTGAATAGATCCCTCTCCTGTGGTGTGCTTGAGAAGATGCTTCTTTGCTTTTGTTTCTGTGGTTATTTGCTCCTTCATGTTTTGCATGTTGTTTTCCCATTGTTTTTTTATTGTTTCTTTGTTCTTTGGTATGAAATGTTTTTTAGCAGGGAAGAGCACTCCAACATATACAATGTCTGTCTTGTGTCGGTTTTAATAGCAATGTCTATCTAGTGAAGAGTACTTTAACAGCTTGTCTCGAGATGAGGTACAGGATACTAGCAGGTATTTATGGAGGTATAGGGTTGTTATCTTGCTGTTGTATGTACAATAGACTCAAGCAGAAGCTCAGAATTTGAGGAAAACTTCACATATAACAAAATATCATAACGAAAGTTCGTACAACAGCTTACCCCGCACAGTCTTGAGAAATTAAAGGATGTTGGAAGGGTCTTTTTCAGCTCTTGCTTTGTTTTACCGAGCATGATCTATATTACCGGTAGTTTTGTTTGTGAACTTTGAATAACCGGCGCGATGGTTACTATATGAAGCCGTGGGTGAAACGGAACAGTCCAGAGCTGGACCTTCTGCCAATTCTTCTTGGAGAAACTGATGATTTTGGAACTATCTTTGAGGAAAAACAAAAACAAAAGATGCACTTTAACAGATATTTTGGATGAAGTTAACTGTGTGGTTGCATCACTAGGCGCCGCAATTTTCATCTGAATCTTGCTGTTACTCTGTCCTCGGAGTGCGTTTGCAACCATCAATGCACCCTCTTTTACACCACCTTATTGAACACGTTAAATGAGTCGTCCATGCCTGTCGTTTGTGTCATTTATGACGTTCCTAAAAACAGTATGTTCCCTGTTTGGAATGATTTACAATCTTGTTTGACTGACAGACAGATGGATTAAAGCAATTGCTTTACAGAGTGCACATGCCCGCTTTGGCAAATTGTACAGAATCTTGCCCCAATTCAGAGCCAAAGCCCTGCTAAATTTCCAGTACTTTTTCCAATTCACCTTATGATTCATGTTCAGAATATACCATTAAATTTAACTAAAGTAGTTCCTCAATCATTGACGTCTGTCAGACATGAAGAGTGAACCAATTCCTTAACCCCGCTTTGTACGACACGTATGGGGTACAGATCAAAAGTACACATCGAATGCTCAGTTTAAGATTGTTGGAAATGGAGTCTATTCAAATGATTTTGCAGTAATATGCAGGTACATACTGTATAAAGTTAATACCGGGCGTAGTGGCATGTGCCTGTAATCCGGCTACTCTGAGGCTTGGGTTGGAGGATCGCTTGATGACGGGAGCTCTGCGCTGGGCCGCGCTATGATGGGGTGTAGGGCAGCCCGGAATCGTGGCGAAACCCAATCCTTATCCCTGTGTCGTAAGAGGCGACCAGGGTTGTGTCAGGAAGGGCATCTGGCGTAAAACCTATGCCAAATCAGTATGCGGATCATAACTGATGATCCGCTGTGGCGACCCCTAACGGGAGCAGCCGAAAGACGAACAACATACTGTATAAAGTTAAAGGACTTTGAAAGCAGTTGGATAAGTTTGTTTGTTTTTCTTTGGGGGGGGGGGTGGTTGTCATTCAAAAGCACTTTAGAATCGAGCTACCTGCTATGTGGGCTCCATATGAACATTAGTAATCTGGAGGGGGGGTATTTTCATTTTTTTATTTGTGAAAGGGGCTTTCGGTTATGAAATTTACATCCTCATTATTAGTCCGCTACCTGTTTTACCAGAGGGCTTGACTATCTGTTTGCCCTCAATCTGTCTGTCTATCCGTCCGTCCCACCCGTGATTTCTCAGACCTTTCCCCATACCCTTTAACGTATTCAACTGAAACTTGGTACTTTGCTTTATTATGAAAAGTTACAGAACAAGTTTGGGTTTCAGGGCATTTCGTCAATTATGTCATGCCCTTTATCAGTAGGGGACGTGTATTGCAAATGCATTCTCACTCGTGTTACGACTCTTATTCCTTTCTCGAGTCTCGCATATTTGTTGAGGAACTGCAAATTGAATACAAGCTGCTGTTCTTTGTTGGCATTGCATCATAGTCTCGGAGAATGTTCAGCTGGTTCTGTTATACTTTTTTTTTGTAGATGTTGTAAAACATGTTTATAGATGTTACTGTCAGCCCTGCCTTGTTGGGACGAGGCTTCACATTGATGTGCATGAGGCTGTGCCGGTCAATCATGGCAATGCTACAAGCTCATCCCATAAGCCTGTCTCAACCCATATTCTTCCCCTCCTTTTTATGATTACACCATCCCAACCCCACCCCAACTCAAACTGCACTCTCCATCCCCTCCATGTCACTTGGGCTTGGGCCTAGTCCATCCAGTGCACGGTTGGTAGGATTGTTCCTCGTGCCCATAATAATTAGAAATGCAGTTACGGGCACATTTTTAAACATTTTAAAATGAAACTTTGCATATGGAATCAACTTGGGAGATGCATGAAATCTGTAACTTATTTTGGGGTGGGGGGGGGATTTGACCTCAAAATGGAAAAACTTTTTTTTTAACTCAAAATTTGATATTGGGTCATTCTTGGTGGAATGTTTTGCCATCTTTCAAATTTGCTTTAGATGGGAAGTGAGGGATTTGCGATGGCGTGCCATCGACTTCACTCTCGTGTCCCATTGCAGACGGTGACACACTCCACCCCATAGACGGGTTAAAATGAGGAAGCCTGCCAGTGCTGTATTGAGTGAAGACGAGTGCATCGTGACGAGTCGCTAATACATGAAGTCAATCGGTGACTAAGAGAGCTGGAAGGGTTGCCTGAGGGACATTAGCCTCCTAGTACCAATCTCTGCAGCAACCTGCCCAGAGCAACCTACCCATGCCCAGTGTAGGAAAACGGGGACGTTGACGTGGCATTAGTGAGTGATAGGTTCTGCACTTTCCCACCATTACCAACCATCTCTCCCACCCTCAATTATCTCGTGTTATTTTATGCATTACTTTTGAATTTATTATCTTGCCAAAACGAAGTTTTGCAAGATATGTTAGTCAGCTTGTATGTTTTTTTTTTGTTTTTTTTTTGTTTGTTTGTCTGTAATCACGTATAAAAAATTCTGCAGAGCACAGTTATCATCGGAAATTTTTGTAACTTCGCATATCAGAGGCCTATAGAGGTCCCTTTCAGTGCACAAAATTTTGAAGGTCAAGGTCACTTTGGCGCAAATCAGGGGAGTCGACGAAAGCCTTATTTTTTGAGTAATTTTGATCGGATCGTCTTCAAACTTCATTGGAATATAGTTCATGGTCTGGCGCTCAGCTGATTAATTTTTGGTGGCGATTAGCCTTGACCTTCATATGTTTTTTTTTTTTGTTGTTTTTTTTGGTCTGTAATCACATATAAATCACTCTGCAGAGCACAGTTATCATTGGAAATGTTTGTAACTTCGCATATCAGAGGCCTATAGAGGTCCCTTTCAGCGCACAAAAATTTGAAGGTCAAAGGTCAAGGTCACTTTGTCACAAATCAGGGGAGTCGACGAAACCCTTATTTTTTGAGTAATTTTGATCGCATCGTCTTCAAACTTCATGGGAATATAGTTCATGGTCTGGCGCTCAGCTGATTAATTTTTGGTGGCGATTGGCCTTGACCTTCATGCTTAGCGCCTCAGGTCAAACATATTTGACCCCAAGGTCAAATTTTCAAGTTTTAGGAACCATATCGTGTAGTACCTCAAATTGAACACCTCTGAGTGCTTTCTAGATATGCCAAGCTTGAGACATTATGACGTCATTTGGTGACGTAATGAGGCAAAAGCATATTTTTCATGGTTACTCTGTAGAACGATTCTCATCGGAATCTCTCGTAGGCAGATATTCCTCAAGGAGTCGCTCCTGGTGGATAGCAGCTCTGTTCACCTCAGTGTGACCTTAAAGAAGTCACACGTGGTCACCTTTTGGCAAGATATGGGTCACCCTGCGGGGGACATTGGTTTATTTATTTTTCTTTTTGTCTCTCGTTATTTTTTATTATCTCACGTTATTTTTATGAGGAATTTTCAGTTTTCGTGTGATCGTTGTAGAATTCTGTAGTTGTTGTGGAATTCTAATTTTATTTTCTTACTTTTTGTGAACCGTTTAACCGACTGGATTGTAAAATCCTGTTACAAAAATGACAAACACCGATAGAATCACTGTCTACAAAATAGAGTACCTTCTTTCAGGGAACACTTATTTTTAACTTGTGAGTTCAAACACTCAGATGTCGGCATCCACCAGTTTATTTTACCCTTGCACGCCACAATGAACTTCTCACTCTTTTTATATATATATATATATATATATATATATATATATATATATATATATATATATATATATATATATATATATATATATATATAGGGAGAGTGGAGAGGGTTTTGATAAGCATATAGGACAAAGAACACAGAAATGTATTACATGTCCACTAAATGGACAGCAAATAACAGAATTAATATCAAAGGTAACAGTGTTATCCGAAAGGTCACCTTTGACTTTGAGAGAATGAAACAAATGTCCAGAAGTGTGCAAAGGAATACAGGATAAGACATTAGGTTATAGGTTTTAACAATTTAATAAATTATTATGAAGAGGAGAAAAGTACATAACTTCAACCCAGTCAGACAGACAGCAAAGGTCTCTTGTCTAAAAGATGAATATATGTGGTACTGTCCGGCATCCAGTGAGGGTGGAAGATTTTGTATCTCTACGCTGGAAGCACACCTCACTACTTTGTCCTTGAACTTCCTTATCCTCAGTGAATCTTCGGACTCTGTGTTCTTGCCTCCATATAATTCTACTAGGACCTTCTCCCCCGAGGTTTTCATCTCCTCACGAGTCGAACAATCCAACACTTGCTCCAGCTGCTTTGCAAACGAAGAGTTTGACATCGCCTTTTTGAGAGGTAGTCCCTTGCCAATCCTGTACAATCTCGAAGTTGTGTCACAACCTCCAATGACATGTATGATGGGTAACAGGTAGCAAAGCTTTTCACCCAGAGAAGTCTGCAAAGCATTGATCTGCCACTCTCTAATTTTAGTGTTTTTATCTGGTTTCACTGCTTTGTCCGATCGAAATGTCAACTCATTCATGTCCTCTTCAGCATGGTGACAAAGTAACACCAGAAGGTTGATGTCTTCTCCGATAACATGTGTAGCACCAATTTTTTCGCACTTCACCCCAGTCAATGCAATCAAAAGATCAGCGTCACCTTTGGAATGCAATGTTTTGATAACCTGGGTTTGGAGTTTTTCAGACAGGAAATTGATGAATTTCTCCTTATTTTCGACGTTTGCCAAAAAGTGTTCCTTTTCCGACTTTAGCGCCATGCTGCCAGTGAAGAACACCTTTGGACCAACTGCACCCTTTGATCGCCTGAGATGAGTCATATATTTTGTGTAGCTGTCCATTTCATATCCATCAAACGACAAGTGGATTTGCAAACGTGTTCACATACTTGACGTACGTAGAAGCTATGGAGTCAAACGTTTCACCCCTTTTCCAGGGAAATCTCTGTAAAAGAGAACCTCCATCGAGGACATTGTACACTGGTTTGCTGTCACGCATCTGCTGGCCTTCATTTGATGACGTGGACGGTAGCGCATCAGCCAGTTGTGGCTTGTTTGCCCGGCGGAGAAGACCGTGTTTATCAAACAATGCTGTTGGTTGCGCAGAAAGTTCATATATCAATAGATCATCCAAGCTATAGTCAATGTTGTTTGCTAGAATTAGCAGCCTCTGAAAGAGAATCTGAGGGTCAACTTTCAGTTTTTTGCCATCCACAACCAGCTGTTTCATTCCCATTATTTCTATTTGTTCCTTCCTTCTGAAGACAGTCAAATGCGTTTTGTCCCTCCATTTTGTCCAAGATAGCTTCTCCGACTTTCCTTGCTTCATGTGGGTCACACGAGGCACTTGCAGTCACCGCAGTGGCTACACTGTGTAATCCTCCTCCTTCTGACACGAATGGGTTGTAGTCATTGAGGTACTGGAAGATCTCGTAAGTGTCTTTATGATCGCGTTCCTTCCGTGTAACAAAAAGGTCCTTATGCTGATCACTAGTACTGTATGTTGCACCTGTAAGGCCAAGGCCACATTTGCCACGGCGGCCGTGGGGTCTCCAAAATCTGCGGCCACTAGCAATTATACGGCGGCCGCAGTATTTCCACAGTCACACAATGTATCAGTCACATATGTTTTTATTTTTCGGGTAGCCGCACGGCGTATTTAGAAATCGTGGAGACCGAAAACGTGGGGGTGCCGTACGGTCTTTGATTTGATGTCGCACGGTGACCTTAGGGCGTCGCTGCGGCGGCCATATAATTTTCAAGGCAGACGCAAGGTGCCCGCAAGGCGACCGCAGGGGGGCCCTAAGGCGAACGTGCGGCCAGACGGACCGTAACGAGTGGGTATATATATACCAGTTCTTTTTTTACTGAAATAAAAATATACCAGTATATATAACTGAATATACTATAACTATAATATACCATGGTGCCCTCAGAATCCGAACGCCCCATTGTTTGAACAAATTGGAACCCTAACAATTTTTTCGAGAAAATTTTGCCCTAAAAACCTAATACATTTTAAAAGACCAAACGCAACGTAGCGTTCATGTTTCTTCACGTGTCTCCCCCACCTGTTCGAGCCGCATCTTCGCGCTTTGTTCATTCAGTTCGTCGGTGGAGGTCCTCGTGAAAGCATCTCTCGTGTGTCGATCGAAACTTTAGGCCTCAGTCACATTTGCTCTACCGCGAGGATACGGCGGCCATACGCCCTCTGAATTGACAAACGTGCGGCGGCCGCAGAGAAACTGAGGTGGCCTCAGGGTGGCCCTACGCCGTATGGCTATATTTTACAGGCCGTAAGGTCGCCGTGGAATTATAACGCGGAGTTATAATTTTTTTTCGTTTCTATGTTCGCCGTAGAAATTCGACAAGCCGAAACAAAAGAACTGGTAAAAAAAATAAAAAATTAACCCATTCGTTACCGTCCGTCTGGCCGCACGTTCGGCTTTGGGTCCCCCTGCGGGCACCTTGCGTCTGCCTTGAAAATTATATGGCTGCCGCAGGAACGACGTAAGGTCACCGTGCGACATCAAATCAAAGACCGTACGGCACCCCCACGTTTTCGGTCTCCACAATTTCTCAATACCCCGTGCGTCTACCCGAAAAAATAAAAACTTATGTGACTGCTACATTGTGTGACCGTGGAAATACTGCGGCCGCTTTATAATTGCTAGTGCCTGTACATTTTGTAGACCCTCCGGCCGCCGAGCCAAATGTGACTGGCCTTACCTCGTGTTTTCACCTTCATTTGTGATGTTTTTTTTTTTTAATCATCTTGTGTTTTAATTAATAACAAAAAGGCAGTCCGATCACGTGGTGTGACGGACTGTCGGGCAAGGATTGAATTTCACAGCAAAACCAGTTGTAATTTGGAATATTCATGATTATGTCAGCCCGATGCGTTTGATTAAAGTGATTGTGGTTCTGCAGGCATCATGTTTGATGAGCTGCCCTGGGGGCAGCGCTCTCGCAGAGCGCGCGAGCGATCGGAACCCAGGACGGAGCTCAAGCCTGTGTGGGCCTTTTGATGTGGCGATTGTACCAGTTTACATCCAATACACTGCCACTGAAGGTCATTTACTCATCCTATTTTACCTTAAACATGGGGAATTTCAGTTTAAAGTGTCTTGAAAGTGGGTTTCCTTTGGGTCCACGAACGGATTGATTCACTCCATTATTTCTTATTGGGAAAATATTTTTGGAATCCGAACAGCCTCCTGGAACGAATTAAATTGGGATTCTGGGGGCACCACTGTATAGGCAAACACCTATACTCCGATCTCTAGCGGTCGCGCATGGTCGACGCAGACTGCCATGGAGGCCGTACGTAGGTGCACGGCGGGAGTAGGGGAACCGTGCGTCGACCCTGCGTTGCCCGCAGGTAGTCACACAGACCGCAAGGCCACCGTACGGCGACCGTGGAAATAGTGCGGCCGCCATAATTTTTTGGGGGTTGCGAAAATTTATTTGTCATTGAGAAGAGCTTACGGCAGCCGCACGAATAATGCAAGCCCACCGTACGCCCTACGTACGGTCGACGTGGAACACATCTACGTCATAGCTTGGCTTGTCGAATTGCTACGGTGAACGTAGAAATGAAAAAAAAGTTATAACTCTGCGCTATAATTCCATGGCGCCCCTATGGCCTGTAAAATATAGCCAAACGGCGTAGGCCCTCCCTGAGGCCACCTCAGTTTCTCTGCGGCCGCTGCACGTTTCTGTCAATTCAGAGGGCGTACGGCTGCCGTATCCTCGCCGTAGAGCAAATGTGACATCGGCCTTAGTTCCTGCATTGATTCATTGATGTCAGCACAGGCGGGCATTGCAAGAAGCCAGCGTGTCTGCTGCTTCTCTTCTATACCCTGGCCTCTTGTCAAACCCCCTGTGGTTTTGATTGTCCGCATAAGAACCTGTTCGATGACTCGGTCACAAGGCAACCCAGCCCAAAAGCGGTCTCTGCGCCGGATGACAAAAAGACCAGAACTGAACCTGTTGTCGACATCAGGGCTTGTTTCTTTCAATTCCAGCATATCCTGAAGATTGATCTGCACCGATTTCATGTAGTGGTTGTGTCCAGATGCGGCAAGATAGGAATGCATGTCGTGGAGACACCTCAGGCACAACTGAAAGTCACCCGTTCTTTGAGATCTCAAACATCTTCAGCAAATCCACCATTCCCATGTACTGGATCCAAAGGCTTCCTGTTGGGAACTCAAGCAAACGTTCTTTCTCTGCTCCCATTTTCTCCTTTATCCGGTCAAACACATCCTGCTGGCAAACCACTTCGTCAGTCATCTCCTCTGCCAGGAAAGCATCACAGCATTTCAGGGCCTCCCGAAGGTCATCTGAGGTATCTGGGACGTCTTCCTCTTCTGAAAAAAAACTGGTACATCATAGCATCGTGTTAAGAGGATCGCATTTAAAGCAGCATCTACCAGGAAGTGTCCTCTAACAGCCATTGCATATGCCTTTCCACCTAACATGTGCGCCACAGCATTGCCAGCATAAACTAGCTCCAGCATTTCCTTCAGGCCCAATCCTTCCATTATGTGACCGATACTGCCAAGGTAACTCGTTGCGGTGTGAAAACCCCCAAGTATCAGTATGATTGGCTTGAGAATGCTGGCTGCGTCTTCATTCAGAATGATTGTTCTAGATTTCCACCAGAGAGGCTGGTCGAATGTTACCACTGGAACTGTGCGTTGGCGCTTGCTTTCAGTCGCAACAAAGTGGAGTGTAGAATAAATGTAGGTCATATCAGTTGGGTCAAGATCCAACATAGGAAGAAAGTAAACACTAGCCTTTCCTGGATGGTCACCCTTGTGCAATGCCTGCATCATTCCACTCCAGCCTGCAGAACGTGGTCGAAGGGACCATGATACTTTCCACAGTGTCCAGTTTTCCATGCTGTTCATCAGCTATTTCAACCAGGGGCAATTTCCTGAATACCAATGGAAGGCTCTTCTCTTTAAGGTATCTATTGTGGCGAATTTCAATTTTGGTATCCTCCAGTCCACCTGCAGTTGAGAGGTGGGTTAGTCGCAGAATAGCACCTTGTCTTTTTGGCATACCAGGGGTCATTGTCATTATGATGCCCATTGCATGGACTGTACCGTGTCCATCTAAAGTCCTCAGATTATGGTCAACATTGTCTGCTATGTACTGACCAAAGTGTCTAGCTTCTGGAATATCTGTGCCCTTAAAACAAGCCGCACTTGATTCAAAGTTCAGTACCTCTGAATAGGACACGCATAGCCCATGATTATTCAAACTATCAATTAAGAACCGCGATCCGTACTGGTGGTGCATTTGAACAGCAAGACCGAAGGGAATAGGAGCCAGAACAATCGTTGGTCTGGTCATCTGAACAATGCATTGTCCAAGGGTAGCAACTTTGAGATCCTTAGTCTTTCCTGTTAGAACACGGTCCAGGAATGTGCGCAATAAACCTGGGACATAATCCAGCTTATCTTCAAGTGAGCTTAATTTGTTACTATCGGGATAAGTCTCCTTTGAAGTTTGAATGCACTTGATTTCATTGCGAACGAGGTCTGCTGCAGCATTTACAATTTGCTGTTTTATTTGATTTTCATCTGTCGACGGGGTATCATGAAATGTCTGCAGTATTTTGGCAGCTTTTGTTCGGAATATGACCACATCTGAGCACCCGTTTATATTGGGTATTATAACAGAATCACCTAAGTGCTGCTCAAGTTTCTGACGCATATATTTTGGGCTATATGCATCTGGGGTAATCTGGGACATTTTTCTCACAAGGTCTGTAACGGTAGTTTGCTCATCATCATCTTGTCTAAGGTCATCAACCACTTTGAAGAAGGCTTCTTCCTGTGACACATTGGACCTCCGGCCTGGTTTTGATGCACTGCGTTCCCTTCCATCACTTTGTTGGTACCGCAGAGGAATAGATAGGTTTTTAGAGCGAAAAATTAACACTGCAGACATTATGAAAGAGAGCGTCCGCAGCCGGTAAGTCTATTGCATTACTTATTCTATGCCTTACATCTCCAGCCCAGCTATCATCATCACCCTGCTCATCGCATGCCTGAATGATAGATTTCTGAAAGTCGTATGTCCTTACTAGAAAACGGTCTCGGTTCTTTCTTTCTGTTGTAAGAATCTTTGTACCACAAAGGAAGCAGTGGTCTTTAAATGAAAATTCTGGCGTTCGAGAGCGAAGGCGAGGTGGCTCTGCAGGCATATTCTCCCCAGATGCCTTTCTCTTAGCGGTGGCTATTTTGCGTCTATCGATGTGAATCTGCCTGCATCACGTGTGAAGTTCTTGCCCTTCCTTAACTTGGAGAGAGGGAGTTCTACGGGCTTCACTGGCTTCATTGAAAGTCCTCACAGCGCGAGCCTGTTGGATCTTGACTGTTGGCTGTCCATTCCTAAGGCTTTCACGGCAGAGGATACAGATCTCATCCGAAGCACCGCTGGCCAGCTCCTGCTGTTGGTGGTCCATCTGAAGTCAAATGTAATGTTTTAGTAACGTATTGAAAGTGAAAGTGCAGAATGTATCACATCAGATGTAACAAAGAAACATAATTGTGGTGTGAACATGATGTAACAATAATTACTATCAAGGTCATTGCCATATAAAACATCTAAAATGCTGCAATTAGAAAATGTATCGACCAAATTTGTAAAACGCAAAAATTCCATCATGTAAAACACTTGATGAGTCAAATTTTCAAAATTACCAAATTGCTGTTTCCATGGCAACTAATGTTTGTTTGGATGTCACAAATATCATGCTATGCATGACATCTTTCTTGTTGCTTGCAAAATCGAAGATTTGCAAATATATTGGTTGGTCTTGTGCGTTGTCTGTCTGTCTTTGTTTGTATGTGAATCGCCTCCAGGTCACAATTTTAAACCGATCTTAACGAAACTTCACCACCTGGTAGAGTTCGTCACAAGTAAGAAGCCTATTGTTTTTGAGGTCAAAATGTTAACAACTTTGTCAAATTTCTAAAATCCTCAATTTTCATCCGATTGACTCGAAATTTGAACAGGATTTGCATATCAGGTCACTGAATTCAACCACCAATTATTTTTAAAGACAACATAAACCGAATTTTTAACATTGTCAATTTTCATCCGATTGACTCGAAATTTGAACAGGATTTGCATATCAGGTCACTGAATTCAACCACCAATTATTTTTAAAGACAACATAAACCGAATTTTTAACATTGTCAATTTTCATCCGATTGACTTGAAATTTGAAGAGGAGTTGCATATTTGTTCAAAGAATTCAACCACTAATTATTTTTGAGGTCAACACAGGCCAAGGGTCAACAATGTAGGATCCCGTTGACAAAATTTGAGGAGGATTTGCATCTTAGGTCACCAAATTCAATGAACAAGTATTTTTTTAAGTCAAATTTGTTTTATTGAATTGGAAAGTGTCATGCTATGCATGACATCTTTCGTGTTCTGTTTGTTTGTCCGTCAGTCCACCACCTCCAGGTCACAATATTAAACCAATCTTCATGAAACTTCATAAAGTTGTGGTGGTAATCAATTGAGAAGCCGATTGATTTTGAGGTCAAAGCTCATCTTGAGGTAAAATTTCTAAAATCGTCATTTTTCATCTGATTGAGTTGAAAATTATACAGCAATTACATAGTGCCTCACTGAATTGGGAAACTAACTGATTTTAAGATTAAAGGTCAACTCGAGGTCAAACTTCTAAAATCAATTTTCATCAAATTGACCTGAGCTTTTATTCAGATAATCAGTTCCAACCTTGATGAAATGGACAATTTGATGTATCCATGGCAACTTTTTATGGGGGGGCGGGGGGTGGGTGGAGTTTGTAATTACCATGCTGAGCACAATGCGTATGTTGTTGGTTTGTTTTTTCTGTGAGCATGATGTCTCAAAAGGTTATGGATGGATTCGGATGAAACTTCGTGGATAGGTTGGGTGTGTGATAAGGACTAACTGATTCGATTTTGTGAAAATCTGGATATGATAATTAATTAACTTTAGTGTTTTTTATTTTTTTTCTTTTTTTCACCATTGAGGGATTTTGCCAAAAACTAAATGTAGCATGTTACTTCAAAAAGATGTGAATGGATTATGACAACTTGGTGGACGAGTTGAGTAGGTGACAATAACAAGCCAATTCGATTCTAGGTCAGGTTGTGCAAAACCTTGTCTTCGCCTTGATTCGTTTTTTTGTACTTGCACAAAATGCTTTAATATTATGACATCGTGGGTGTGGAAGAGTGAGTGGGTTTGAAGCAATATAATGAGCTTGCTCTGCCTTCTTGCATCGTGTTCAGCATTGAGCAGATGCTTCAGAAGTGCTGGCCAGACAACCAGGATTTGAATTGCCTCACATGATAACTTTGTCTCCGCACTGTCAGTCTGTGTGTGTTTAAATGGATGAGGATGCAGCAGAACGAGAGAGAGAGAGAGAGACACAGACAGACAGACAGACAGACAGACAAAGGCCCCCCCTCCATCCCGTTCCATTTGCAGGGAACTCCTTCGCTCCTCAACACACTGGCACCTAGTTCGGGCCTGGCCCAAACCACTGCATTGGTCTTGAGCAGGATTGAAGGACAAATAATACATGTGTGTAGGAATGAGGGTTAGGAGAGGATGCATGGGGTGGACAAGATGGATCCAGAAGCAAACTCATAAAGGAAAATCTGGAAATCGGTGGGGGGGGGGGCAAATGGGGATAGAAACCATCATGGTTTTCATTGAGGGATGATCTGAGATTGTGGTGAACAGCTGTATTGAACATCTCGAGGGAAGAATGAGATAGCAGAGAATGTGGAATTTGGTTTCACAAGTGGGGTGGGGAAAGAATAATGAACTAGAAGGGCACTCGGTGGAGTGCATACCTCCACCACCTAATGCCTGATCCACAACAACATATTGGGCCTAATATATTTTTGAAATATCATGCTATACAGTACTATATCGTTCTTGACCCTGTCTCTCAATGGTGAAGAACCACTTAAAAATTATCAGATCTGGATCCGGATCTTCACCAAATTGAATCAATTCTTCATTGTCACACACCCAACATATCCACCAAGTTTTATCTGAATCCATCCACAACTTTTTGAGATATCGTGCTATATATAGTTTGTTGGCCCTATCTCTCAATGGTGAAGAATCACTTAAAAAATTCCAGTATCCAGATCTTCACCAAAATCGAATCAGTTCATCCAGTTCATCCTGTCCACAATTTTTTGAGATATCCTGTACACAGACAAACAAATTATCAGACAGGGGTGAAAACATAACCACCTTCACCTTCGGTGGTGGAAGTAATGAGTGGAGGTGAGCAAGGATTCTGGACTTTGGGAGTTCCACCAGAAGGGGGTAGATGTTGGATTCTGTGCACCCTGGAGAAGCCTGGTGGCGTGCGTGCGTGTGTCCGTCCGTCATCCCCACGCCACTGGACAAATGAGACTAGACCACCGGGGGATTCAAAATGTGACTTTTCAGCTCCGAAAACCAATGGGGGAAAAATAATAATAATTTAAAAAAGATAAATACTGATCAAAGTCGTGAAATCGCCAGGTCATGTAAATTTTCATGTTGTAGAAACATCCAGAAACATTCTTGAGGTATTTCGAAAGGTTCGGCAACAGTCGGTCTTGTTACGGAGTGACCAAATTTCTGGTCGAAAGGTGCCATTTCTAGATTTACTCGTGGTCTCTCAACTGCAATTGCATTGAATGATTTATTTCCAGCAATCACGTTACAATTGTATGGTAAGTTTTTGTGTGTTTTTAAATATCATTCAATTTCCTTCAATCCAATCTCTTTGTTTCACATTCGTGCATGTAAAGTTATTTGTTTGTTCAGTATCATGTGCAGACTGTAGTTAACAAACAACTTGATTGCCAAGAGTCATCAGAGGTGACATTGACGATGTTGGTGGCTTAGAAAACATTGTCATAACCAAGGAGCTGTTAACCTCAGCCCAGCAGGGTCGACAACAGTATCATGCCCATCTTGACGAAGAGGGGGTGGGGAGGAGGATATTGAGGTGCTGAGGATAAAAAGAGAAAACAGCTGGAAAGTGATATATAGACTTACTATTGAAGGATGCTGATGCATCATCTCTAAAGACAGAGCAGCTATCGAATCTTATCCATTTGCCTAACCTCGGCCAACGCTCAAAAGCAACCACAGACCAACAACAATTGCTGGGAGAAGCAGTTAAAGAGTTGGAAGGAAAAACACAACTCTTGATCAATGTTTGAAGATATCGATGTGAAAAACTGTATATACTGAAAATGTTAAATGAGAAGCATGTTTTATACTGGATAGAGCCACTCTGACTCAATTAGAACCATGACGATTAAATTTGAAACGGTTGTGGAATTCAACACAGACACTCGATGAACCCTTTGGGGTGTTGGAATTGGAGACTGTCACTCGACTATGCCTTTGGGGTGTAATATGAAATTACAGAATGAAACCGGTATGTTGTAATTTTCATTTTATCTCAATGACTATCTATGGTCAGAGCAATTATAGTCTTATCAGTACAAAGAACCAGCTTGGAAAACTGATCGTAATGACTTATTGACTGTATTTTCTGGAGATTAATGTGACCTTGAAAAATGGAGATTTCACCTTGAGAATGAACGTGGAAAACACCAGGAATTTTTTTTCACAAGAAATGCAAGAGGTCTCTGTCTCTACTTATCTCTCTCTATCTCAGGATTGTCCTTTTCCATTGGCTCACTCTGAGTTGAGCCTTTTTTAATACAAAAAAAATTCAGCCCTGTTCCATGGCTTGACTTGTTTATGGCAAGCCAATCCCCTTTGGAATTAAATGATCTCGACTGTTCAACTTCGTTTTGGAGATTCTTTAACTTTAACCCTCCTGCCTTCAGCAAGAAGATGGAGGATGGCAAATGCTTTTGGGTTGTTTGAGAAAAGTTGGTTAAATGTGGTTAACCTGGGTGAATGCCAAAATGTTTATCTGATTATATTTGTAATGGTTATTCCTCATTTCTTCTGGTGTTGGGTAATGCATAACTTGGGTTATGGGATGTACAGCTGTGGGATTTAGCAGGATAAGGTCATAACTTCTTGCATTTGGAGCCGTGACTTCTAATTTCACTGCAGAGCCAACCAGGCGTGTGCCATTGTGAATGCCATGAGGCCACTGATACTGGATTATTATTGGACTGCCACGTTGTAACATTGCTGTAGCTATTATTAATATCGGTGAAAGTGTGTCAAGAGCTTGGGAGCACGCTGCTATTCCCATAAGGTCTGATGAACCAGCTTGGTTATGAACTATCTGCAGCGGTTATGCCTCCTTAATGACCTTCTTGGCCTGAATACGCCAACTACGTTCGAACACTGCTCAGGTGATTGATCTTTACATATTGGACGGTTGTGAATCGGAATAACAAAGGGCTATGCCAGTTTGTACAAAAGTTATTCCTTCTCATGATTAATTTTCATTGTGACTAATTGTATAATGTGACGATCGTTTTTCCTCAGCACTATCCAATTCATTCCAATTACAAGTGCTTCTTGCAACCCGTCCTGATGCGCATAACGATGGTTTGGCCAGGCCTCTACAGTTCACGCACAACAACCTCTCTGTTCAAATTCCCTGAAGTCGAATAATTATTTCTTCATGTTGTCCATCTTGTCCCAAATTAGGCTCAATTTACTCTTGCTTCTAAGTCGCACTTTTAGTCGCAGTGAATGGTAACTTGACTGTCCTCTTAAATGTTCTATCCATGGAAAATCTTTCATAATCACGTACAAAAAATGCCCTGAACCATTATGTTCCCATGTTTCTCTTCATATACGATGCTATGTTTTGCACTGGCATTGGCTGTTTATGAACCCGTTAAGATAAGCATGTCATTTTGTGGGTCACCCTTACTCGGAGTTCATAGAACAGCTTACCCCTCGCAGTCTTGAGAGAGAAAAATGCGAGCGGAAAATTTGATTGTTCGAGATGATGTAAAATGCCAAAATATATGTGTGTATATATAATATATATTTCCAAGTACTGTTAAACGGAAGGGTTTTGGAAGTGCCAAAAGGTGATTTGTGTTCTCGTGTTCACGTATATAATTCATTTGAAATAAAATTATTGAGTATTTTAAAGGTTGTAGAAAAAAAAAATTCTTAATGTGATACGTTACTTTTTCGTGCTTGTCTGTGTCCCTTATGACATCACTAAAAACAGTAAGTTTCATGCCTGGAATGATTTTTCAATTTTGTTCGACTGCCGGACAGGCAGAGGAAAAAAAAATTATCACTCCCCTCTATGCATGCACGATTGGGCCGAACTCAGAGACAAAGTACTATTAAATGGCAGGTTTGTTTTCCTATTAATGTTACAATTGTAACATTCAATTGAATTTAAATTAAGTTGTTCCTCGATTTATAAACTGACGTTTACAGATAGACAGACATGAACCAATTTCTTCATCTTACTTTGTGTGCATGGGGTAATGAAGCATTAGTATTCTGATCACACAAATGTATCCAGATCTTGCTGGAGCATGAGCTTTCCAATTTGTACTCATTAACTGTACACAGTCGAGAGCAATTGTACAAGGACAGATTAAATGAATCCCACAGACATTTGCGAGTCAAAAATCTGTGTTATGAATGTTAAGCCGTCAGCATAGTTCTAAATTGTATTCACAGCCACAACACAACGTTCAGAAACAAAAAACATGGGACATAGCCCACAGCACTGCACCAGAGGTGGGTGTAGGGATGGGAGGGGGTGAAGATGATTGGATCATGTTATGGGTTTTTTTTTTATGGCACCATGAGTGGAATGCCTACCTTGTTTAAAGGCTCCTGAGAGTAAAGGGAGGAGGTAAGTTTTGATTTTTCTGTCTCACGATTTTCATGAAGGGGAAAGATGAGCAAGAATCATCGGAGTCTGTGGATATTTGATTACCCTTAGTCGTGAAGCACGAACCGTACTCTGGGAACTGCAAAGTAACGACCATCACAGGTGCGCACCCAGCAACAGTGTAATGCTGAGTGGTCAGGCTGGAGTCCCCATGCAGCACAGCACACATTGACTGCAGCAACCTCAAACCAGAAATGCAGCCAAGCACAACCTAAGCAGAACGTAGACTTGGTGACACACTCAGCTTCCTCTTGTCGTGAGTTTCTGAGCAAGCGTCACCTCGTATCAGTGCAGTGCAGTGTGGCTGACGTCATTTTGTCCACTCATCTCTTTATCTCCCTCCAACTGATCGGAGGTCTTTGTTCCGCCTTATTTTATGTCCAGTTGCTCCTGCTTCTGGAACCTTCCAAGTCTGTAAACCAATCGGATACTGTCCATCTCATTAAACAGGATAACCATGGGGCTGATCTGTTGCTGTGGGCTTAATCTTATCATTCTGCATTCATCATGACACTTTCACTTGGATACTTTGTCATGATGCCCCACTGTGCCATATTCTACATCATGGCACTTCTACTTGCACACTTGACAGGGCTCTCTTGCATCGCCGTCACTTTCGTTCACATATCTGTGCTCCGTTGTCTTGGTAGGAAATGCTCACAGCTACAGTAATGCCCCAATTCGCCATCACACCTTCCCGTGACACCAGCAAGTTTGCTACCTACCGTTGGCCATGTCCAATGTTTTCATACGAATCCCAAAACACGACTGCAGCAAAATTCCTGTCCTCCTCGATTGTGTTAGATTATGTTGGGTTCAGAGTCTATTCGTGCCTTGTTGATATAATGACTTGTTTACATGCTTATGGAAGACTGCGTTAAAATGCGTGCAGCATTGGAAGAGGGAAACCATAACCATTAGCAGAATGATCCGTGAAATTTGGTGGAACCAAAAACGGTCTCGAGAGGATTCATCTCGAGCGTATATTTTGCGTGAAAGCTCGCTTGGAAGGTTGCATGACCGTTGACTTTGACTTTGAGAAGCACCTCAATGTAGAATTAGCCGTTTGCTTCATGCAATATGTACGTACTTCCGCTCTATTGGGTTTGCTAGATCCCTCGTGTGCTGAGATGAATTTGTCAAAACGCTGGTAATGTTGTGCTTAAACGTTTGGCCTTTCACATTTCAGACAGGACCGTTGCTTTTAGGTCCACCTAACAAGGGTTGCCAGAAAATTGAGACCAGGCAAGGGAGAGGAGATGGAAGGAAGATTGCGGAGGAGGTGTGGAGGGTAATTTTTGCTGTTTACCTGCTTTTTGTTTTGCTTGTTTGACCAACACCTGGAAACAAAAAAATATCTCGGGTTGGACGCTGTCGACTTTGGATTTGAAGTGCAGTAATTGGTGGTCATGGATTAACAAACCATCAGCTGAACCTCCTTTCCTTCCGGGTGATAATCGTACTCATGAATTATTAGTTGAGAATAAAAAAAGATCCATTGCGAGAGAAAAGGATGGACTAGCAAGGAGCAATATCATGTAAAAGAGGTGGCATGGGCATTGTGGGTGGGGTTGGGGGTGGTGGGAGAGGGAGTGGATTGTTGAGGACCGAGTTGGTTTGGGGTTATAAAATTGTAGGGATGAGGTGAGCAAGACTCAAGAGAGCAAGTCAGGAGATGACTGAGTTATTGTTAAGGGAATGAAGGACAGCATTATCTGAAAATGTAGTGCAATGGAATGGAAAATCTGCAAATCTATACAGTGCTGTCCACTTCAAGAGAATAGAGTAGAATATCTGCAAATGTTAAAACATACTTTTACTGGCAGTAAGTGTTCTTAGAAAAAAGCCTATTGCAGTACTGCATTGTGTAACTTGAGTGCAAATTCATTAACAAAAAATATATTTTCCCCATGGTTTTTGTGATGACTTGTATTTCTTTGCGTTATTCACAAGAAATTTTAAAACAAATGAGCTACAAATTGCCAACAGAGATTAAATTGCCACGATTTAACAATAATATAGAAAGGCAGCATGTCATCATACAATCTGCCTTCATAATGTCACGTGACCGGGGGTTGAGATTGCTCACAGGGATGTTTAGAAGGCTTAGCCATGCTCTCTCAGGAATACGCAGTGAAACCGTATCCCTTCTGCAGGCACCAACCACCGAGGTATACACTTCACCCTGATCACAGAGTGCTTGGATAGCTTGGATGCCGAAACAAAATGGGCCGAGAGAACTGGAACTTAAATTGATATCAGATCACAACATAAACCAGGGGGATAAAACGAGTTATCTGTGATCACAAAGCGATCGCTAAGGGCACCCATGATCCAATGAAGGCCTTCTTCTTTTTCGGCTGCCAAATGACCTTGACCTTCAACATTTCGGGATGTAAATTAAGAAAAATGTCTCCATCTGAAATCTACCCATAAAACTCTATCATGAAAATTGGAGGAAAATTTTTCAAGTTAATGATGAAAAAGGTGGTTTTGGTTAATTTGGTCACAACGTGAAAAAAGTAGGTAAAGGACATGAATCAAATATCAGGTGCACAACTTGTCAGGCACACTATTATGATGCAAGAACATATCGGAAGACCAAACGGTCTTTGATATTCCACATTGGCAAAATTGAATGGCAAAAAACATTCTTTTTTCTTCTTCTTCTTCTTCTTCTTCTTCAGATCGCCATTTCATTTTGGCCTTTAACCCAGAGGGACATGATGTAAATTAAGCGTAAATGCACCTTACTCTCGGATATCTAGAGAGGGCAATTTAGTTCCGATCGCACAAACCTTAGTCGAGTTGTGAAAAATGTTAAAATGACAATTAGGTCATGACCTCAAATGAGGTCAAGGTGAAAAAAAAGAAGTATTTTAACCATGCATACTTTATTCCCATTGTTGATGTCAAAATTCAATCCGAAAGTCCTAACCAGCTCCGAGATACAGCTCGGACATTGGCAGAAAAAAACCTAAATGGTAGTTTCGTACTCCTAGGGGTATAAAACTCTGAGGTACCATTAAAACTGGGAAAACGAATTGTAGAGACTAACAAGGCCAACAACAGGTCAGCTATCCTATATGAGTGTAAAACCTGCTATCCTATAGAGAATAGAGGAAGGCTTAAATATGCCTTGATTATCTATCTATAATTCCAGCTGTGTGTGTGTGTGTGTGTGTGTGTGTGTGTGTGTGTGTGTGTGTGTGTGTGTGTGTGTGTGTGTGTGTGTGTGTGTGTGTGTGTGTGTGTGTGTGTGTGTGTGTGTGTGTGTGTGTCTGTGTGTCCGCTGTTTCTCGACAACCACTGGTCCGATGTAATTAAAACTTGCCAGGTATATTACTGGGCACCTGAGGATGTGTCTTTTCAAGGTTTGATATTAATCGGACAAGTGCTTCCCAAGTTATGGCCATTTATTTACCAAACCAATGACAAGACGCGTTGTTGCGTGAGCGTGGCCGATGGGGAAGGGAAGCTCAGCCGCGTTCGCCATTGCGGGTTACAACGTACGGACTTCCGGATAGTGATGACTTCGTGTATTCTAATAATTTCTCGATTTCTTATGCACATTTAAAGATAAACACAATGCCCCAAGTGATGATCGTTTTCATATTAGACGGTGCATAAATTTCGTTAACATCAGAGTGCTGGTATGCTCCGAACCAGGAAGTAAATTTTTTTTTCGCTCTTCTCTTCTCTTTTTGTTTTTCTTGCCACGACATTGTGAAAAGGTAAAATACTTTGGCGCTAATTGAATATTTGGGTATTAAAACTAAATTGCAATAATCGTAACTGCGAATTATATGCGAACTTCCGGGTCACGCACGTCCGGGCACGCGAGAGCGAAGAAACGGCCTGTGTGGTTGTTGTTTGTTGCTCGCGGTTTGAATATTTATTTATTAATTATTTTTTTATGGGCACGTACTAGTCGTATTAAATCCCAGATCAAAGCCAGAATTTGGTTAGAATTGAAGCATGCAAACAGTCTTGACCTCAACTTATCTTACATATGCATCTGTACAGGATTGGCTGCAGGTTCATAAATGACTTTCATGTCATTACTGTAGAGCATGTGGTGGAGCTACACCACACTTCAGATTGTGGATAATAGTACTGAGAATGAGAGGAAAAAAGGAAGAAAATAATTGTGGCTGGCATCGATTTCAATGTAACCAGCGAAAGAGACGTCGTGTGCCTACGGGACGATGGACAACATGATTGAAGAACACTTGAAGATGTCAAGCAGCCTATATTCACTGTCTGTTGGAGAATGGTAGCATGTACAATCGTGGCAGGAAAATGGTAGCATATCATGGGTCAAAGGATGTGGATCAAAAAGATGGCAACAGCCAATAGCTATAGCACTGGCTTGATCTAGACTTACCGTCAAGGCTTGTACGGTACTAAAAATAAGGAAGCCACCTTTGGAGCCTTTCGTGCCCTGTTCTTCATTGTGCGGCCCGCGAGCCACTGGCGGCCCCTGGTGGCTTAAAGTGTGGCCTCTGATGTGCAGCCAATAATACACAAATGTGAAAACACCCCATCATAATCCGTCATAAATGCAATCAAATTGACACAATGGTTTCAAATGAGTGTTCCAATGCGAAGCATAAAAGTAACATCACTGCATCAGTCAGGTGAGGTGATGAGAACGGGCCGATTCAATTTTGGTTTGGGTTTAGGTCCAGATCCAGATCTGGCCGATCAGTGAGATGCAAAACGTAAACTGTTCAGCCTGGCGAAGGTATGCGCTCAACTGAGTGCTGTTCTCGTTTTGCTATGGGTCAATCATCTGTTGCATCCCCATCCTCTGTTTTCCCATCTTTCTTTGCTTTTCACCCAGGATGCCCCTCTTGGGTTTTTTTTTTCTTTTCTTCAGCTCGACCCCTTCTTTGTTTGTAAATAAATAAAAACCATGCCACAAGGGGACACTCCGCTCTCTCTTCTCGAGTGGGGAAAAGGGGCACCCTAGTCATTGCTGCAGTTCACTACAGTGATGGATTTGAAGAGTTGAGTATACTCGCAATGGCCTGTTACTTGTGCAATCACAAATGCTGTCGTGTGATTGTCTGCCACCTGAACCACATATAACTTGTCGGGCTGCTCTCCACTGGCGAATTCAGCTGTCATCCCACTGACTCGGGAGCTTGGCGAATCTCTGACCGTGAGCTACTTCAGAACTGCACTCTCACACCAACCAATTATTCTGATACAGCAGTTCATGGTCCAACCACGAGTTCCTTGTCACTTCTAACCGATGATTGGGTCTCCAGATGAGCTTGCTTTTTGTTTGTGAGCCAATCTGGTGGAAAATTGTCCTTTTACCGTGCATTTGTTAGTGGATTAGCAATTTCATCCCCTGGAGTCGCAGGTGCTTTTCACGTGACTTTCTGAATCAACCCTGGAATGTAGGCTACTATAGAAATCCCCCGAGAGCAATTTTGAAGGTAATTTAATGCGGGTATGGAGGAACTGCAGCACTTTTGTTATTGGTCTTATTTTACCTCTGCAGTTTTATAATTAGGCTGCTTACTTTCACAACTATTACTTTAAATTCTAAAATTAAATAAACTCTCAATCTTAGTATAGATGCTGCATTACTAACTTGACAAAATGAACAATGCATCAAAACTTCAGTTTCTACAAAGTGCAGCAAGTGAACTGGAATGGCACTCTGCAGAGTACATACCTCCACCAGGCTGAATGGTGTACATTTTGTATCCCGCTGATAGGCCAGATCTGCATCTGGACCAGAACCAAAATGTAATCGGGATGCTGTTTTCCATGTGGTAGCACAATTCTGTATATACCTTCTTGTTCTTCATAAATTGACGTGTTTGAATATATAATTGTGTGCGTGCGTGCGCGCGCGTGTGTGTGTCACAGACTTTTTCGGGCGTATATTGTGCTCACTTGTTAATATTTCGGATCCGGATCCAAATCCGGATCTTCACCAAAATTTAATCAATTTGTCCCTGTCACGCACGCAACCTATCCACCAAGTTTCGTTCAAATCCGTCCATAACTTTTTTTGAGATATCCTGCACAGACACAGACAGACAAACAAACAGGGGTGAAAACACAACCTCCGTCCACCTTCTGTAGCCGAGGTGGTGATAATGTCGTAAGATGGAACTGACCTATTTCGATGAGGCACAGTCAGCAAATAACAAAAGGTAAATTTTATGAAGTGATAATTTCCAAACAGTATGCAGGACAGTAAGTGCTCCATGTAGATGCTTTTGAAATTGTTCGACAACATCAATTTGTTTTTCCAACATCAAATTGGAGTCAGTTAGTCCATCCCCTGTGCAGAGGTGTGTGTGTGTGTGTGTGTGTGTGTGTGTGTGTGTGTGTGTGTGTGTGTGTGTGTGTGTGTGTGTGTGTGTGTGTGTGTGTGTGTGTGTGTGTGTGTGTGTGTGTGTGTGTGTGTGTGTGTGTGTGTGTGTGTGTGTTAATTATTTGTTCATGCATCTGTCCAGGCCATAACTTTTAACCTAATTTGAGTTTTTGTAATCAAAATTTTTTAACCAATCGTGACGATGACGATATGAAGAGTAATTGAAAATTTGATCAGAATGTCGAAGGGTAAACTGACATCAAGCACAAATAGGCCTTATTAGCCCATCCTGACGGATGGGCTTTGTAGTTTGAATGCAGACATAAACGGGGTGCCCACGAACAAAGCTGCCGCAATTTGTGTTTGCGCGTGTCCTTCCTCATGCAGATCTACCTTTTTGGTCTCGGATATACTATAATCTACATTGTCCAATGATCAGTCCTGTTGCCATTTCAAATGCTACTTCCTGTGCCTACCTGTGGTTTTGCTGACTGGTTCAATCAAAAGATTTAAGCATGTTGCACTTAAGAAACATATTGCACATTTATCTGAGTCTCAATGAGGATGAACAAGGTGAAGTGACGCTCAGAAAAATGGTCTTGCATAACATGTTAGTGTTGTTGCTGTCATTGTTGTTTGAATACTCCTTCCGATTACTTTTGCATGTTTTTTTTTTTTCCTATTGTTTCGAGAAGTATTATGGGACCAAACATAATATTTAATGTCCCTTCCTTGTCCATTGCACTTTATTCGAAATGGTTCCTGCTGTCGTAGAATCGTTGAAATGATACCGTTGGAACCACTACATTAAAGCTCCAAGTCCTGTTTCTTCCTCTTCCCTCCCAAAAGACTGGTTTTTAAAATGGGGACCATTATGATTCAGTGGACAAAAATTCTCGTTCCAAGTGAATTGATTATTATTATCTCTCCAACCTTGTAAATCGATTATTAGCTTCCCAATGGGATCTTTATTGTTTTTATTTATTCTATGACAACTGGAACCCTTTAGAACAAAACAAAGTATAACACACACACACACTTCTTTAAGTAATAGAAGATGCTATGAGTCCATCAGTGCAGTGATTGTTGAGGAAGGGGCCATAGCTTTGCCATCGCTGATCCCATTTTGCGCCGCGGCAGCAACAGCAAAATGAGAGGGGGGTGGAGAAAATGATTGAATAAAGTGGGTTGTTTTTGTGTTTATTTTTTTTTTCCAGTGTGTTTTTGACAAGAGGACATTGTGATGGAGCCAAGAGGCAGGATGACAGGCTGGTTGAAACGTACGAGGGGACATTGAGGCAACAAGGGCAGTTTGATCAGGAACGTGGGATGTTGCATTGTAATGAGTGTATGCTGAGCGGGCTCTGTCTTTGTTTCGCTCCTTGTGTGCCGTTCCACGGTGCCTTTTTCACATCATTCATGGCAATGTCCAGAACTTCATCCTCTCTGCTGTTCATGTATCCCATCACTGTAACACGTTGAGCACTATTGGGCACGAGAATTGTCTTTTCTGTTTTTTTTTTTGTTTGTTCGTTTTTAATCGGAATTATGTTTTGGGTTTGCACCATTCAAACGTCATCTATTTGAGGTAGTGTATTCATTCCTTTAAAAAAAAAAATTGGCTTTTGTTTTAGCCATTCGTGCGCTCAGGGAATTTTTATCCATCAGGACCATCAATGATTTGTTTAGTTACATTCATAGTTTTGAGCTCATTGGTCTCTGTTGTCCTTGTTGTGCACACTTAAGCTTGTCTTTTTTTTCTGCCATAAATGTTGTGGAACGTGGAGGTATAGATTCGTAATTTTGTCAGGGTACTCACACACAATGGCCTATTTTTATCTATTTTGGATATGTGGTGTAATCGAGAGATGAATGAATGTGGATGAGCGCCAGCAGGCGGGACCCAGACAGCATAATAACCTCTCCGAATGGCAGCAAAATCTTCTACCAATACCATGTTTGTTACTTGATCTTCTTAGTTGTGTGTAGCGTTGTGCAACTGTAGTGCATATGGAGGTATTGGAACGAGAGGATGGAAAAAAATAATGGATTTGGCTGGTGAGCGTGTGAGCCAATCGGTTTGATGGCTCGAGCACAGCAGCCATCAGACCCAGCCCCCTGCCAGCCCACGCCGTGCTTACCCACATACAGAGCGATGCGCTAAACCAGCAGTCCAGGTATTTTGGAGGCTCCGCTTTTCCCGAGGTTGGAAGCTCGGCTCCATGGCGAGCCCTCGACTTGCCGTGCCCGGGCGGAAAGTGCCCTGGAGCTTAGACATGCGTCGCAGCAAGTCGGTGGGTGAAGCCATGCCGGCAGACACTTTCCTCTGCAGCGTGTGTGTGTGTGTGTGTGTGTGTGTGTGTGTGTGTGTGTGTGTGTGTGTGTGTGTGTGTGTGTGTGTGTGTGTGTGTGTGTGTGTGTGTGTGTGTGTGTGTGTGTTAACTGTTTTCGCATTGCTTGCAGTACATTAGCCTCAATATAATGGAGTGTAACCCGGGCAGGCCATAATGAAAGCTGCTTTAGTCACTGCTCCGTCCGTCTTGTCAATATGCTGCTGATGTGTATCGATTTGTATTTGTTACACTGCCAGCACTTCTGCTTTTCCTGTTTCCCTTCTTTTTGCCACGTTACATGATATGTTAAAGACTGCACAAACATTGTGCAGCATGGGTCGGTCTATCTATGTCTGAGTGTGCGTTATTTATTGCTTTTGATGTCATATTCTCAGCTTCTTCCGAGCAATAAAGAAAGTGCTGGATACAGTTTAGGGAATGGTTGTATTTCCTCTATCTGCTGCTTTTCATCGTTGGGGGTTCTCTTTCAGTCTACATAAGAAATGTGAATGAATTTAATGAAGGAATGGCTATACGATACGTCACGGATATGTAACGTGTGGAAGTGAGATGACACTGTACTTGTTGTTTTCACCCAAATGCTGTTTATGTGTTAAAACGCACGTGACGTACGAGTCCTTGAAAAGTAAAGTTGTAGGTACAGTAAAGTAAAGTTGACACGATACAGTGATGCAACTTTTGTTTGAATAGAGATCCAAAGTTCACGTTCCCATTTGGAATCCCATTCAAACCGTCAAACGGAGATCCGTATCGCCGTCTGTCCCATTCGGAAATGCTATGAATGCTGAAGGTGTCCCGACCTTGAAAGATTACTTCGGTGCACCTGACACGATTTGGACCAGCATATGGCAACACACGTGACTATTGTAAATGTATTCTTTTAACGAATGTGAGGCAACACTGTGACCTCTAATAGCCGTTCCCATTTGACACAACATGTTCCGCTTAGCCTCGCTAAGGTTTTTGTTTTGTTGGTTTTTTTTTGAACTTTCTTATTTATAAAAGCTCAAAACGAAAAACTTCAGTTGTAAGTTGAGTAACTGTACGCTTGTTTTATTGCATTCTTGAGATACGTCTGCAGTGCGAGTCAAAAGTAAGGTAACACTTTCCTGCACCTGCGGATCGCCTTGCGTTGTCGCTAGTTGCTGCTGAAAGGAGGCGAGCCGGTCTGATTGGTTTCGCAAAACCATTTTTAAATGAAAATAAATTGTGCTCACTTCTTCACTCGGCATTGCCTCAACTTGTTTCTATCTTTCTTACGCACTGTGCCCTCAAGAAAACTGCTCAACAAAGGGAATTCGGACAGTCGTGCTTCACTCCTGTTTGTTGTTACAAGCATGGCGGCCTACTAGTGACTGCACTGCCGTCCTGACTAGAGATTGGGGCGGTTCAAGTCTGATTGAAAGCAGCAGTACAAAGGATGTGGATTCAAATGTTTTGAAAACGGAAGAAATATTACTCATTAATGACCTTCAGGGAAGATGTAATTTAGTTTTTGTATCGCTGGTCTGCATGCGACGCAACTCGAAACGATGTGTTTGACTCTTGATGTCTTCAGGGAAACTTGGAATGTGTGCTACACTGCTAGCGATCAATTGACCACACCAGCCAGGAGAGGTTGCGGTGCATGACCAAACGTGCACATGCCTGGGTGAAATGCCTGAAACACTGTCATGTATTGCCTGCGGCAAATGAATAGCTTGTTTTGCAATCGATGTGCGTGACCACACAAGTACTCGCCCAATGCATCGGTCGATGAATGTATGGTATAAATATTTTCAAGTGTTAGTGTGTTAGTGTGTTTGTGCGTTTGTTCGTTATGCTTTCATGGTTGAACCATAGCACCTCGAGGCCACACATTTTTGGTGTTGGTACTTCAGAATCTGGGGAAGGTTTTAAGCTTCCGCACTTTGGCCTTGAAAGCCATTCTGATGCCAACAAAGGCTGCGATAAAGTGTATATTGGGATGCAGGGTCAGACAGTGCTGCTGCTGGCCTGCAGGCTTGAGGTAACCACCATGAGGCTAATAACTCCATAGCTTTTCAGTGTCAAACATGTCCCAAAAACACCCCACCTGTAAAAGTTCACTTGGCTGGGTGTCGTGCGTGCGTGCGCTGGTAATATGCCTGTGGTTATTATTTTGTTTGCCCTAACTGGTGCCTCCATTTGTGATGGTACTTCCATCCGATCTCATCTATTGCACGTCCATGAAAAGTGTAGTTTGTCATTGATCATGCAATTGTCTTGACAGTCATCGGAGCCCTCTTTAACAAGAGTTCTGTGTGGTGAACGATTTATTAACTTTTCTTTTCTGAACAATCACTGCGATAGTTTCAAAATTCATCTTGAGTGTAAACCGAGCTTTTGTTGTTTTCATCGCCACTCGTGCATGTTCATGTGAACACAAATTATGAAAATTTTCTGCTGTTCTTTGTAAAAAAAAAAACAATCTAAATAGTGTTTATTCATTCTTTCTCC
>NC_140962.1:134169881-134177381 GCF_056783735.1 Eptatretus burgeri
TTCTCTTTTCTAACAGCAACATAATATATATAACATAACATATATATATATTTTATAACATAACATATACCTTTATATTTTTCTCTTTCTCTCTCTTTCTCTTTCTCTTTCTCTTTCTCTCTCTTTCTCTTTCTCTTTCTCTTTCTTTCTCTCTCTCTTCTTCTCTTTCTCTTTCTCTCTCTTCTCTTTCTATATATATATTTCTCTTTCTCTTCTCTATTCTCTTTCTCTTTTTATAACATATATATATATATACTTTCTCTTTCTCTTCTCTTCTATATTGTAACATATATATATATATTTATAACATATCTCTTTATAACATATAACTTATATATAACACTAACATAACATATGCTTTGTAACATAACATATATATTTTATATATATATATATATATATATAACATAACATAACATATATGTATAACTTATATCGCTATAACATATATGCTGTAACATATATATTGTCTTATAACATATATATTATATATATATATATAACATAACATATATATTTCTCTTTTATAACTTATATATGTATAACATATATACTTATATATTATATATATAACATATATATTTCTTTCTCTTTCTCTTTCTCTATATATATAACATATATATATGTATAACATATATATTTATAACATATATATATATTTATATATATATTTCTCTTATATATATTAACTTATATATAACATATATATATATATATATAACTCTATCTCTATAACAACATATATATATCTTTCTTCTCTCTTCTCTTTCTCTTTCTCTCTCTTCTCTTTCTCTTTCTCTCTAACTCTTATCTCTTTCTCTTCTATATATCTCTCTTCTTATTCTCTTTCTCTCTCTTCTCTTTCTAACTCTCTATCTCTTTCTCTCTCTTCTCTTTCTCTTTCTCTCTTCTCTTTCTCTCTCTTTATATATATATTTATAACATATATCTCTTCTCTTTCTCTCTCTTTATAACATAACATATAACTCTCTATCTCTTTGTCTCTCTTCTCTTATATATCTCTTATATTTCTCTCTCTTTCTCTTTCTCTCTCTTCTCTTCTCTCTTTCTCTTTCTCTTCTCTTTCTCTTTCTCTCTCTTCTCTTTCTCTCTCTTCTCTTTCTCTCTCTTCTCTTTCTCTCTCTATATATGTCTCTTTCTAACTCTCTTCTCTTTCTCTTATCTCTTCTCTTTCTCTTTCTCTTTCTCTCTCTTCTCTTTCTGTATGTATAACTAACATATATAACTCTTTCTCTATGTATCTATCTCATATATCTCTTATAACATAACATATAACATAACTTTCTCTCTCTTCTCTTACTCTATATATCTCTTCTCTTTCTCTCTCTTCTCTTATAATCTCTCTATAACTCTTTTCTCTCTCTTCTCTTTCTCTTTCTCTCTCTTCTCTTTCTCTTTCTCTCTCTTCTCCTTTCTCTTTCTCTCTCTTCTCTTTCTCTTTCTCTCTCTTCTCTTTCTCTTTCTCTCTCTTCTCTTTCTCTTTCTCTCTCTTCTCTTTATCTCTCTATCTCTTTCTCTCTCTTCTCTTTCTCTTTCTCTACACCTCTTTCTCTCTCTTCTCTTTTCTCTCTATCTCTTTCTCTCTCTTCTCTTTCTCTTTCTATCTCTTTCTCTCTTTTCTCTTTCTCTCTTCTCTTATCTCTTTCTCTCTCTTCTCTTTCTCTTTCTCTTCTCTTTCTCTTTCTCTTTCTCTTATAACATAACATATATCTATAACTCTTTCTCTCTCTTCTCTTTCTCTCTCTTCTCTTTCTCTTTCTCTTCTCTTTTCTCTTTCTCTTTCTCTCTCTTCTCTTTCTCTTTCTCTTCTCTTTCTCTTTCTCTTTCTCTCTCTTCTCTTTTCTATATATCTTTTCTCTTTCTCTCTTTCTCTTTCTCTTTCTCTTTCTCTTTCTCTCTCTTCTCTTTTATATATATCTCTTCTCTTTCTCTCTCTTCTCTTTTCTCTCTTCTCTTTCTCTCTCTTCTCTTTCTCTTTCTCTCTTCTCTTTCTATATATATCTCTTCTCTTTCTCTTATAACTCTTCTCTTTCTCTCTCTATCTCTTTCTCTCTCTTCTCTTTCTCTGTCTCTTTATAACATAACATATATAACATAACATAACATATATCTCTTTCTCTCTCTTCTCTTTCTCTCTCTTCTCATATAACAATAACATATATAACTGTAACATAACATATCTTTTCACTCTTAACATGGCATATATATATTTGTAACATAACTTCTCTTTATAACATAACATATATGTATGTATATATATTCTCTTATCTCTTATATATACTTCTCTTTCTCTTATAACATATCTTATTTCTCTTTCTCTCTCTTCTCTTTCTCTTTCTCTCTTCTCTTTCTCTTTCTTCTCTTTCTCTCTCTTTCTCTTTCTCTCTCTTCTCTTTCTCTCTCTTCTCTTTCTCTCTCTTCTCTTTCTCTCTTCTATTCTCTTTCTCTCTCTTCTCTTTCTCTCTCTTCTTTTATAACATCTCTATCTCTTTCTCTCTCTTCTCTTTCTCTCTCTTCTCTTTCTCTTCTCTATAACTCTTTCTCTCTCTTCTCTTTCTCTCTCTTATAACATATATATTTCTCTTTCTCTTTCTCTTCTCTTTCTCTTTCTCTTTCTCTTTCTCTTGCTCTTTCTCTCTTCTCTCTCTTCTCTTTCTCTTTCTCTTTCTCTCTCTTCTCTTTCTCTCTCTTCTCTTTATATATATTTCTCTTTCTCTCTCTTCTCTTTCTCTCTTCTCTCTCTTCTCTTTCTCTTTCTCTCTCTCTCTTCTCTTTCTCTCTCTTCTCTTTCTCTCTCTTCTCTTTCTCTTTCTCTTCTCTTTTATGGCTATGTATTTCTCTTTTCTCTCTCTTCTCTTTCTTATATATATATAATGCTATAACATAACATATATATTCTCTTTCTCTTTCTCTCTCTTCTCTTTCTCTTTCTCTTCTCTTTCTCTTTCTCTTTCTCTCTCTTCTCTTTCTCCTTGCTAACAACAACAACATATATACTCTTTAACACAACAACATAACATATATATTATCTCTTTCTCTCTCTTTATAACATAACTTTCTCTTTCTCTTTCTCTCTCTTCTCTTTCTTCTCTCTTCTCTTTCTCTTTCTCTCTCTTCTCTTTTCTATAACATATATATTATAACATAACATGTATATATAACATACTTTCTCTTTCTCTTTCTCTCTCTTCTCTTTCTCTTTCTCTCTCTTCTCTTTCTCTATATAGCTAACATAACATATATGTATAGCACCTTAACATATATAGCACATAACATATATAGCTCTCTCTTCTCTTTAGCACCTTAACATAACATCTTCTCTTTCTCTTATCTCTTCTCTTTTATATTTGCATAACATAACATATATCTTTCTCTCTCTTCTCTTTCTCTCTCTTCTCTTTCTCTTTAGCTATAACATATATGTGTAACATAACATATATTTATAATATATATTTCTCTTCTCTTTCTCCTTATCTCTTTCTCTCTCTTCTCTTTCTCTTTCTCTCTTTCTCTTTCTCTCTCTTCTCTTATATATATACTCTCTTCTCTTTCTCTTTCTCTTCTCTTTCTCTTTCTCTTTCTCTCTCTTCTCTTTCTCTCTCTTCTCTTTCTCTTTCTCTCTCCCCTCTCTTTCTCTTTCTCTCTCCCCTCTCTTTCTCTCTTCTCTTTCTCTTTCTCTCTCTTCTCTTTCTCTCTCTTCTCTTTCTCTTTCTCTTTCTCTCTCTTCTCTTTCTCTTTCTCTTCTCTTTCTCTTTCTCTTTCTCTCTCTTCTCTTTCTCTCTCTTCTCTTTCTCTCTCTTCTCTTTCTCTCTCTTCTCTTTCTCTCTCTTCTCTTTCTCTTATAACATCTATCTCTTTTCTCTAACAACATATCTCTTTCTCTCTCTTCTCTTTCTCTTTCTCTTTCTCTTTCTCTTTCTATATAACATCTTTCTCTCTTCTCTTTCTCTTTCTCTCTCTTAACAGCACCTTAACATATTCTCTTATAACATAACATATATAACTTCTCTTTCTCTTTCTAACATATATATAACATCTTTCTCTCTCTTCTCTTTCTCTCTCTTCTGCCTATATAACATCTATATTCTCTCTCTTCTCTTTCTCTCTCTTCTCTTTCTCTCTCTTCTCTTTCTCTTGTAACATCTATATCTCTTATAACAGCACCTTCTCTTATAACTCTTTCTCTCTCTTCTCTTTCTCTCTCTTAACATCTTTCTCTTATCTCTTTCTCTTTCTCTCTCTTCTCTTTCTCTTCTCTTTCTAACAACTTTCTCTCTCTTCTCTTTCTCTATAACATTCTCTTTGCTCATAACATATATACTTTCTCTTTCTCTCTATCTCTTATAACTCTTTCTCTCTCTTCTCTTTCTCTTTCTAACATTTCTCTTTCTCTTTCTTTCTCTTTCTCTCTCTTCTCTTTCTCTTTCTCTTTCTCTCTCTTATATATAGCATTTCTCTTTCTAACACTCTTAACATATACTTTCTCTTTCTCTCTCTTCTCTTTCTCTTTCTTCTCATATATTATAACATGTATATATAACTGTAACATATATCTCTCTCTTCTCTTTCTCTTTCTCTTCTCTTTCTCTTTCTCTTTCTCTTTCTCTCTCTTCTCTTTCTCTTTCTCTCTCTTTCTCTTCATCTTTCTCTTTCTCTTTCTCTTTCTCTTTCTCTCTGTATAACAATCATATATAATAACATAACATATATATATATTTCTCTTTCTCTTTCTCTTTCTCTCTCTTACATAACTAACATTCTCTTTCTCTCTCTTCTCTTTCTCTTGTAACATAACATATATCTTATCTCTTTCTCTTATAACATATCTCTTCTCTTTCTCTTTCTCTTTTCTCTCTATCTCTTTCTCTTTCTCTTTCTCTCTCTTCTCTTTCTCTTTCTCTTTCTCTCTCTTCTCTTTCTCTTTCTCCTCTCTTCTCTTTCTCTTTCTCTCTCTTTCTCTTTCTCTTTTATAACATATATACATAACATAACATATATGTATAACATAACATATATAACTCTTTCTCTCTCTTCTCTTTCTCTTTCTATAACATCTATTCTCATATATATTTCTTTCTCTTTTCTCTCTTCTCTTTCTCTTTCTCTCTCTTTCTCTTTCTCTTTCTCTCTCTTCTCTTTCTTTCTCTCTCTTCTCTATATCTCTTTCATACTTTCTCTCTCTTCTCTTTCTCTTTTCTCTCTCTTCTCTTTCTCTTTTCTCTCTTCTCTTTCTCTTCTCTGTATAACTCTTTCTCTTATAACATAACATATGTATAACATAACATATATATTTATCTCTTTCTCTCTCTTCTCTTTCTCTTTCTCTTTCTCTTTCTCTTCTCTTTCTCTTTCTCTTTCTCTCTCTTATATATCTTTCTCTTTCTCTCTCTTCTCTTTCTCTTTCTAACATATCTATATATCTTTCTCTCTCTCTTTCTCTCTCTTCTCTTTCTCTTTCTCTCTCTTCTCTTTCTCTTTCTCTCTCTTCTCTTTCTCTTTCTCTCTCTTCTCTTTCTCTTTCTCTCTCTTCTCTTTCTCTTTCTCTCTCTTTTCTCTCTCTTTCTCTCTCTTCTCTTTCTCTTTAACTCTCAACAATAACATATATGTCTTTCTCTTTCTCTCTCTTCTCTTTCTCTTTAGCTATAACAGCAGCAATAACATATATATTTATAACTCTATATCTCTCTCTTCTCTTTCTCTTTTCTCTCTCTTTATAACTCTTTCTCTTTCTCTTTCTCATATATCTCTCTGCTTCTCTTTCTCTCTATCTCTCTCTTCTCTTTCTCTTTCTCTCTCTTCTCTTTCTCTATTCTCTCTCTTCTCTCTTTTCTCTTTCTCTCTCTTCTCTTTCTCTTTCTCTCTCTTTATAACATACTTTCTCTTTTCTCTCTTCTCTTTCTCTCTATTTATGTAACTCTTCTAGCACATATATATATCTTTCTCTCTCTATCTCTTTCTCTTTTCTCTCTTTTTCTCTTTCTCTCTATGGCTCTCTCTTTCTAGCTCTTTCTCTCTTTCTCTCTTTCTCTCTTATATATATTGCTGCTATGCTCTTATAGCTCTTTCTCTTTCTCTTTCTCTCTCTTCTAACAGCACCTTTCTCTTTCTCTCTCTTCTCTTTCTCTTTCTCTCTCTTCTCTTTCTCTTTCTCTCTAACAGCACCTTTCTCTTTCTCTTTCTCTTTCTCTTTCTCTTCTCTTCTATGTATATCTTTCTCTCTCTTCTCTTTCTCTTTCTCTCTCTTCTCTTTCTCTTTCTAACATCTCTGTAACTCTTTTCTCTTATATCTCTTGTCTCTTTCTCTTTCTCTTTCTCTTTCTCTTTCTCTTTCTCTCTCTTCTCTTTCTCTCTTCTCTTTTCTCTTCTCTTCTCTTTCTCTCTCTTCTCTTTCTCTTTCTCTCTCTTCTCTTTCTCTTTCTCTCTTTCTCTCTTTCTCTCTTCTCTCTTTCTCTCTTTCTCTCTTTCTCTCTTTCTCTCTTTCTCTCTTCTCTTTCTCTTTCTCTCTCTTCTCTTTCTCTCTTCTCTCTCTTTCTCTCTTTCTCTCTCTTCTCTTTCTCTTTCTCTCTCTTTCTCTTTCTCTTTCTCTTTCTCTCTCTCTTCTCTTTCTCTTTCTCTTTCTCTCTCTTCTCTTTCTCTTTCTCTCTCTTCTCTTTCTCTTTCTCTTTCTCTTTCTCTTTCTCTTTCTCTTTCTCTTCTCTTTCTCTTTCTCTTTCTCTTTCTCTTCTCTTCTCTTTCTCTTTCTCTCTCTTCTGTTTCTCTTTCTCTCTCTTCTCTTTGTCTTTCTCTCTCTTGTCTTTCTCTTTCTCTCTTTCTCTCTTTCTCTCTTTCTCTTTCTCTCTTTCTCTCTTTCTCTTTCTCTCTTTCTCTCTTTCTCTCTTTCTCTCTTCTCTCTCTTTCTCTCTTCTCTCTCTTTCTCTCTTTCTCTCTCTTTCTCTCTTTCTTCTCTTTCTCTTTCTCTCTTCTCTTTCTCTCTCTTCTCTTTCTCTTTCTCTCTCTTCTCTCTCTTTCTCTTTCTCTCTCTTCTCTTTCTCTCTCTTCTCTTTCTCTCTCTTCTCTTCTCTCTCTTCTCTTTCTCTTTCTCTTTCTCTCTCTTCTCTTTCTCTTTCTCTCTCTTCTCTTTCTCTTTCTCTCTTCTCTTTCTCTTTCTCTCTCTTCTCTTTCTCTTTCTCTCTTCTCTTTCTCTCTTCTCTTTCTCTCTTCTCTTTCTCTCTCTTCTCTTTCTCTCTCTTCTCTTTCTCTCTCTCTCTTTCTCTCTCTTCTCTTTCTCTCTCTTCTCTTTCTCTCTCTTCTCTTTCTCTCTCTTTCTCTTTCTCTCTCTTCTCTTTCTCTCTCTTCTCTTTCTCTCTCTTCTCTTTCTCTCTCTTCTCTTTCTCTCTCTTCTCTTTCTCTCTCTTCTCTTTCTCTCTCTTCTCTTTCTCTCTCTTCTCTTTCTCTCTCTTCTCTTTCTCTCTCTTCTCTTTCTCTTCTCTTTCTCTTTCT
>NC_140962.1:134182381-134189881 GCF_056783735.1 Eptatretus burgeri
TCCAGGCTGGAGTTCCTCAAGGCAGCGTTCTAGGTCCTGTTCTTCTTCTGGTTTTCATGAATGTTCTCTCCGACTCCAGAAAATCCTCTTTATCTCTTTGCTGATGACTCCACCCTCTGTCGTACCATCTGCCATCCCTCAGTCTGGCAATCCGCAGCTTCTTCGCTCTCTGCAGATCTGGATAAAATCACAAACTGGCCCAACACGTGGAACATTTCTTTCAATCCTGACAAATCTCACACTCGCTTTGTATTTCCGAAAGGACCGTTTGGACCCCCCCCTTCCCCCCATCTACTTCATCAACAATCCTCTGGAAGAAGTCCTTTCTTTCAAGCATCTGGGATCACTATCTGCCATGATCTTTCCTGGGAAAGCCACATTTCCAACCTGGCCTCCAAAGCTGGAAGCTGACTGGGAATCCTCCGTCGTGCAAAGTCCTTCCTCGGCCCACCTGAGCTCCTGACCACATCCAAAGCTTTCGTCCGCAGCCTGATGGACTATTGCTCTACCCTCTGGGCTGGTGCTCCTGTCTCTCACCTTCACGCTGTGGAAACCAAGGCATTTAGGATCATTGGTATCTCTCGTGATGAGGCAGAGTCTTTGGGCCTCTCACTCCTTCACCGCAGGCAGGTCGGTGGTCCTTCTGTCTTCTACCGTCTCCTCTCTGGTCTCGCCCCCCCCCTGTTCTTTCTGCGATATGTCCCCACCATATTTCTGCGGGGCGCTCAAGGTCTGCCAACAACCCCCTTCTGGTAAACTTCCAAAATCACGAATCACTGCTCATCTTCACTCTTTTATTACTCTTTTTTCCTGCCTTTGGAATAAACTCCCACACTCTGTTCAATCCCATTCTTCCCTCCAGCCCTTCAAAACAGCTGTTCACCACCACCTCTTATCGTTCCCCATTCAAATCCTCGATCTTTTCTACCCCCGTTAATCAACCCCAAACCCACCTCCTTCAAATTCCTTGCTTTCCTTCCTGAAAGTCCCTGTAATGTTCATCTTGTACACCCAATGTTCCCCGCCCCCTCCCTCTCCCTTCCACCGATCTCCTAATGTCTCTGTTCCCCAGTTTTGTCCTTCCCACTCCCGTCCCTCTTGTCTCATGCCCCCCTTGCTGTGCATTGTGTGTTCGCTCTCACATGAGCCTTGACAAGGCATACAAAAAAAAAATTCCCACGTGACTCTCCAGTTCTTCAAAACAGCTCCAACAGTTCTCATGTCCCTGTTCCCCACTTTTTTTTTCCTTCCCTCTCTACCCCCCCCCCCTGTTCCCCTTGTTGTATGTTCTGTGTGTTAGCTCTCATATGAGCCTCGACAGTGTATCCAAAAAACATGTCCTTCAATCCTTGAAAATCAATCTCACCCTAATGCTCTGGATGGATCATCAAACAAATCCACGTATTTCCTTGGCCAATCCATTGGAAGATTTTGAATCTCTTGAACTTTTCAGTCTCACCATCAGACATCACCTTTCCTTGGCCAATCACAGAGCTAAACTGACCTTCAAAGCCAGTCGCTCCCACCATCGACCTTGGCAGTTCCTTCATCAAGTGCCTCGGAACTGCACCTTGAACTCCAGCTCTGAAACCTCGTCTTCAGCTTGACATCTTTGGTAGATAGTCGTGGTGGTAGAATGTAGGCTATATTTCTCAAAAAGGGGTGTCTTCCACAAAGTCAACATTGTCAACAGCAAAGAGAACATGTCTTCCAAGAATGACATCAGCGGGCAAGTAAATGTCATCGATGACCAGCATTCTCTGGAGTACAGTTGCCCTTCCATTCGCTGGAGGCTGTTTTCAACTGACTTCCTTGCTTCGATGACTTTACGAATTGCTGTTCCAACTGATAACTGTTGTGGCATTTCATGTGTTGACCTCAAGTTTGTGTTGCCAACCTCAGGTTTTTCTTGCTAACAGGAGCATCCTCGCTATGCTTCATGCTCAGCTCATGGCATGCTTCATTTGTGAATACTTGTGTTTTGTCCCTGAAGCACCCATAAATATAAGCTGTACAGCTATTTTGGTAAATTTTGGTAAACATTGGTGATTAATTGAAATATAAAATGTTTATTGTGCAGCCTTGCTGATTGGTATTCTCAGCACAGAAACCGCATTGGACAGAACCTTCATGTTCATGTCACTGTCCACATTGCTGTCTTATATCCACCAAATTACAGCATCTCTTGTGCTCTTGATAATTACATGTTCTGCTTCATTCAAACGTTTTGGTTTGTGTAATTCAACACTGTGCATTTCATTTTTTTGCGACTGCACTTGGGGTTTACCACATTGGCGGCAGATAGGATGTCTATGCACGCCCCTTCGAGTACAGATGTGCTAAATACGATTTCCATCAAGCAACATACCTTCAACCACACTGAGTAATTCAACCTCTGCTGCCACTTCATCAGCTGCACTTGGCTCAGATGGAGATGGGTTTATTGCTCTGCGACTGATATTCATGGCGTGTATTGCCCAGCACCGCTTGTGGCATTTGATGTCAATTGCATGTGCATAATTTCGTTCGATGGGTGTGCATAGCTTGATTATGGAGCTTCTCGATTCCACCTTCATCGATGGCTTCTTTGAGAGAACGACCAGCATTTTCTGTAGCAGTCATGTGTAAATGATGCTCCGTTTTCACAGAAGCACAGATCCTTATTGTAAGGGGTTGACTGAGAGCGAGTGTTGAAAGTGACCACCAGATGGTTGACTGGAAAATTATTCTCGTCCATGGGACCCTTGGAAGCCATTCGGTTCATATCGTTGTTTGGTTCGACTGCAAATTCTTGCGCGGACTCTGTCTTAATAGCATTTGAACTTTGCCACGTGGCTGACCTTCATTCAAGACCCCAACAAGCGACAACACCAAAGCATCTGTTTATCTCACGATCGTCTTTATCACCATAGCAAGCACGCTCTCTGATGAAGTTCAGGACTTTCTCATGGGCACTTGGTTTCTCCACGAGTCCTCACCTGTCTCTGTTTCGCAGATGATGCAGAGCGAGTCGTAGATGTCATACATTCCCACTTTTGCAGCTGGCACTTGAACTTGAGCTGCTGTTCCCATAATGGTAGAATGGTCATGACAGAATGTTCGGTGCAAATAATGTTATTTTTAGCAGAGTTGAGAGAAAACCCAACACCAAACAACCATGTAGCTTATGGGGATCAAGGATCTCATCTATACTGTTCAGGTTAAAGTGTATTTCTGTCCTGTTCATGCCTTTTATGTTTGATGATGCAAGTGCTCTCACTACCACAGCACTCACCTGCAACATTCGAAAAATACATGGGGATTAGATGTCACTCAACATTGCAAAAGAGATAAAAGACACGATGTGCACTGATTTACCATGTATATTAAGGCTGTTGTTCACTTGGTGGTTAAGGTGGCTGGCTTAAGATCTTAGGGTCTTGAGTTTGAGCCCCTGTTGATGATAAAATAACACCAGGTGGGTTGACTCAGCCTGTTAGCCTTCTGAGGTCGACAAAATGAGTACCAGCTTACTTGTAACGGGGCAGTGCATTGGCAGCAGTCATGCTCCCAGTAATGATGCAACCCGCAGTTGCAGGCTGCATCGGAAATAATAATAACGGCATGTAATATCCTGTTAAAATCCATGAAGCTGAGCAGAGCCTCCCGAGATGGAATCTAAAACACATATAGAGCAAACGGATGCATTTATTAAGTTAAGTTGGTCTAAAATACAAGGTGAAAATCTATTAATTAAAAACCTCCTCCACTGACATCACCATGACCAGAGCAAATTCCCAGAATTCCAACAAGTTTTGTTTAAAAAAAATTATTATTAATGTTATTTGGGGTCCCCTGAAGACATCCAGATCAGTACTTTAGTTTAATCTCAAAATTCTCATGGGACTTTATTTTGTGGAAGTACTCCCTGACTGCTGTGTGGGTGAGTCGATCCAAACATTTGTAAGACCATTAAATTACTCACTTAGATTAAATTAAAAGCTAGAATGCTTATGTAATCCAAAAGTGCCCAAAGAAAGTCTGCTGAAGCTTTATATTATTGAATGATGGTGCCTGTATTGTGTGTAACACACATAATGTTACACACGTAACGTTGCAGTTAACCAGTTACACAAGTTGTTGCTGATTTTGAATGTTGGTGTTGAATTTATAATGAACATGTCCACCTGCAGCAGCTACGACTGGGACTGGAGGTTCAGTTTTGCAGACCATATCCTGAAGTTTGTAGTCAAGGGTGTCATCTGGTACTGGCCACCTCCTTAGACCGCTACACTGATTCCATAACAGTAACTTCAGTCTCCTCACCAATAATTTGGGTCACTTCCCCTGGAAAACTCTTGCCATCATATTTAACAATCACCCAGTCCCCAACCTCAAGACTGATAAACTGTGCGTAAGCTGGCACAGTGGATACAGCCAGGGTTGGTCTTCCACAGTTTTAGGTGACAGCTATCATCACATTCAGTAGCATGCATTTTGTTTATTCCATGCACTTCCTTTTCACCTTCATATTGGTCGAGTTTTTTTTTTTTTTTTTTTTTTGGTGAAAGCTGTAACTTCCTGATCACTCACATGCAGCACAGTTACATCTGGCATGAGCATCAGTGCAAACCTGCTGAAATCGTCTGAATGCTGCATTAATACTGCATTTTTGGCACCCTCACTCGTCACTTAAAAAAAATAAATAAAAATGGGAAAACAGCTGCTGATGCCAACTTCACCATTATGGATGATGTACGATGTTTTTCATAATGGATGAAAAGATCAGTTTAATAGTTTTATCAAGTTTCCTTTGCGAAATGACAATTGTGAGCTGAGAGAGAACGAAGAAAAGTTTACAGATTCAGACTCGTAACACACGAAACAAATTTCTGTTACACACGTAACGCAACGTTTTAGTCGAGCATTTGATATTCTAAACAGTTCATATCTTTTCAGCTCATAAGTTTCAGTGATCACCAAAGAATTCAGAAAAATGTAGTAATTTATAATAGTAACTGACACACTTCACAGAACTTTAACAACTTGTAAAAAATTTCAAAACCGGCTCATCATCGGTTTGTAACGCAGTGAAATGCAATGGCTCATAAAATTATTAGCAGACAGCTCTAATTTTGCTCCATGAATTTGGAGAGTAATCAATAAGGATTATAATAAATGCAAAATTGTTGATGATGGTTAGTTATTTTGACAACCCTAAATTTTCAAGTTTATTCCTGAAAATTGAGTCTGAAGTGTAACACATGAAACGTGGAATTGCCCACAGCATCACCACATGCAGTGTGTTGAGGATTATTCAGAAGGAAAGCTTTGTGCTGGAATGATAAAGTTGGTATACCACTGAACAAAGTGCATTGAAGAGGATGAATATTATTTATATTATGCAGAGGTTAATAAAATTTGTCAAGGTACTATATCTATCATATTTGTAGGGTGACATTTGGGATGATCCCTCATCAAAGATATCTTGTGAAAAAGAACATACCTGTCGTGATGAAGCTGTGCTAATGTTTAACAATAAGAACCATGTTGTATTTCGTGAAACTTGCGTGTGGGAATCCGTAATAACCTTGTGTGTAACTCTGTTTGATTTACTTGCATTTAATTCTTGACAGTCTTGTTGCAGAAAGTTGTGTAATTTTTGGAAACCATTTTCTCTTTATTTATTTCTTCTTACTGACCACCCTTCCCACTTCCAGTTGGTAAAGCAGGCAGACCGTGCCCAGAAGGCACGCCTTAAAACTGTGTTCGAGAAGAAGAATCAGAAGTCTCATGAACGCATTGCTTCCTCTCAGCGCAAGCTCGAGGGGTATCGTCGACGTTTGCGTGAAGCCGATCAGAGCGCCGTCATACGACCCAATGTTCTGCGGGATGTCACGCACGGTCTGCGTGGTGTCTCAGCAAATGTGCGGGCTGGGATCTCAGGCTTCGGCGGTGGTGTGGTGGACCGTGCGCGAGGCCTATCTCAAGGGCCTCGCGAACTGGCTGCCACCATCCGCAACAAGTTCGGCAGCGCTGATAACATCACTGCTCTCAAGGTGCTCCTTGCTTTCACCCTGATTCAGTCTGTTGTGATCCTTTGTAAATATTTTTTGGAAACGTACTTCTTTCCACAGCTTGGGCACCTCTTACAAATGTGAGATATATATCTATATATATATATATATATATATATATATATATATATATATATATATATATATATATATATATATATATATATATATATATCTATATATATATATATAGACCACAAGGGGAAAACCAGAGATGTCACTTTTTATAAATTTCAGGGTTATTGCACCTGCCAATAGTTGACAACATAAGGTTTCCTCTCAATATTCCTTTAACAAATAAAATAACCAGGGGTGTCACATATTTTAAATGGTATAAAGTTTAGCTGTGCAATGAAAAAACAAGTGTTGTCAAAGCTGAACAAGTAGAAACCCAGAGTTGTCAGTACTTTACTCCTGGTTATCTTCCTTTCATTCATGTTAACTGTTCCACCATAATATTCAGAGTTGAGAAACTAAAAAATGAAAGGTTGTAAAACTTTCACAGCATAAACTCTGAGCACTACAATAGCCTATTTGGTTATATCATGGGCTCCGTAGTTGGTGCATATCATGGTTCAAGTCTGGTCAAACCTTTATTGTGACTTTTATGGGACCCACGCCGTGGCTTAATGGTTAGCGCGTCTGAGTACCCATCCTCATTTGATGTACCCACCGCCCAATCAACCTGCTTAGGTATATGAGGGAGTCACATGAGGTGACTTCGGCTATCGCGGGGGTGGTTTATCCTTGGTTTCCTCCCAGTTTTCCATCATATTAAGTAGTACGGAGTAAGAAATGGAGAATCCGTCATCATATAAGCGAAATACCCTTGAGTATGGCGTTGAACACCAATCAAACAAAAAAACAATGACCGTTTAATGTTGAAAAAAATAATCTGTGATCACCAAAGTCATGTAAATGTATGCTAATAACCAACAAGCATGAATTTGCTGCACATCCTGGGTTAAAATTGCATGGCAATTCTTAAACAAGGGAATAACCAGTGATGTCAGTTTGCAACATTGATTCGTTCTTTGCTCTTAAATTAAATAACACAGAAGCTTGGCAAATGCTACATGCTTAATTTGATCTGCCAATGATCACTCTTCCTTTTACTGGAAAATAAATCTATATGACAGTTATTAAACAGTCCACCAGTCTTGAAATTTTTTTTTCAGTTTCTTCAAAATTGACTCATCCTGACATCTCTGGTTTTCCCCTTGTGGTCTTCATACATACATATATATATATATATATATATATATATATATATATATATATATATATATATATATATATATATATATATATATACACATACACACACAGCCTGGTGTTGGCGCAGTGGTTAGGGCAGTGGCTTGGGATCCAAAAGGTCCTGAGTTCAAGCCCCATTGGGCCACTGAATTAATACACCAGGGGGTTGACTCAGCCTGTCATCCTT
>NC_140962.1:134197381-134224881 GCF_056783735.1 Eptatretus burgeri
TGAAATTTGGAGAATTTTTTTTCACTTGGAAGTTGTGGGTTATGATGTGTAAATAAAGATGGAAAAAGTCTGATTGAATACAATTTAATTCCAGGCTATAAGGAAACAAAAGGTGATAAAAGGGGGTGTACACTTTCTATAGGCACTGTCTATTTGTGCTTGGCCAATATCGGTATATTTTTCGGAAATCGGCTGTTTGGAATCAGTGTAATTACTAACTCCAGTCCATACTGTATACAACCCAAAAACCATGAGTTGCTTTAACCCTTGCTTTTGATTAATTCAATGAACAAATTAAGAAAAACAACGTTACATTATAGACGTTTCAAAGAGATGTGCTGCCAATCGTCGCGTGATGGGTAGAAAAAATTTGGCTTGAATTTAGAAAACGTGATAATTTGGCAAACAGCTTGGAAATCTGGTGTTATCAAATGTATTTTGCTTTGAAACTCACAAAGAGAATACATATAGCCTTTGTAAAGCACACCGAGTCATATAAAATAACCAATTTGGAATTGCATGAACCCTTACCTTGTAGCAACTGCCGACTGTACATCCCGATTGAGACATGAACTGTACTGCTGTCGACTGTGGGGCACTCAGCAAGTGGCTTAAGCACTCAGTCAAGAACTCCAATTCAATGGTTGATAAGGAATGCCTTGCTTGGCAAGCGATGGCAATCACCGAACCGTCGTATTAAACGCACACCTCCCGGAAACGCCCGAAATGTCAAAAATGTCCGAATTAGACGAATGACATTTTTTTTCAGCAGTCAGAACTCATGCTAAGTTCAATTCTGGAGCTAACATTTTGTAATTCGTCTTAATTTAAGAGATTCTTGAGGTTAAGGCATGTGCGGAAATGAAATAAAGCTACAAACGCTGACTTCTCTGGGCATTTATAAGCATTGCAATGTATCCAGTGATTTGTAGCTATGATGAACAGGCATTCGATAATGAGTGAGAAAAATGGGGAAAATGAAGACTTTATCGTTAAGAAATCGTTGTGGCCTATTCTAAGTTGAGGCATGGTTGAGCTGGCCAAAAAACATGGTGGCTTCAGACCCCAGCGAGGTTCCCCAGGAAACGCCTTAAACCCAAAGAGAGAGAGAGGTGGCTGAGGAGCATCTGACAAAGGATACAATTAAATAAGGCTGTTAATTAACTTGAAATGGGGTGTTTTAATTAACCCAAACATCCAATTTTCACTCTTGCACTTCCTTGGAGTTTTTTTGGTATGCATGCAGTTTCATGCTGCTTGGTTTTATGGTCTTGGAGTTATGGAGGACACGCACGCACGCACGCACGCACGCACGCACACACACGCACACTGACATTTATTAGTATAGATAAACAACCTGAACATAATTTTTTTTTTTTTTAAATTCAAAGAATGCTTGTTATGATCATTTTACATTTGCAAGATCTGCCCAAGATGTGAAATATGTGATGAAATGTGAAATTAAGGTGATGTGATATAAAATCAAGATTACGTGATGTGATGTGATGTCAAATTCACAAGGAATCGCAGGGAAATTACACGCAGGTGGAGGCCATTAAGCCCATCATGTCTGCGCCACATCAACACCACACCAATTTATCAACACGATCAAAACAAGAAAATGCAAAATGTTTGTTTTTGTGTTTTTTGTAGTTTTTGTATTTTTTTTTGTCCTTTTCAGGGAAAGGGGCTTGGGCTTGGGTAAAAGACACACATCAACCACACAACACTCCTTGAAGATTCCCACCAACACTCCGTACACATGCACACATTCACCCATGAATGCTCAAGCTACCTAAAAGTCCGACAAACATCCCTTTACCCTTCTGTCTCAAAAACTTCCAGGTGCCTGTCTAATTCCAATTTAAACTTATCCACTGTTTTTGCTGCCACTACCTTTCCAGGGAGACCATTCCAATCATTCATGACGATCTGATTAAAAGTCCCCTGCCTTACTACCATCTTAACTCTCCTCTTCTTTACTCTCCGGCTATGGCCCCTAGTCCTATCACTGTCAACTCTGTTGAAAAATTCATCTGCACTTATTTTGTCTACACCTTTAATTATCTTAAACATCTCCATCATATCATCTCGTAACCACCTCCTTTCGAGTAAATAAAGCCCTGTTTCCTTAAGCCGCTCCTCATAGCTGAGTCTCGCTCAGCCTGAAATCAATCAAGTAACCCTGCGCTGAACCCTCTCTATGGCATCCATGGCCTTCCTGAACTGTGGTGACCAAAACTGCACACAATATTCTAGATGTGGCCCTCACTAAATTCCTGTACAATGTTAACACTACCTCTTTTGATTTATTGACCCCCCTCCAAATACAGCCTAAAACCCGATTTGCTCAACCTATAGCTGCCCGGCACTGTGCTGCCTGCTTTCTTCCCATATCTACGACCACCCCCAGATCCTTCTCCTGTGTGACGCACTCCAAAATTACCCCTTGCAACCTGTAATCTCTATTTTCAGTGTTCTTTCCCATCCCCAACACCTTATAGTGGGGCAACTTAGCTAAATATAGCATAACAATTGTAAATTTTGTGAGGAAAGCACCAAATTTGGCATACTAGTAGCCTATCATATTATGAACAGATTTGGATATTGAGCCATCTCAAAATTTTTGATGGCAGTGGAAAATGGCTGCCACAGCTAATCAGCGGCTGAATTTGAGATGGCCCAATATCCAAATATGTTCATAATATGTTGGGCTACTAGTGTGCCAAATTTGGTGCTTTCCTCACAAAATGCACAATTGTTATGCTAAGTTGCCCCACTAGTGGGGCAACTTAGCTCAATATAGCATAACAATTCGATCACCACCCCCTCTGCTATCCACTTTCCCTTCAAGATTTGTGTCATCTGCAAATTTGGAAAGTCCACACTTCACCCCACTATCCAAATCATTGATGTAAATAATGAATAGTAATGGTCTGGGTACTGATCCCTGAGGTACCCCAATACTTACATCCTCCCACTCACAGCCACTCCACAAGCCCTCCCCTTGCTTAACAACCTCCGATGTGGTACCTCATCAAATGCCTTCTTAAAGTCTAGATATACTATGTCCACTGCCTTGCCCTCATCCACCCAATCAGAAACTGCTTCATAAAACTCTAAAAGATTTGTTAAACAGGAACTACCTTTGGTAAACCCATGCTGACTACCGTTAATTTGTTTGTTTTATTTGTTTCCTCATCTGGTCCTTAATTAATGTCTCCATAACCTTCCCCACAACTGAAGTCAAACTAACATGTCTCCAGTTTCCCAATTCTTCTCCGAATCCTTTCTTAAATAATGATGTTACATTTGCTACTCTCTAATTTTCCGGTACCTGTCCTGACTCCAGTGAGCAATTGAAAATATCCGTTAACATCTCGCTTACCTGCTCAGCCGCCTCCATCAATACTCTCGTGCATATTATCTGGACCCGGAGCCTTATCTTCTCTTGGATTATCTAACTGTTCCTTTACTTCCTCCACTCCAACCTGTATCTTCTACAAAAGCCGTTCCTCACCTCCTCGTTAGATACTCTCAGCTATTGGCTATTCTCCTCACTGTTCTTGTGTAAAAGTTGAAGCAAAATATCTGTTTAATAAGCCTGCCATCTCACTTTCAGCACGAACCACTCTCCTGCTGCTATTCCTCAATGGGCCCACACTGGTCCTAACCTGTTTTTTTTCCCTGATATACTCAGAGAGCCTTGCTATTATGTTTAATATTCTTCGCCATGTCCTTCTCATACTCTCTTTTGGCTTGTCGAGTTATTTTCTTAACTTGCCTCTGTTTACTTTGATAGTGATATAAATCCAACTCCAGTCCTGTTATTTGAAACCTAATAAATGCGTTCTGCTTCTCCTTAATAGCATTCCTTATCTCACTATTCAACCACCCTGATCTCTTTCTACTTCTAGTTTTACACCTCATTGGAACGTTCTTACTCTGCACTCTACACATTTAGTCCTTGAAGGTTTCCCATTTCACTGATGCTGATTGTCCTGTTGTTAGCTTCTCCCTATATACATCACGCAACTCTCTTCTCATACCCTCAAAGTTTGCCTTCCTGAAATCTAATAGCGTTACTCAACTATCCTGAACTCTAACTCTTCACAGAATCGTTACACATAAGATGTTATAGTCACTTGCTCCAAAATGCTCCCCAACCTTCACCTCCTCCACCATATTGGGATCATTACAAGGAGGTCAAACATTGCACTCCCCCTCGTGGGCTTATCTTCAAACTGGGTTAAAAAGCAATCCTGTACGAAAACTAGGAAATCCTCATCCGCTTTTCCCTTTCCCTGTTCCTGGACCCAATCTATGCCTGGCAAGTTAAAATCCCCCATAATCAATATTCTTCCATTACCATGTGCCCTTTTGAATTCATGTACTCCTCTTTCCTCCTCTTCCTTCCCACCTATAAAAAGGTGGGATGCCCTATAAAAGCATCCCACCAGTATCTTACTGTTTTTACAATCTCGAATCTCTACCCATACAGAATCCTCAATGTTTATTCCTTCCTTAATGTCACCCCTTTCTCTTGATGCAATGCTGTCCTTTACCCAGATTGCTACTCCTATTTTCTCCTTCCTATCGCACCGCCACACCTTGTTGCTTTCCAATCCTGTCCTCCAGTTACTCTCCTTAAACCATGTCTCACTCACCTCAACTCTGTTGTACTCCTCGCTATCCACTTTGACTTCAAGCTCTTCAATCTTATTATTTAAACTTCTGGCATTGGTATAGAATATATTTAACTTTTCTCTTCCTGAAATTCTATTTTCTTGCCTGGCCTTACTCATCACAATTACATCATCTGTTCCTTCCGTAACAGCTTCCCACCCTCCGCTGACCTAAAAAAGCCTGAATTCCTTCCTCATTTCCCACTGCATGCCTTGTTGTTGCCCCCTTTCTATTTAATTTCTGGCCATCATTCCAGAAACACTGCCTTTGTCCCCTCAATGATTTCCACTGATTCTCAAATGTAAAAACTTCCTCCCTACACCATTCTTCTAGCCATTGGTTGATGTCTATTGTTCTGCTCATAATTTCTATATTGTTTCCTAATCTTGGGAGGATCCCAGAAAACATGACCTCATAACCCTTTGCCTTCAGCTGCTGACCCAACATCCTGAATCTATTTTTCAAAACCTCTGAGTAAACTTTCCCTTTATCATTCGCACCCAGGTGTACCACAAACAACTTCTTCCTGCCATGACCCGATAAAATATCTTTTACCCTTCCTTCAATGTCCCTAACTCCTGCTCCTTCAAAACATCACAGAACTCTATGTCTATGATCCTTCCTGCAGAATGAAGAATCGACATATTTAATAGTCTCATCTTAATTGAGATGTACCTTTTGTAAAAAAAAAAAAAAAAAGCTATTTACAAAGAATCACACACAACATCAAGTACTTTGTCCTTCATCCCCTTTATATATTTTTTTACTTCAAAACAACTCTGTCAACTTTCTGGATCTTTTGTTGGTTATCGTCACATAATTGCACGTCGCCCTTTCATTAACCGCACTTCTCATTCCCCTCAATCAGGAGCAGAGCGGCGAAGTCCTTCCTGGGGAAAGTGCACTGTTACTGGGCGGCAGTGCCTCTCTCGTCAACTATGGTGCCAGTGATGACGACGAGTGCTCCTCGGGTGGCACATCAGGTGAAGGCTCAGGCATTTGCCTGGTGCCCGGGGTGTCGAGGAGCGGGGGAGGTATCGTCCCCCACTCTGACAATGCCAGGCAGCGTCTGGAGAGCATGCAGCAGGAGCTTTGTATGTTAAGGGAAATGAATTCCCGCTTTGAGGAGACAATGCAAAACCTGCATTCGGACGTACAACGTGATATTTCCTTCCTTACGATTGCTGTGGAGGAAGATAAGTTCAGGTGAGATGCTATAAATTATTATGATTATTCTATCTATTATTGATTTATTTTCCTTTTTTTGGTAAAACATGTTTGCTTTTTGCATCATCATCATACTTATTTCATTGCCACTGCCTCTCCGACTGTTCATTTGTAGGTTTATTTAATTGCTTGCTTCATTTTACTTATTTATTTAATTTTTCGGAAATGTACTGCTTCTGTTTGTGGTGAGGCATTTTGATGCACAGGATATCGCAACTGTAGTTTGTTCTTCCAGCTTCTTCTAAAGGAAAATGTTGTAAGTTCTCGCTTTGCTTTTAGTCCAGTAGAATTACACTATAACCTGAAACAAATTGCAATAGTTTTTTTATTGCTGGATCTTGTTCAGGGGGTCAATCTGAATGTCCCAATATAAAATAGGACAAAATAAGACCACCGGAAGTGCCCTAATTTACATAAATTCAAAATGGCCACCATTGAGCATTTGGGGGGCTGATATCTCCAAAACGGTGCGTTTTAGACCCCATAAATGTATTATTAGCAGATAGGAAAGTGACCCCAAGGAATCCAAATATGTCGTCAAAATTTGTATATGACGTAAATGACGTCATTGATATAATTTATGTTAAATTTATGTTTTCCTCAATGTTTTTGTAGGAAGTACATGTATGACGTTCTTTGGAAATATCCTAGTCTGAAATATGTTCCATGAGCTATGCCTTGTACATTAACAAATTCAAATTCAAATGTATACCTCCACAGAGTGTGTCCTATACATGTCCTGGCTTATTCACATGATGAGTTTTTCCTTAGTCTGAATCAATATCGGTGGCAACATCCCCCTTATTAGTGCATGATGTCCCTTTGCATCCCGTGCATGATGGTGACCACGCTAAGCCATTTTTCCGACAGCTGCAACGTAGGGTGTCACAATCACCCTTGCATTGGCACCGGATTATTTTCAACAAATATTCCGGTGCAGGAAGCAAGTCCATCTTGTTTGGCTGCATTCGACCATCTGACAAATGCCACCCCCAATCCGTTGGATTCAGTTGTTCTTTCCCCATCCAAACCTGGGCTTGATCGTAAACCCTCTGTGAGTGATATCTTGCTGCGTTGGATGTTGGAGGTAGCGTCTGTACTTGGACACTGTGAGCACTGGTAGCCACCTTTTCCGAGACCTTCCTGGCTCTCAGGTCATCCAGGCTTTCTTCCATCTTTCCACCACATAGAGAGACAAGAGCGCGCTCTCCTGCTTTATCTACGTCCTCGACCCCCAACCTTTCTTGAGCCAACTTTAGAATTTGCGACTTAAACTCATGATGATTTTGGGATTTCTTCACGGGCGCTCCTTTCCCTATCCCAAATATCCTGGATGTTGTGTCGCATCCAGCAATGGCATGGATCACTAGCAAGAGACTACACAATTCTTTCCCCAACTGCTTCTTGAGGCAAACAATGTCCCAGACTCTCCTCTTCACCTCCTTCTCCCCACACTTGCGTTCTGACCTGAAGACGAGTCCTTTGCAGTCATCACTGCAATAGAAACACAACAGTGCAAGAAGATCTGTATCTTCTCATATTAGTTGCGTACAAGCAGACGTTAAACACCTTACAGCCGTTTTCACAATCAAGACATCAGCATCACCATCTGCGCTTAGGGTCTTGATGCCGTTTTCACCCATCTTTTCCATCAGCAAATGTATAAAGCACTGCTTGTTCTCAGCATTTGCTAGAAAGTGTTCCTTTTTTGTAGTTGGTGGCATTTGGGGGGGGAAAGAAACTCGTGGACCAACAGCTCCCTTCGTTCTCCTCTGATGGGTAACATCTTTGATGGAAGGGCCATGGGCGTATCCGTCAAATACTACAGGTGGCATTTTTGTAGTGCTTTTGGACATGGGTGATGTAGTGATCACAGATTTCCTCGTAGGTGTCATCTTTCTTCCATGGTATTCTGTAAAGGAGAGATCCGCCATCTAGTATGTAATACTCAGGGATGCGCTGTGGTGCATCTCCTCCAACTGCTGTTGGTGCACAGCTCTCAAGTGAGTCGGCAAGTTGTGGCTTATTCGCTTCTCGCATAACTCCGTGGGCATCAAACAAGGACGCAGGATAACTTGAGAGTTCGTGCTTGAACAGGCCCTTCAAATCTCTGTTTGGTTCACTGTTCGCAACAAGGAGCAGGTGCTGGAACAGCAGTTGTGGATCAACTGGTACGGCAATGGTTTCATTGCCTGCAGAGACCACCTTCTGACCCATTATTTTGGCGGTGTCTGCCTTCTTAAATGAATACTCAAACATATTCTGGCCAGACATCTTCTGTAGAATAGCTGAACCAACTTCTGCTTTATGTGGGTTTGCTGAACTGTGTGACGACTGCAGTTGCAATGTTCCTGAGGTTGTCTGACTGGACAAGTGGATTTCGGTCTTGAAGGAATTTTGAGATTGTGTCGGTGTCTTTGCAGTCCTGGGCTTTTCTCGACGACGACATCTCTTTGTGCTGCTCGCTGGTGCAATAATGGGTCCCTGTTAGATTTTGCATGCTCTCATTTACAGATGCACATGCAGGCACAGCTAACAACCATCGTGTCCTCTGAGTTTCCTCCATGCCACGACCACGGGTCAATCCACCAGTTGACTTCAGAGTCCGCATTAAGACTTGTTCAATTACAAGGTCAGAAGAGAGATCCGCCCAGAACCTGTCAGTTCTTCGAATGACAAATTTTCCAGAGCGGAACTGATGGTGAACATCCGGGCTCGTCTTCTCCAAGTTGAGCATGTCTGTCAGGTAAACATGGCCGGACTTCGTGCAGTGCGAATGTCCTGCGGCAGCAAGGTGTGGCAACATCTTCCGCAGTGAGGACAGGTGGAGGTCAAAATCGCCTGTTCGTTCTGCCTTCAGAAACTGGAGAAGTAGCTCGACCATCGACATGTACTGTAGCCACAGTTGGCCCATCGGGAACTCAGCGATCCTTGACGTGTGTTTCTGCAGGACCTGGCTTATTCTCTTCAAGACGTCACAACTGCATGCTTCTTTCGCTTGAATATCATCCGCAAGTAGACCATCGTATAGCTGACCTGCCTCTTTGAGATCTGGGTGTACATCATCTCTTTCACTCAATGTTATCATATTTGACTTCGTTTTCGTGGGACATGAAATCATATGCTTCACACAGAATCATTGAATTCAGAACTGCATAAATCAGTGTATGCCCCCGTATAGCCCTAGCATAGGCCTTGCCATTCAAGATGTAGTCTACTGCATTTTCGGCATAAACTAATTCAAGTGCTTCCCGAAGTCCTGAGGCATTCATGAGGTGTCCAATGGATCCAAGATAACTCATCATGAGGTGAAAACCTCCTAACTTGAGGATTACTTTCTTCAGTTCGCTAGATTTGTCCTCATGATGAATGATCGTCCGTGCTTTCAACCACAATGGTTGATCAAATGTCAGAATAGGAATGGTACTGTTTCCTGTTTTCTTCGACAACAAACAGCAATGTAGAGTCGACGCAGGACATGTTGGTGGGTTCTAAGTATATCATCGGAAGGAAGTGTACGGATGATTTACCTGGATGTTCACCCTTGCATATAGCTTGCATCGTTCCTGATCACCCTGGTCTACTGGGACAAAGGGGCAAGGAAATCTTCCAGAAAATATTTAGGTTGGAGGTAAGATCGTTGACAATTAAATAAGGCAGTTTCTGGAAAAGTAATGACTTTTTCCCAAGAAACCTTTTGTAATAATGGATGGCAATCTTAGCTGCCGGGACCCCATCATCTGGATAGGCTAAGAATCGTGGTACTGGCTTCTGACTTAGTACTTCTGGTGTACAAGCTACCACTATTCCCATACCATGGAATGTACCATGGCCATCTAAGGTGCGGAGGTTGTGGTCCACATTGTTGGCACATTGTGGTCCACATTGTTGCCAAAGTGACCTGATATTGGGTAGGTCGTATCACTTGACCTGGCTGCAGACTTGGAGAAGCGCAAAACCTCATCATAGGGCAAGCATAAGCCATGAGCAAAAAGACTGTCTATCAAAAATATAGAACCATACAAATGGTGCAGTTGGACACCGAGCCCAAATGGGATGGGCGCAAGGACGGTTCGAGGCCTAGTGGCTTGCATGATACAATGGCCTATTGTGGCAACCTTCAGGTCATTTGCACCTGGGAAAAGACCAGACAAAATAAGCTGAAGTGATTCTGGCAAGTATTTCAAGTTAAGATCAATAGACCTAAGTTGAACTGGGTCTGGGTATGTTGATTTGGAAGTGTCCTGCGCTTTAATGTCCGATTTGATGAGTTCACCTGCAGTCTTGATAATTCGTCGCTTATCATCAGCTTCATTGTCCATTTTAGGAGTGTCATAAAATTCCTGGAGGATCTGCGCTTGAGCTTTCCTGAATGTCACAATGTTTGGTCTGCCATTTATGTTTGTGATCACAACCCGCTCTCCAAAATGTTCAAATAACTTTACACGCATATACATTGGAGAGTATGGGTCTTCACATATCTTTGACATTTCATAAACAAGATCAGTGACTGTGGTTTGTTCAGTCATTTTCCTGTAGGTCAGCGATGACCTGCAGGAATGCCTCTTGTCGTTGAATGTTTGTCCGCCTCCCTAGCTTAGTTGGTGGAATAATGCTGCTGGTGTCACTTCTGTAACGGAGTGGTATTTGCTTCCCTGTTCTGAAGTTTACACTACAAACTATGTGGTAAATGGCATCTGCCACGTGAAGGTCAATGCAAGATGCCAAACGTCTCCGAACTTTCTCTGCCCAAGGATCGTTTGAGGGCCTTTGGTCACATGCTTTAAAGATAGACCTTTGGAAGTCCCACGTTCGAACAGGGTAAGAATCATCAGAGTTGGTGTCTGCTGACATCCCACAAAGGAAGCAGTGTTCCAAAAAGTTAAATATGGGTTCAATAGAACAGCGACTTGGCGTCTCTGGCTCCTCCCGAAACTTTTGTTTTAACGAAAACTGTATAGATTTCTTGTTGCAAAAGTCTAGTCTGCATTCAGAGTGGAACTTCTGCCCCACCATCACGTTGATGGCAACTCCTCTTGATTTTGCAGCTTCCCTCACACTATGGGCACCCTTCTCTGTCAAAGTAAACGTTTGTCGGCCATCATCAAGCTGTTTCTCGCACATGGCACACTTTGTGTCATCAATGGTGTAGATGTCGCCCTGTGGATGGAAAATTAGTTTTTAGGATATTGTCAAAGCTATGCTAAATTCCACGAAAATCAGTCAAGTAGTTTACCTAATGCTATGCGCGTACATACGACATCTAATACCCCACACAAACAATCTGAACCAAACACCATATACACAGTACACTCTACAGCAGTCACTACACAAAGCATGCAAAATGAAATCAGTCATGCCCACCGCATAAATCTGATGTATTGTACAGATACACTCATGATCACCTGAACAAAGAGTCACCTGGCCGTTGAGTCCATTTACCTTAGGTGAAAATGTGCTGGTGTAGGTTACCCTGATGGGGGGGGGGGGAGGGGGGTTGTTGTGTTGCATAGTTTATTTGTCAATCCCGATGTATACTATATGATAAGGGAAAATAAACTCTTTTGAATTTGATTTGAATTTGTTTGACACCTATGACGTCATATATGATGCCAATGACGTCATTTCTGACATCATATACAAATTTTGACGACATATTTGGATTCCTTGGGGTCACTTTCCTATCTGCTAATAATACATTTATGGGGTCTAAAACGCATCGTTTAGATATCAGCCCCCCAAGTGCTCAATGGCGGCCATTTTGAATTTATGCAAATTAGGGCACTTCTGGTGGTCCTATTTTGTCCTATTTTATATTGGGACATTCAGAGTGACCCCCTGAACAAGATCCAGCAATAAAAAACTATTGCAATTTGATTCAGGTTCAGCCATTCTGGGGCTAAATCTACTGGACTATTTGTTTGCTACCTCTGTTCATAAATGTTTCTCCATCAATTAAGAAATTGTGACTTTAGTTGCAAGTACAGTCTTCCATCATCTTATTTCCTTTTCGTTTTGACTTTACCTGCCTATTGATACTTTTTAACGACTTGATTTAAATAGCTGGTATCTAACATTGTTTTATTTTTTAATTAATTATTAGTTCATTGGCGTGATTGGGCAGAACATGCCCAGTGTAGATCACAAAAGTAGTGTTGCATGATATGAACCTTCTTCTGAAGATAATTTTGGGAACCACAACACTAAACCAACAACTTGCTCGTACCACAAGACCAATGGTTGCCCTCATCAGTCAACCCCTATGTGACATTTCTCACTTGTCAATTAATCCTTCATCCAATAGGAATATGTAAAAGCAGTGATATGCCCGTCAAAGATGCGTGATGGGCCTGAATGGCATTTGCTCGGACCGGAGGAGCCAGAGAACCAACAATAACAATTCCTTGACAGTTTGGCTTGAGCACCCTGCACCAGAACACCGTGACGTGATCCGGCATGGCGGGACGCACACTCACCTCTAATCCATCTAGGCTGGGTTTGAATCTCGACCCAGCTATAAACTGTCATCCCTGTGTTTCACAGGTGGGGTGATTCACCAATTTGTGTTCCGTCCCTCAGATGGACATTAAACGGGAATCCTGTCAGCCAGCATTCATTTATTGCTGGACATTAAAGATCTCATGAGCGAAGAAGTAGGTGAGCCATCACCGGCACCCTGAACAAATTACAAATTCCTGCCCTAACCAGCAGATGGCATTCCAGCAGTGGTACAGCCACACCCTCAGCCATTGATGCGACCCTGCAGTCTTGTGCTGCATACGAACGAAGAAGAAGAATCCGACATTGCAAAAGCTTTGACAAAGGTCCCTTTTGGACAGGGTTGAACAGAATAAAAGTAGGGGTTGGAAGTCAATTTAGATGCTATAATCAATTGTAAGACTGTTGATTTGCTTACGAAGTTTGATGACTGTGCCTGAAGCGGTGGGAAAGGAGATAGGAAACCAGACACAGACAACATCTATTATTATACATGAGTAGAGTGGAGAGACATTGGTGAAGTTTCCGTTCGTGACCTTTTTTACCTGTGTGACTCATTTAATGGATTCTTGTGGGATTAAGGATGATTAGACGTGTGAGAAACTTCACATTGCAGTTGATCGCTGCTGTTGGCCTGTTTGGCAGTTTTTTTTCTGAACATGTGCCTCATAATGCTGGGATCCCACGTGATGATTTGTCCATCACCTTTGAACATCCTTGTAATTTGTGCGAAAGTCCCCAATCATCTCAGATCATCCCCAATCTAAAACCATCATTTTTTTTCTACCCTCGTTAACCCAACCTAAACCCTCCTCCTTCCAAATTTCCACCCGCCTGAGAGTTTCCTTCTGTATCCATCTTGTCCACCCCATGCTTCCTCTCCTGCCTCCCATTCCTCCCCACACCCATTGTTTGTCTGCCTCCCTCTGTCTTGGCTGTTGGTGCTTGCCCCCCCCTACTGTTCCTTTGTCCTGCTGCGTCCTCATTGTTTCAGTGCATTAGTACTAGCTCTTCCACGAGCCTTGACTATGTATCCAAAAAAAGTGCACCAACACTGTACATAAACTAATACTGGAACTGCTTCATAGCTTAACGATTCATCCAGAAGGTGCAGTTTGAACAGTAAAATAAATCTAAGTTATTCAAAGACATCTATATATTACACACACACACAAAATTGACATGTGTTTTGGACTCGCTTACCCCCCCCCCACACCCCTTGCCCTCGAACTCACTGCTTTTCCCCCACCCCACTACCTCGTCGTTTGTCATAAATTCCCATTTCCTCCCCCTTCTTACCTCTCCTCCCAGCCCCCTTTTCTCTCACTTCTTCAACCTGATGTCAGGTCAGGCCAGATTAGATCTGTGACTTGCTACAGGTATCATGTAAACCTGTACTAACCTGTTCCCTGGTCGGGTTGTCGGCGACTAAACAGTCTCTCCCACCAGGTTTTCTTGGTGAGGAGGGTGTTTGGATATGGACACCCAGCAGGATTAAAAACAAAACCTGTCAAAGGGTGTTGGAACTCCTTGTGAGCCAACGACCATCCATATCGAGCACCCAACTGTGTCTGCAGACGTCCTCATGCAGTTGGGTTACTTCTTTTGAGGAGGTTGGTGGCAGGATTTGTACTCCAGCCACTGTACAACCCTTCATTCCACAAAACAAAGAAATCTGAAAACCCACTCCGTGGGAGTACCTCCTGTGCAGCTTCCCTTCGCAGGGCAGGTCACCGGATGACGGGATTGGGGCAAAGCCTTCGGGACCACCAATCTGTGATGATAGGAGGGAAACCACAGGGTAACATTCCCGGGTCAGATTACGGATCACGGGGTAACATTCCCGGCTCAGATTGCAGGAGAGTGTGTTGAGGTGGTGCTGAGGTGTCGTCCACCAAACAGCGGTCTCCTTGGGTTAACCTGAGGCGGTCCCTTTGGGTGGGTGCCTGGAATGTCCTACCCGAAGAGAGGATGATTACCTGTCTGTTATCATCTGAGCTCAGGCGTTTGAACATTGGTATTGCAGCACTCTCTGAGGTTCGGAGACTGGATTGCGGCGAGATCATGGCGGGTGGTTACACCGATTATTGGTCTGGTCACTTTGATGGTTACCATGCCCACGGAGTTGCTGTAGCTGTGTCCACTAAGCTGACTCCAATGATAATTGAGGTAACACCGGTCAAAGAGCGTATTATGAGATTAAGGATTCGTCACTCCTTAGGTATCATTTCCCTGGTCTCTGTTTATGCTCCGACTGAGGCGAGTGATCTCACCGTGAAGAATGCATTCTATGCTACGCTCGAGTCTGGTTGATCAGTGCCCCAGACGAGATACACTTCTCGTCTTGGGGGATTTCAATGCATCGACTGGAACTGATAGGGATCGTTATGAGACGTGTGTTGGTCACCATGGGTCATGAACTATGAACCAGAGTAGCACTAAGTTCCTTGACTTTGCAAGAAGTCATTGACTTAGGGTGGCCGGTTCATGGTTTCAGCACCCACAAGCTCATCGCTGGACTTGGTATTCCAACACTGGTGGTGTGGCAAAGATTGACAATATGCTCGTTGATGGTCACTGGAGGATGATCCAGAACTGCATTGTCTAGCGGAGTGCTCAGTTCCTCAATACTGACCACCGGCTTGTTGTAGCAACTCTTAAGTTGCACCTTAAATCCAGGAGAATAGTACCATCCCAGCCTAGGCTGGATGTTGGCAAGCTCAAAGATGAGAGGGTAGCAGAGGAGTTTGTGGACAAGCTGAGTGGAGATTTGGGGGGTCTGGGTGCTTTGGGAGGTCCTGAAGAGTTGTGGAGTGCCTTCAAGACCACCGTCCTTGATGTGGCCGGTAGATGTCTTGGAACTCACCATAGGGCAAAGAAGAATTTTGTCTATCAAGGGACACTGAATACCATTGACCAGAGTCGCAGGGCCAGGCTGAATGGCAGAACTGAGCTTTTCATGGAGCTGAGGCGTAAAACTGTACGTGTCCTCAGGGTGGACAAGGAGGCCTATGTGCGAGGAATCTGTGAGGGGGTAGAGCATCACCTGTGGTCAAGTGATTCTCAACCTGCTTACAGGGGAATTCGCTCATTGCCTTCATCCAAGCCCATCCCTCGGTGTACTGTCTTCAGAGTAGAGGGTGGGAAGGCTCTTGACAGAGGAGTCCGAAGTGAAGGCCCGCTGGGCCGGTTACTTTGAGCAGTTGGACCAGGCTGATCCAGCAGCTGTCGAGTTGGACGTTAGGGGTGTTTCATTAACTGTTGCTGACCCTCCAATCAACTATGGTCCACCTTCGCTTGTGGAAACACGGGCTGCGGTGAACCGGTTGAAACGGGGTAACGCTCCAGGGATCTGTGGCATCCATGCTGAACTTCTGAAGGCTGGTGGAAATGCTGCACTCATGTCGTTGCATGCAGTTCTGTGCTCTGACTGGAACACAGACATCATCCCAAATGACTGGAAAAGGGGCCTTGTTGTCCCTCTCTGGAAGGGGAAGGGTGATCGCCAAGACTGCAACAACTACCGATGGGTGACGCTGCTCTCAGTGCCAGGCAAGGTCTTTGCTCGGATAATTCTTGATCACGTTCGCCACCATCTGCTTGAGCACCAGCGTCCAGAGCAGTCAGGCTTTATACCAAAGAGGTCAACGATTGACTATCCTTGCTCTTCGGGTCCTCATCGAACGCAGACAAGAGTTTCGGCAGGGGCTGCTTGCAGCCTATGTTGACCTCTGTAAAGCGTTCGATTCAGTGAATCGGGATGCCCTCTGGAGGATTCTTGGTATTCGTGGGGTGCCACCAAAACAGTTCAATCTGATGTCTGAACTATACTCTGGTACTGAGAGTGCTGTCAGATGTGGTGGTACCATCTTTGACTTATTTCCAGTTATCACTGGAGTTTGTCAGGGGTGTGTACTGGCCCCCACACTTTTCAGCACTTGTATGGACTGGATTCTCGGGAGGATGTCGGAGAGATCAAGCTGTGGTGCATCGTTTGGGAATGTCAAGATCTCTGACCTTCATTTCGCAGATGATGCAGTCATCTTTGCGGAGACTTTAGATATCCTTTTGGGGGCCCTCGAGGTGCTGAATGAGGAGTCTGAGCCGCTGGGATTACGCGTTTCTTGGGTCAAAACTAAGATCCAGGCTTTCAATGACATCTTGGATGCTGTTGTCCTGTCTGTGCCTGTTTGTGGTGAGGATGTTGAGGTCGTGGAGAGATTCATTTACCTTGGCATTGATATTCATGTCTCTGCTGGCTGTGACTCAGAGGTCAATGGACATCTTGGTCGGGACTGGGGAGTCATGGATTCACTGGATAATGGGGTGTGGCGCTGCCGGTACCTGTGCAGGAGGACGAAAGTCCGAGTCTTCAGGTCCTTGGTGCTTCCACTCTTGCTCTATGGATGCGAGACTTGGACTCTGACCAAGGATCGGAGACTGAGACTTAATTCCTTTGGTACCAGGTCTCTTCGGAGAATCCTTGGCTCTCGCTGGTCGGACTTTGTGTCCAACGAGCGGTTGCTGAGAGAGACTCAAATGAGATTTGTTACTTGTATAGTACGTGAGCGTCAGCTGCGGCTGTATGGACGTGTGGCTCCTTTTCCTGACGCTGATCCTGTTCACCAGATTATCTCAGCAAGGGAGTCTCGTGAGTAGAGGAGGCCAATGGGCCGACCACGTGCTTTGTGGTTGCAGCAGGTTGATTGGCATCTCAAGGAGATGGGGATGGGCCAGGCATCTGCCTGGGCGATGGTCAGACGTGCTGCTCTGGTGCATGCTCCCATACCTGACCTGACCTGATCTGACCTAAACCACTACCTCCTTGTTTGTCATAAATTCCCATTTCCTCCCCTTCTTTCTTCCCTCCATCACTCAACTTGTAAAAATCATTTTGCCACCAATCCACCCATACATTGTTAGGATGATGTAGATAACATGCATCATAAACAAACAAAGAAAAATGTCAATTTTAAAATTTTATTTTAAACGATATACATCTTCCTCGTTCAAGCTTGTCTGAGTGTCATTTTAACAGCCCAGCGTCTGGATGCAGGTATGAACGGCTGGAAGAACAGCTCAGTGACCTTACTGAACTGCACCAGAACGAAGTTGCCAATCTGAAGCAGGAGTTGGCCAGTATGGAGGAGAAGGTCGCTTACCAGTCCTACGAGCGTGCAAGGGATATTCAGGTGAGTGCTACTTTGCCAAGGCTTGGGGTTTCGGTGCCATTTGAAAAACTGCACGGATGTACAAGTGCGATTGCTGTAACTTATCCATCTCTAACAATTATACAAGACGGCTCCCCCATCCCCCCCAACTCTTTTCAGTTGGCACGCATGCTCCCCCATCCCTTTCACTCGATGGCATGTGTGCTTTTGCCCCTTTACTCGTGGGCATGCGCACTCTTGTGGCTCTTGTGGGCATTCATGCTCCACCAGGCAAATATGCTACAGTTGGAACTATAGTATACTAGCAGGGATACCCGTGCTCCGCACAGGAATCCCGTGGATGACGGCGGGTCTGAAGGAGTATATGTCACAGTTAATTGTAAAATTGTAGAGGCTGCCACCATTATTTTTTTTTTTCATCACCACTATAATATTATATTTTCCCTGCCATGTTTTATATGCATAAGACTCGAGTTAAAGAATGTTAAGATTTATTGCCACATCAGATAAAAAACCATAATGCCTCAACAATGTGAGGCTGGTTTCATGTCATCATTTGCGACTGAATTAATTCTCATTCTCTAGCAAATTCCGTTGGTCCCACGTCAATCGGCTGAACTTGAAAAATTAACGTTACACAATCAGGTGATGACGTCGTAATTCGGAAACCGGGAAGTCGGAAGTCATTGTCTTCAATTGACTGTAGCATTATTTTTTCATTCTATTGCAAATGGCGTTGGCCCCATGTCAATCGGCTGAACTTGAAAAATTAACGTTACGAAATCAGGTGATGACATCATAATTCAGAAACCGGAAGTCGGAAGTACAATTCTGGGTCATTCCATGTCAAATCATCAAAGAATCTGCCGTCATCTCTCAGATTTTTGTAAAACTTTGGGAACCAATTAGGACCCATGAAAAACGGCAAGAACTCAAATATTTTTGCTAACAGCCTAACGAACTTTGGACTAATTAGCACGACGTCGCGAATTCAAATGGCCATATCTCTAAAAGTATAACACCGAGAGAGCTGGTTTTGGTGTCATTTTAAAGGTATTTTCATGCCCTATGAATTTGTGTGGGCAACATTTTCCTACCTCCAACCACAAAAAAGTTATCTCAAAATATAAACTTCAATCATGAATCCCCAAAAAATATATCCTTCAAATTTCCGAAAATTCATCCCAGAGGTACCTTATGATGTCAAGAAGCTTCCACATAAGTTTTGTGATGGGCACTCCAATAGTTTCTGAGATATGAGCAATAATGTACATGTACGTATGGCATATAGGTTCGAAAATCAGCATTTGTAATGTATTATACAATCATTCTAACCTAGCCATGACAGGGAACACAGGGAACGACCATCAATTGCTTTGAAGTATCATGTACTTTCATTTTCAACTGGGCCTAAGGGGAAGAAACAAGTGCTGCTGTTGCTGCATTGAAGAGGAAATTGAAAGCCTAAGTCAGGTTAGTGAACAATGTGTACTTGAACTCACTTATTGATTGTATAATACATTACAAATGCTGATTTTATTTATATATATATATATATATATATATATATATATATATATATATATATATATATATATATATATATATATATATATATATATATATATATATATGATAGTACCCTCGTATACAGTGGTTGGTAACAGGTCTTATTTCAGTAGTCTGCAGAGATTTGCAACCGGAAAGTAATTTTACCTGGGCCCCTTCCCTCGTTAGTGTGTGCCTCTCTTCCTTTATGCACTCTCCCTCGCTCACCTTATTTTCTTTGCTTGTTTGCACACATGCTCACCCTTCCCCCTTGTACTCATTGGTGCATGTGCTGCTATCTCCCCTCTCCACCCCACCACCTCTCTTCCACCAGTTGGTGCATCCACACCCACCCTCCCCCACTCCCTTGTTGGTTGGAAAGTGCACTCCCTCCTGTCACTCTGCTTGTGTGTTGTGCATTCTATTCTTCAGGAGGTGCTGGAAGCAAGCCAGACACGACTAGCCAAGCTGGAGCTCCAACAGCAGCAACAGCAGGTGGTGCAGCTAGAAGGGCTGGAGTCTTTTGGTGCACGGGCACTCCTCGCCAAACTCATCAATGTCGCAGTGGCATTGGCGGCTGTTGTGTTGTTATGCGTTTCGGGTACAGCAGGCTTCATAGCCCCAGCGGTCCGCTCGCCCATGCGTGCTGGTTTCTCCATGGTGCTTTTTCTGGGTCTTGCTGTGCTGTGGAAGCGTTGGGATGCCATCCTGTTGGCCATTGAGGAATGGTGGTGTTCTGGTAATGGATGACATTGTGGCTTACAACTTGTCCTTGACCTACAAGAGCTGCTCTTTCTCTGACATAGCAGTCATGTTTTTACTTTTCTACCTCAAGAGGCCTGTGATAGAGACTGTTTGGTTGTTTTTTTGGGGGGGGGGGGAGGGGGGGTTGCTTTGTAACAGGGGTTTAGGAATATACCAGAAGGAGGAGACGTATCTGGAGACACACTTGATAGAAAGATCGGAAAGCACAATACTTGGAAACTTAATGAATACACGGCTTTCTCTGGTCAGAGTGGACCTTTTTCACCACAGTCGTCTGCTCAAGCAGGAAGTTGACATATTTGTGCTTACATGGTTCTACCCACTCAATAGTGTGATACTGAGAACATTGGTTGTGTAATTCCAATATGGCCACCGAGTGAATCGTGAAGACACCCAAATTGCAGATCGGTGCTCTAATGACACTGCCAAATATACCAAGATCAAAGTGACTGATTCACATGTCACCTGACTGCAGGTAATGTTTTACCATTTGTCACATTTAACAGGAAGCAAGATCCTGAGACATTTCGTTTGTCTGATCCTGTGAATCCCTGCAATATCAGTTCACTCGGACTGCCTGTCAGTTTTTTATTTTTTTTTGTGTTGAGTTATGCACCGCAGTGCCTGCTTGCTGCTAACTCTCATAATCACAGCCAATCAACTTTGGTAAATATATACCTTTGGAAGGACATGGAACAGTCATTTATCTCTGTATCAGAGAGAGGCTTGCTTCCTGGTTCTTCGGTTCATCTGTGATGGGGGGGGGGGGGGGGAAATCACTAGAACTTGTGCACCAGTCTTTGCAAGGGATGAGAACCAAGTAGCATTTTATTTTGTTCTAATAAATAGAAAGTTTGATTCTGGACTCTCCAGGCGAGCTTAATCCAAATTGTTCTCTTAACTTTTATCCTCAAAGTGAATGGAATTCTTAAAATGTTTTGGACCAAAGGGAGGCAACTGTGGTTTACACGTCCGGCATCCGGTTTCCAGGCGTTCTCCACATTTTGGAAGTCAGGCCGACTTTTTGTCCGATTGTATAATCGTTTCCATCGGTCGCTTCAGCGTGAAGGTTTTAATGGCTGCATTAGATTTCCATGAACCTCTTTCCATTGTGTTTCACCTTCACTCACATTTTCATTTTGGGTTTGTTTGTTGGTCGGTGAATTTGGTAAAACAAACGACCGACGCCTTTTATTTTCTCATTTGCACACCATAATATAGCATTGTAAAGTAACGACGTACATCGTATTGTATAGACACTTTCAAAGAAAATCCCCAAGACGGCAACTGAAGTCTGTTGCACACGTGTAATGGTTCCTGGATTAGAGATGCATGAAATAAACCGTGTAATGTCTGCACTTTTGCATTATTTGTTGATCCATCCCTGACAGGGTTTACTTTTTTTTTTTTTTAATTATTATTATCGTCTATTTTTCGTTTTCTAAATGAGCTCACATTTACTTGACTGATACCAGCTCCGAAAGCAGTGGAAGCATCCTTCGTTGAGCCTCTGCTGAAGAAAGAGACTGTATTTGAATCACAGATATGGCAGTGTACCACAGAGACAGATAGAGAGACAGACAGACTGGCATTGTTTACAGGTTATCGGTGTGAAATGTGATTGGTTGAGATGCCTGATGAGGGGATGGTGGGCATCAGCACGTTCTAGCTGGTGTTGGGTGCTTGAGCAATCCTGATAGCAGAAATGACCGCCGTGTGCCATCTCCAGTTCTGGTTCTGACCTGTTTGCTCACGAGCCATCACTGGTGGTCATTCTCCCAGCGCTGGTAAAAACCCTCTTGTTGCTTACATCGGAGCTGTTTGTTGTTGGGTGTGAAATGTTTACATGCTTTTATTTTTATTTTTCCTTCCTTCCAATTGCTGTTTTGCAAAGCCTTGGTGATTTTAACAAACTACGCAAATGCAATTTCATTTCTACTGCAATGAATAAATGGTTTACAAGCTGTGAAAAGTCGTGGCTGATTTAGATTGAGCTTGGTGCTGGGTTTTTTTTTGGAAACACAAACTTGGGCTGAAGCTGTATTTCTTGTTTGTACTGATGACCCTGTTTTATGCTGATTAATTGTCTTTTATGCTGTCTTTTAATTTTGAATGCACTTATTGTATAATGCAAACTGTGTTGGGTTCCAGACCTTTTGCAATATGCCAATGGAGTTCATGGGGAAGGGTGGAAATGGGAAGTTGTAAGGTAGGACAGAAAGAGGTATTCACATGTTTCCACCATCCAAAATGTGCAGTACTTGGGATCGCATTAACAGTCCTGGACAACACTGTTCCTGCCTTTATGGCTTCATCAGCAGGACAAAATGCTGAAGAGGAAACTAGTGGAGAAACTCCACCTGAAAGCCGAAGGACACTGAATGCTGAGAGATTGAGAGGGAGAGCGAGAGCGAGAGCGAGAGCGAGACACGGAGAGGGAGAGCGAGACACGGAGAGGGAGAGCGAGAGCGAGCGAGACACGGACACGGAGAGGGAGAGCGAGAGCGAGCGAGACACGGACACGGAGAGGGAGAGCGAGCGAGACACGGACAGCGAGAGGGAGAGCGAGAGGGAGAGCGAGAGGGAGAGCGAGAGCGAGAGGGAGAGGGAGAGCGAGAGCGAGAGGGAGAGCGAGAGCGAGCGAGAGGGAGAGCGAGAGCGAGCGAGAGGGAGAGCGAGAGCGAGCGAGACACGGAGAGCGAGAGCGAGTGAGACACGGAGAGGGAGAGGGAGAGCGAGACACGGAGAGGGAGAGGGAGAGCGAGACACGGAGAGGGAGAGCGAGAGCGAGCGAGACACGGAGAGGGAGAGCGAGAGCGAGCGAGACACGGAGAGGGAGAGCGACACGGAGAGGGAGAGGGAGAGCGAGAGGGAGAGCGACAGGGAGAGCGAGAGCGAGAGCGACACGGAGAGGGAGAGGGAGAGCGACAGGGAGAGCGACAGGGAGAGCGAGAGCGAGCGAGACACGGAGAGGGAGAGCGAGAGCGAGAGCGAGCGAGACACGGAGAGGGAGAGCGAGAGCGAGCGAGACACGGAGAGGGAGAGCGAGAGCGAGCGAGACACGGAGAGGGAGAGCGAGAGCGAGCGAGACACGGAGAGGGAGAGCGAGAGCGAGCGAGACACGGAGAGGGAGAGCGAGACACGGAGAGGGAGAGCGAGAGCGAGCGAGACACGGAGAGGGAGAGCGAGAGCGAGCGAGACACGGAGAGGGAGAGCGAGAGCGAGCGAGACACGGAGAGGGAGAGCGAGAGCGAGCGAGACACGGAGAGGGAGAGCGAGAGCGAGCGAGACACGGAGAGGGAGAGCGAGAGCGAGCGAGACACGGAGAGGGAGAGCGAGAGCGAGCGAGACACGGAGAGGGAGAGCGAGAGCGAGCGAGACACGGAGAGGGAGAGCGAGAGCGAGCGAGACACGGAGAGGGAGAGCGAGAGCGAGCGAGACACGGAGAGGGAGAGCGAGAGCGAGCGAGACACGGAGAGGGAGAGGGAGAGCGAGACACGGAGAGGGAGAGCGAGAGAGGAGCGAGCGAGACACGGAGAGGGAGAGGGAGAGGGAGAGCGAGCGAGACACGGAGAGGGAGAGGGAGAGGGAGGGAGAGCGAGACACGGAGAGGGAGAGCGAGAGAGGAGCGAGCGAGACACGGAGAGGGAGAGGGAGAGGGAGAGCGAGCGAGACACGGAGAGGGAGAGGGAGAGGGAGAGCGAGCGAGACACGGAGAGGGAGAGGGAGAGGGAGAGCGAGCGAGACACGGAGAGGGAGAGGGAGAGCGAGAGCGAGCGAGACACGGAGAGGGAGAGGGAGAGCGAGAGCGAGCGAGACACGGAGAGGGAGAGGGAGAGCGAGAGCGAGCGAGGCACGGAGAGGGGGAGCGAGAGCGAGCGAGGCACGGAGAGGGGGAGCGAGAGCGAGCGAGGCACGGAGAGGGGGAGCGAGAGCGAGCGAGGAACGGAGAGGGGGAGCGAGAGCGAGCGAGGAACGGAGAGGGGGAGCGAGAGCGAGCGAGGAACGGAGAGGGGGAGCGAGAGCGAGCGAGGAACGGAGAGGGGGAGCGAGAGCGAGCGAGGAACGGAGAGGGGGAGCGAGAGCGAGCGAGGAACGGAGAGGGGGAGCGAGAGCGAGCGAGGAACGGAGAGGGGGAGCGAGAGCGAGCGAGGAACGGAGAGGGGGAGCGAGAGCGAGCGAGGAACGGAGAGGGGGAGCGAGAGCGAGCGAGGAACGGAGAGGGGGAGCGAGAGCGAGCGAGGAACGGAGAGGGGGAGCGAGAGCGAGCGAGGAACGGAGAGGGGGAGCGAGAGCGAGCGAGGAACGGAGAGGGGGAGCGAGAGCGAGCGAGGAACGGAGAGGGGGAGCGAGAGCGAGCGAGGAACGGAGAGGGGGAGCGAGAGCGAGCGAGGAACGGAGAGGGGGAGCGAGAGCGAGCGAGGAACGGAGAGGGGGAGCGAGAGCGAGCGAGGCACGGAGAGGGGGAGCGAGAGCGAGCGAGGCACGGAGAGGGGGAGCGAGAGCGAGCGAGACACGGAGAGGGAGAGGGAGAGCGAGCGAGACACGGAGAGGGAGAGCGAGAGCGAGAGCGAGCGAGGAACGGAGAGGGGGAGCGAGAGCGAGCGAGGAACGGAGAGGGGGAGCGAGAGCGAGCGAGGCACGGAGAGGGGGAGCGAGAGCGAGCGAGGCACGGAGAGGGGGAGCGAGAGCGAGCGAGGCACGGAGAGGGGGAGCGAGAGCGAGCGAGGCACGGAGAGGGGGAGCGAGAGCGAGCGAGGCACGGAGAGGGGGAGCGAGAGCGAGCGAGGCACGGAGAGGGGGAGCGAGAGCGAGCGAGGCACGGAGAGGGGGAGCGAGAGCGAGCGAGGAACGGAGAGGGAGAGGGGTAGCGAGAGCGAGCGAGGCACGGAGAGGGAGAGGGGGAGCGAGAGCGAGCGAGGCACGGAGAGGGGGAGCGAGAGCGAGTGAGGAACGGAGAGGGAGAGGGGGAGCGAGAGCGAGCGAGGCACGGAGAGGGAGAGGGGGAGCGAGAGCGAGCGAGGCACGGAGAGGGAGAGGGGGAGCGAGAGCGAGCGAGGCACGGAGAGGGAGAGGGGGAGCGAGAGCGTGCGAGGCACGGAGAGGGAGAGGGGAGCGAGAGCGAGCGAGGCACGGAGAGGGAGAGGGGGAGCGAGAGCGAGCGAGGCACGGAGAGGGAGAGGGGGAGCGAGAGCGAGCGAGGCACGGAGAGGGAGAGGGGGAGCGAGAGCGAGCGAGGCACGGAGAGGGAGAGGGGGAGCGAGAGCGAGCGAGGCACGGAGAGGGAGAGGGAGAGGGGGAGCGAGAGCGAGCGAGGCACGGAGAGGGAGAGGGAGAGGGGGAGCGAGAGCGAGCGAGGCACGGAGAGGGAGAGGGAGAGGGGAGCGAGAGCGAGCGAGGCACGGAGAGGGAGAGGGAGAGGGGGAGCGAGAGCGAGCGAGGCACGGAGAGGGAGAGGGAGAGGGGGAGCGAGAGCGAGCGAGGCACGGAGAGGGAGAGAGGGGGAGCGAGAGCGAGCGAGGCACGGAGAGGGAGAGGGGGAGCGAGAGCGAGCGAGGAACGGAGAGGGAGAGGGGGAGCGAGAGCGAGCGAGGCACGGAGAGGGAGAGGGGGAGCGAGAGCGAGCGAGGCACGGAGAGGGAGAGGGGGAGCGAGAGCGAGCGAGGCACGGAGAGGGAGAGGGGGAGCGAGAGCGAGCGAGGCACGGAGAGGGAGAGGGGGAGCGAGAGCGAGCGAGGCACGGAGAGAAGGAGGGAGAGCGAGCGAGGCAGGGAGAGGGGGAGCGAGGGGGGGCGAGAGCGAGGGAGGCACGGAGAGGGAGAGGGGGAGCGGGAGGGAGCGCGGCACGGAGAGGGAGAGGGGGAGCGAGAGCGAGCGAGGCACGGAGAGGGAGAGGGGGAGCGAGAGCGAGCGAGGCACGGAGAGGGAGAGGGGGAGCGAGAGCGAGCGAGGCACGGAGAGGGAGAGGGAGCGAGAGCGAGCGAGGCACGGAGAGGGAGAGGGAGAGGGGGAGCGAGAGCGAGCGAGGCACGGAGAGGGAGAGGGAGAGGGGGAGCGAGAGCGAGCGAGGCACGGAGAGGGAGAGGGAGAGGGGGAGCGAGAGCGAGCGAGGCACGGAGAGGGAGAGGGAGAGGGGGAGCGAGAGCGAGCGAGGCACGGAGAGGGAGAGGGAGAGGGGGAGCGAGAGCGAGCGAGGCACGGAGAGGGGGAGGGAGAGGGGGAACGAGAGGGAGGGAGGCACGGAGAGGGAGGGGGAGAGGGGGGGCGAGAGCGAGCGAGGCGGGGAGAGGGAGGGGGAGAGGGGGAGCGAGAGCGAGCGAGGCACGGAGAGGGAGAGGGAGAGGGGGAGCGAGAGCGAGCGAGGCACGGAGAGGGAGAGGGGGGAGCGAGAGCGAGCGAGGCACGGAGAGGGAGAGGGAGAGGGGGAGCGAGAGCGAGCGAGGCACGGAGAGGGAGAGGGAGAGGGGAGCGAGAGCGAGCGAGGCACGGAGAGGGAGAGGGAGAGGGGGAGCGAGAGCGAGCGAGGCACGGAGAGGGGAGAGGGGGGAGCGAGAGCGAGCGAGGCACGGAGAGGGAGCGGGAGAGGGCGAGCGAGAGCGAGCGAGGCACGGAGAGGGAGAGGGAGAGGGGGAGCGAGAGCGAGCGAGGCACGGAGAGGGAGAGGGAGAGGGGGAGCGAGAGCGAGCGAGGCACGGAGAGGGAGAGGGAGAGGGAGAACGAGAGCGAGCGAGACACGGAGAGGGAGAGGGAGAGCGAGAGCGAGCGAGGCACGGAGAGGGAGAGGGGGAGCGAGAGCGAGCGAGGCACGGAGAGGGAGAGGGGGAGCGAGAGCGAGCGAGGCACGGAGAGGGAGAGGGGGAGCGAGAGCGAGCGAGGCACGGAGAGGGAGAGGGGGAGCGAGAGCGAGCGAGGCACGGAGAGGGAGAGGGGGAGCGAGAGCGAGCGAGGCACGGAGAGGGAGAGGGGGAGCGAGAGCGAGCGAGGCACGGAGAGGGAGAGGGGGAGCGAGAGCGAGCGAGGCACGGAGAGGGAGAGGGGGAGCGAGAGCGAGCGAGGCACGGAGAGGGAGAGGGGGAGCGAGAGCGAGCGAGGCACGGAGAGGGAGAGGGGGAGCGAGAGCGAGCGAGGCACGGAGAGGGAGAGGGGGAGCGAGAGCGAGCGAGGCACGGAGAGGGAGAGGGGGAGCGAGAGCGAGCGAGGCACGGAGAGGGAGAGGGGGAGCGAGAGCGAGCGAGGCACGGAGAGGGAGAGGGGGGAGCGAGAGCGAGCGAGGCACGGAGAGGGAGAGGGGGAGCGAGAGCGAGCGAGGCACGGAGAGGGGAGAGGGGGAGCGAGAGCGAGCGAGGCACGGAGAGGGAGAGGGGGAGCGAGAGCGAGCGAGGCACGGAGAGGGACAGCGGGAGCGAGAGCGAGCGAGGCACGGAGAGGGAGAGGGGGAGCGAGAGCGAGCGAGGAACGGAGAGGGAGAGGGGTAGCGAGAGCGAGCGAGGCACGGAGAGGGAGAGGGGTAGCGAGAGCGAGCGAGGCACGGAGAGGGAGAGGGGGAGCGAGAGCGAGCGAGGCACGGAGAGGGAGAGGGGGAGCGAGAGCGAGCGAGGCACGGAG
>NC_140962.1:134229881-134249881 GCF_056783735.1 Eptatretus burgeri
AGGGAGAGCGAGAGCGAGCGAGACACGGAGAGGGAGAGGGGGGAGCGAGAGCGAGCGAGACACGGAGAGGGAGAGGGAGAGCGAGAGCGAGCGAGACACGGAGAGGGAGAGGGAGAGCGAGAGCGAGCGAGACACGGAGAAGGAGAGCGAGTGCGAGCGAGGCACGGAGAGGGGGAGAGAGAGCGAAGGAGGCACAGAGAGGGAGAGGGGGAGCGAGAGCGAGAGGCACGGAGAGGGAGAGGGGGAGCGAGAGCGAGCGAGGCACGGAGAGGGGAGAGGGAGAGCGAGAGCGAGCGAGACACGGAGAGGGAGAGGGGGAGCGAGAGCGAGCGAGACACGGAGAGGGAGAGGGGGAGCGAGAGCGAGCGAGACACGGAGAGGGAGAGGGGGAGCGAGAGCGAGCGAGACACGGAGAGGGAGAGGGGGAGCGAGAGCGAGCGAGACACGGAGAGGGAGAGGGGGAGCGAGAGCGAGCGAGACACGGAGAGGGAGAGCGAGAGCGAGAGCGAGCGAGACACGGAGAGGGAGAGCGAGAGGGAGAGCGAGAGCGAGCGAGACACGGAGAGGGAGAGGGAGAGCGAGAGCGAGCGAGGCACGGAGAGGGAGAGGAGAGCGAGAGCGAGCGAGACACGGAGAGGGAGAGGGGGAGCGAGAGCGAGCGAGGCACGGAGAGAGGGAGAGGGGGAGCGAGAGCGAGCGAGGCACGGAGAGGGAGAGGGGGAGCGAGAGCGAGCGAGGCACGGAGAGGGAGAGGGGGAGCGAGAGCGAGCGAGGCACGGAGAGGGAGAGGGGGAGCGAGAGCGAGCGAGGCACGGAGAGGAGAGGGGGAGCGAGAGCGAGCGAGGCACGGAGAGGGAGAGGGGGAGCGAGAGCGAGCGAGGCACGGAGAGGAGAGGGGAGCGAGAGTGCGAGGACACCTGGAGAGAGAGCGAGAGCGAGACACGAGCGAGGAGACACGGAGAGAGGGGGAGCGAGAGCGAGCGAGACACGGAGAGGGAGAGGGAGAGCGAGCGAGACACGGAGAGGGAGAGGCGAGAGCGAGCGAGACACGGAGAGGGAGAGCGAGAGAGAGAGCGAGCGAGACACGGAGAGGGAGAGCGAGAGAGAGAGCGAGCGAGACACGGAGAGGGAGAGGGAGAGAGAGCGAGCGAGACACGGAGAGGGAGAGCGAGAGAGAGCGAGCGAGACACGGAGAGGGGAGAGCGAGAACGAGCGAGACACGGAGAGGGAGAGCGAGAACGAGCGAGACACGGAGAGGGAGAGCGAGAGCGAGCGAGACACGGAGAGGGAGAGGGAGAGCGAGAGCGAGAGCGAGACACGGAGAGGGAGAGCGAGAGCGAGAGCGAGCGAGACACGGAGAGGGAGAGCGAGAGCGAGAGCGAGCGAGACACGGAGAGGGAGAGCGAGAGCGAGAGCGAGCGAGACACGGAGAGGGAGAGCGAGACACGGAGAGGGAGAGCGAGAGAGGAGCGAGCGAGACACGGAGAGGGAGAGGGAGAGCGAGCGAGACACGGAGAGGGAGAGCGAGAGCGAGCGAGACACGGAGAGGGAGAGCGAGAGGGAGAGCGAGAGCGAGCGAGACACGGAGAGGGAGAGCGAGCGAGACACGGAGAGCGAGAGGGAGAGCGAGAGCGAGCGAGACACGGAGAGGGAGAGCGAGCGAGACACGGAGAGGGAGAGGGAGAGCGAGCGAGACACGGAGAGGGAGAGCGAGAGGGAGATCGAGAGCGAGAGCGAGCGAGACACGGAGAGGGAGAGCGAGAGCGAGCGAGACACGGAGAGGGAGAGGGAGAGCGAGACACGGAGAGGGAGAGCGAGAGAGGAGCGAGCGAGACACGGAGAGGGAGAGCGAGAGAGGAGCGAGCGAGACACGGAGAGGGAGAGCGAGAGAGGAGCGAGCGAGACGGAGAGGGAGAGCGAGAGAGGAGCGAGCGAGACACGGAGAGGGAGAGCGAGAGAGGAGCGAGCGAGACACGGAGAGGGAGAGCGAGAGCGCAGCGAGACACGGAGAGGGAGAGCGAGAGAGGAGCGAGCGAGACACGGAGAGGGAGAGCGAGAGAGGAGCGAGCGAGACACGGAGAGGGAGAGCGAGAGAGGAGCGAGACACGGAGAGGGAGAGCGAGAGCGAGCGAGACACGGAGAGGGAGAGCGAGAGGGAGAGCGAGCGAGACACGGAGAGGGAGAGCGAGAGGGAGAGCGAGAACGAGCGAGACACGGAGAGGGAGAGGGAGAGCGAGAGCGAGCGAGACACGGAGAGGGAGAGGGAGAGCGAGAGCGAGCGAGACACGGAGAGGGAGAGAGAGAGCGAGAGCGAGCGAGACACGGAGAGGGAGAGGGAGAGCGAGAGCGAGCGAGACACGGAGAGGGAGAGCGAGAGGGAGAGCGAGAGCGAGCGAGACACGGAGAGGGAGAGGGAGAGCGAGACACGGAGAGGGAGAGCGAGAGAGGAGCGAGCGAGACACGGAGAGGGAGAGCGAGAGAGGAGCGAGCGAGACACGGAGAGGGAGAGGGAGAGCGAGCGAGACACGGAGAGGGAGAGCGAGAGGGAGAGCGAGAGCGAGCGAGACACGGAGAGGGAGAGCGAGAGAGGAGCGAGCGAGACACAGAGGGAGAGCGAGAGAGGAGCGAGCGAGACACGGAGAGGGAGAGCGAGAGAGGAGCGAGCGAGACACGGAGAGGGAGAGCGAGAGAGGAGCGAGCGAGACACGGAGAGGGAGAGCGAGAGAGGAGCGAGCGAGACACGGAGAGGGAGAGGGAGAGCGAGCGAGACACGGAGAGGGAGAGGGAGAGCGAGCGAGACACGGAGAGGGAGAGGGAGAGCGAGCGAGACACGGAGAGGGAGAGGGAGAGCGAGCGAGACACGGAGAGGGAGAGGGAGAGCGAGAGCGAGCGAGACACGGAGAGGGAGAGGGAGAGCGAGAGCGAGCGAGACACGGAGAGGGAGAGGGAGAGCGAGAGCGAGCGAGACACGGAGAGGGAGAGGGAGAGCGAGAGCGAGCGAGACACGGAGAGGGAGAGCGAGAGGGAGAGCGAGCGAGACACGGAGAGGGAGAGGGAGAGCCAGACACGGAGAGGGACGGGGAGAGAGGAGCGAGCGAGACACGGAGAGGGAGAGAGGAGAGCGAGCGAGACACGGAGAGGGAGAGCGAGAGGGAGAGCGAGAGGGAGAGCGAGAGCGAGCGAGACACGGAGAGGGAGAGCGAGAGAGGAGCGAGCGAGACACAGAGGGAGAGCGAGAGAGGAGCGAGCGAGACACAGAGGGAGAGCGAGAGAGGAGCGAGCGAGACACGGAGAGGGAGAGCGAGAGAGGAGCGAGCGAGACACGGAGAGGGAGAGGGAGAGGGAGAGCGAGAGCGAGCGAGACACGGAGAGGGAGAGCGAGAGAGAGGAGCGAGACACGAGGGAGAGGAGAGCGAGAGCGAGCGAGACACGGAGAGGGAGAGCGAGAGCGAGCGAGACACGGAGAGGGAGAGCGAGAGAGAGCGAGCGAGACACGGAGAGGGAGAGCGAGACGAGAGCGAGAGAGAGCGAGAGCGCGAGAGCGAGCGAGACACGGAGAGGGAGAGGGAGAGGGAGGGAGAGCGAGACACGGAGAGGGAGAGCGAGAGAGGAGCGAGCGAGACACGGAGAGGGAGAGCGAGAGAGGAGCGAGCGAGACACGGAGAGGGAGAGCGAGAGAGGAGCGAGCGAGACACGGAGAGGGAGAGCGAGAGAGGAGCGAGCGAGACACGGAGAGGGAGAGCGAGAGAGGAGCGAGCGAGACACGGAGAGGGAGAGCGAGAGCGAGAGCGAGCGAGACACGGAGAGGGAGAGGGAGAGCGAGAGCGAGCGAGACACGGAGAGGGAGAGGGAGAGCGAGCGAGACACGGAGAGGGAGAGGGAGAGCGAGCGAGACACGGAGAGGGAGAGCGAGAGCGAGAGCGAGCGAGACACGGAGAGGGAGAGGGAGAGCGAGAGCGAGCGAGACACGGAGAGGGAGAGGGAGAGCGAGAGCGAGCGAGACACGGAGAGGGAGAGGGAGAGCGAGAGCGAGCGAGACACGGAGAGGGAGAGCGAGAGAGGAGCGAGCGAGACACGGAGAGGGAGAGGGAGAGCGAGCGAGACACGGAGAGGGAGAGCGAGAGGGAGAGCGAGCGAGACACGGAGAGGGAGAGCGAGAGGGAGAGCGAGAGGGAGAGCGAGAGCGAGCGAGACACGGAGAGGGAGAGCGAGAGAGGAGCGAGCGAGACACAGAGGGAGAGCGAGAGAGGAGCGAGCGAGACACGGAGAGGGAGAGCGAGAGAGGAGCGAGCGAGACACGGAGAGGGAGAGGGAGAGCGAGAGCGAGCGAGGACACGGAGAGGGAGAGGGGAGAGCGAGAGCGAGCGAGGCACGGAGAGGGAGAGGGAGAGCGAGAGCGAGCGAGGCACGGAGAGGGAGAGGGGAGAGCGAGAGCGAGCGAGGCACGGAGAGGGAGAGCGAGGGGAGCGAGAGCGAGCGAGGCACGGAGAGGGAGAGGGGGGAGAGCGAGAGCGAGCGAGGCACGGAGAGGGAGAGGGAGAGCGAGCGAGAGCGAGCGAGAGGCACGGAGAGGGAGAGGGGGAGCGAGAGCGAGCGAGGCACGGAGAGGGAGAGAGGGGGAGCGAGAGCGAGCGAGACACGGAGAGGGAGAGCGAGAGGGAGAGCGAGAGCGAGCGAGACACGGAGAGGGAGAGCGAGAGGGAGAGAGCGAGCGAGGCACGGAGAGGGAGAGCGAGAGCGAGCGAGGCACGGAGAGGGAGAGGGAGAGCGAGAGCGAGCGAGGCACGGAGAGGGAGAGGGGGAGCGAGAGCGAGCGAGGCACGGAGAGGGAGAGGGGGAGCGAGAGCGAGCGAGGCACGGAGAGGGAGAGGGGGAGCGAGAGCGAGCGAGGCGCGGAGAGGGAGAGGGAGAGGGGGAGCGAGAGCGAGCGAGGCACGGAGAGGAGAGGGGGAGCGAGAGCGAGCGAGGCGCGGAGAGGGAGAGAGGAGGGAGAGGGGGCGAGAGCGAGCGAGGGGCGGAGAGGGAGAGAGGAGAGGGGAGAGGGGGAGCGTGCGAGGCGCGGAGAGGGAGAGGGAGAGGGGGAGCGTGGCGAGGCGCGGAGAGGGAGAGGGAGAGGGAGAGGGGGAGCGAGAGCGAGCGAGGTGCGGAGAGGGAGAGGGAGAGGGGGAGCGAGAGCGAGCGAGGTGCGGAGAGGGAGAGGGAGAGGGGGAGCGAGAGCGAGGGGGGGGCGGAGAGGGAGAGGGAGAGGGAGAGGGGGAGCGAGAGCGAGCGAGGCGCGGAGAGGGAGAGGGAGAGGGAGAGGGAGAGGGGGGAGCGAGAGCTAGCGAGGAGCGGAGAGGGAGAGGGAGAGGGGGAACGGGAGAGGGAGAGGGAGAGGGGGAGCGAGAGCGAGCGAGAGTGCCGGAGAGGGAGAGGGAGAGGGGGAGCGAGAGCGAGCGAGGAGCGGAGAGGGAGAGGGAGAGGGAGAGGGGGAGCGAGAGCGCGCAGGCGCGGAGAGGGAGAGGGAGAGGGAGAGGGGGAGCGAGAGCGTAGCGAGACACGGAGAGGGAGAGCGAGAGAGCGAGCGTAGCGAGACACAGAGGGAGAGGGAGAGCGAGCGAGCGAGACACGGAGAGGGAGAGGAGAGCGAGCGAGCGAGACACGGAGAGGGAGAGGGAGAGCGAGAGCTAGGGCGAGACACGGAGAGGGAGAGGGAGAGCGAGAGCGAGCGAGACACGGAGAGGTAGAGGGAGAGCGAGCGAGACACGGAGAGGGAGAGCGAGAGCGAGAGCGAGCGAGACACGGAGAGGGAGAGCGAGAGCGAGAGCGAGCGAGACACGGAGAGGGAGAGGGAGAGCGAGAGCGAGCGAGACACGGAGAGGGAGAGCGAGAGCGAGCGAGACACGGAGAGGGAGAGCGAGAGCGAGAGCGAGCGAGACAGGGAGAGCGAGAGGGAGAGCGAGAGCGAGCGAGACACGGAGAGGAGAGGGAGAGCGAGAGCGAAGGCGAGACACGGAGAGGGAGAGAGGAGAGCGAGAGCGAGCGAGACACCGGAGAGGGGAGAGGGAGAGGGAGAGCGAGAGCGAGCGAGACACGGAGAGGGAGAGCGAGAGCGAGCGAGACACGGAGAGGGAGAGGGAGAGGGGGAGCGAGAGCGAGCGAGGCGCGGAGAGGGAGAGCGAGAGCGAGCGAGACACGGAGAGGGAGAGCGAGAGGGAGAGCGAGAGCGAGCGAGACACGGAGAGGGAGAGCGAGCGTAGCGAGGGCACTGGAGAGGGAGAGGGAGAGGGAGAGAGCGAGAGCGAGGCACGGAGAGGGAGAGGGGGAGCGAGAGCGAGCGAGGCACAGAGAGGAGAGGGGGAGCGAGAGCGAGCGAGGCACGGAGAGGGAGAGGGGATGCGAGAGCGAGCGAGGCACGGAGAGGGAGAGGGGGAGCGAGAGCGAGCGAGGCACGGAGAGGGAGAGGGGGAGCGAGAGCGAGCGAGGCACGGAGAGGGAGAGGGGGAGCGAGAGCGAGCGAGGCACGGAGAGGGAGAGGGGGGAGCGAGAGCGAGCGAGGCACGGAGAGGGGAGAGGGGGAGCTGAGAGCGAGCGAGGCACGGAGAGGGAGAGGGGGAGCGAGAGCGAGCGAGGCACGGAGAGGGAGAGGGGGAGCGAGAGCGAAGCGAGGCACCTGGAGAGGGGAGAGTGGGGGAGCGAGAGCGAGCGAGGCACGGAGAGGGAGAGGGGGGGAGCGAGAGCGAGCGAGGCACGGAGAGGGAGAGGGGGAGCGAGAGCGCAGCGAGGAACGGAGAGGGAGAGGGAGCGAGAGCTTTGTAGCGAGGCACGGAGAGGGAGAGGGGGAGCGAGCGCGCGAGCGAGGCACGGAGAGGGAGAGAGGGGGAGAGCGAGCGAGGCGGAGAGGGAGAGGGAGAGGGGGAGCGAGAGGGGAGAGGGGGAGTTTGTAGAGCGAGCGAGGCGCGGAGAGGGAGAGGGAGAGGGGGAGCGAGAGCGAGCGAGGCGCGGAGAGGGAGAGGAGGAGAGGGAGAGGGGGAGAGGGAGAGGGAGAGGGGGAGCGAGAGCAGCGAGGCGCGGAGAGGGAGAGGGAGAGGGAGAGGGGGAGCGAGAGCGATGAAAGGGGCGGAGAGGGAGAGGGGGAGCGAGAGCGAGGCGAGGGGCGGAGAGGGAGAGTGGAGAGAGGGAGAGGGGGAGCGAGCTAGCGAGGCGCGGAGAGGGAGAGGGAGAGGGGGAGCGTGCGAGGCGCGGAGAGGGAGAGGGAGAGGGAGGAGAGGGGGAGCGAGAGCGAGCGAAGGTGCGCGGAGAGGAGAGAGGGAGAGGGGGAGCGAGAGCGTAGCGAGGTGCGGAGAGGGAGAGGGAGAGGGGGAGCGAGAGCGAGCGAGGCTGAGAGGGAGAGGGAGAGGGAGAGGGGGAGCGAGAGCGAGCGAGGCGTCGGAGAGGGAGAGGGAGAGGGGGAGCGAGAGCGGCACAGCGAGGCGCCGGAGAGGGGGAGCGAGAGCGAGCGAGGCGTCGGAGAGGGAGAGGGAGAGGGGGGGAGCGAGAGCGAGCGAGGCGCGAGAGGGAGAGGGAGAGGGGGAGCGAGAGCGAGCGAGGCGGCCGGAGAGGAGAGGAGAGGGAGAGGGGGAGCGAGAGCGAGCGCCAGGCGCGGAGAGGGAGAGCGAGACGGTGGAGCGAGCGAGGCGCGGAGAGGAGAGGGAGAGGGAGAGGGGGAGCGAGAGCGAGTGAGGCGCGGAGAGGGGAGAGGGAGAGGGGAGCGAGGAGCGACAGCGAGAGCATGGAGAGGGGAGAGGGAGAGGGAGAGGGGGAGCGAGAGCGAGGAGGCGCGGAGAGGGAGAGGGAGAGGGGGAGCGAGAGCGAGCGAGGCGCGGAGAGTGGAGAGGGAGAGGGAGAGGGGGAGCGAGAGCGAGCGAGGAGCGGAGAGGGAGAGGAGAGGGGGAACGGGGAGAGGGAGAGGGAGAGGGGGAGCGAGAGCGAGCGAGGCGCGGAGAGGGAGAGGGAGAGGGGGAGCGAGAGCGAGCGAGAGATGGAGAGGGAGAGGGAGAGGGGGAGCGAGAGCGAGCGAGGCGCGGAGAGGGAGAGGGAGAGGGAGAGGGGGAGCGAGAGCGAAGCGAGACACGGAGAGGGAGAGGGAGAGCGAGCGAGACACGGAGAGGGAGAGGGAGAGCGAGAGCGAAATGTAGACACGGAGAGGGAGAGGGAGAGCGAGAGCGAGCGAGACACGGAGAGGGAGAGGGAGAGCGAGAGCAGCGAGACACGGAGAGAGAGGGAGAGGGAGAGCGAGAGAGGAGCGAGCGAGACACGGAGAGGGAGAGGGAGAGCGAGAGCGAGCGAGACACGGAGAGGGAGAGGGAGAGCGAGAGCGAGCGAGACACGGAGAGGGAGAGGGAGAGCGAGAGCGAGCGAGACACGGAGAGGGAGAGGGAGAGCGAGAGCGAGCGAGACACGGAGAGGGAGAGGGAGAGCGAGAGCGAGCGAGACACGGAGAGGAGAGGGAGAGCGAGAGCGATGCAGACACGGAGAGGGAGAGGGAGAGCGAGAGCGAAGCGAGACACGGAGAGGGAGAGGGAGAGCGAGAGCGAGCGAGACACGGAGAGGGAGAGGGAGAGCGAGAGCGAGCGAGACACGGAGAGGGAGAGCGAGAGGGAGAGCGAGAGCGAGCGAGACACGGAGAGGGAGAGCGAGAGCGAGCGAGACACGGAGAGGGAGAGCGAGAGGGAGAGCGAGAGCGAGCGAGACACGGAGAGGGAGAGCGAGCGAGGCACGGAGAGGGAGAGGGAGAGGGAGAGCGAGTAGAGCGAGGCACGGAGAGGGAGAGGGGGAGCGAGAGCGAGCGAGGCACAGAGAGGGAGAGGGGGGAGCGAGAGCGAAGCGAGGCACGGAGAGGGAGAGGGGGAGCGAGAGCGAAGTACAGGCACGGAGAGGGAGAGGGGGAGCGAGAGCGAGCGAGGCACGGAGAGGGAGAGGGGGAGCGAGAGCGAGCGAGGCACGGAGAGGGAGAGGGGGGAGCGAGAGCGAGCGAGGCACGGAGAGGGAGAGGGGGGAGCGAGAGCGAGCGCGAGGCACTGGAGAGGGAGAGTGGGGGAGCGAGAGCGAGCGAGGCACGGAGAGGGAGAGGGGGGAGCGAGAGCGAGCGAGGCACCGGAGAGGGAGAGGGGGGAGCGAGAGCGAGCGAGGCACGGAGAGGGGAGAGGGGGAGCGAGAGCGAGCGAGAACGGAGAGGGAGAGGGAGCGAGAGCGAAGCGAGGCACGGAGAGGGGAGAGGGGGAGCGAGGGCGCGAGCGAGGCACGGAGAGGGAGAGGGGGAGAGCGTAGCGAGGCGGAGAGGGAGAGGGAGAGGGGGAGCGAGAGGGAGAGGGGGAGCGAGAGCGAGCGAGGCGCTGGAGAGGGAGAGGGAGAGAGGGGAGCGAGAGCGATGGAAGTGCTGGAGAGGGAGAGGGAGAGGGGGAGCGAGAGCGAAGCGAGGCGCGGAGAGGGAGAGGGAGAGAGGGAGAGGGGGGAGAGGGAGAGGGAGAGTGGGGAGCGAGAGCTTAGCGAGGCGCGGAGAGGGAGAGGGAGAGGGAGAGGGGGAGCGAGAGCGAGCGAGGGGCGGAGAGGGAGGGGGGGAGCGAGAGCGAGCGAGGGGCGGAGAGGGAGAGGGAGAGGGAGAGGGGGAGCGAGCGAGGCGCGGAGAGGGAGAGGGAGAGGGGGAGCGTGCGAGGCGCGGAGAGGGAGAGGGAGAGGAGGGAGAGGGGAGCGAGAGCGAGCGAGGTGCGGAGAGGGAGAGGGAGAGGGGGAGCGAGAGCCAGCGAGGTGCGGAGAGGGAGAGGGAGAGGGGGAGCGAGAGCGAGCGAGGCGCGGAGAGGGAGAGAGGGAGAGGGAGAGGGGAGCGAGAGCGAGCGAGGCGCTGAGAGGGAGAGGGAGAGGGGAGCTGAGAGCGAGCTGCGAGGCGCGGAGAGGGGGAGCGAGAGCGAGCGAGGCGCGGAGAGGGAGAGGGAGAGGGGGAGCGAGAGCGAGCGAGGCGCGCGGAGAGGGAGAGGGAGAGGGGAGCGAGAGCGAGCGAGGCGCCGGAGAGGGAGAGGGGAGAGGGAGAGGGGGAGCGAGAGCGAGCGAGGCGCGGAGAGGGAGAGCGAGAGCGAGAGCGAGCGAGGCGCGGAGAGGGAGAGGGAGAGGGAGAGGGGGAGCGAGAGCGAACAGTGAGGCGCGAGAGGGAGAGGGAGAGGGGGAGCGAGAGCGAGCGAGGCGCGGAGAGGGAGAGGGAGAGGGAGAGGGGGAGCGAGAGCGAGTGGGAGGCGCGCGGAGAGGGAGAGGGAGAGGGGGAGCGAGAGTGAGCGAGGCGCGGAGAGGGAGAGGGAGAGGGGAGCGAGAGCGTAGCGAGGCGCGGAGAGGGAGAGGGAGAGGGAGCGAGAGCGTAGCGCGAGGCGCGGAGAGGGAGAGGGAGAGGGAGAGGGAGAGGGGGAGGGGGAGCGTGAGCGTGCGAGGCGCGGAGAGGGAGAGGGGGCGGGGGAGCGAGAGCAAGCGAGGCGCGGGAGAGGGAGAGGGAGAGGGGGAGCGAGAGTTTAGCGAGGAGCGGAGAGGGAGAGGGAGAGGGGGGAGCGAGAGCGAGCCAGGCGCGGAGAGGGAGAGGGGGAGCGAGAGCGAGCGAGGCGCTGAGGAGAGGGAGAGGAGAGGGAGAGGGGAGCGGGAGCGAGCGAGGCTGAGAGGGAGAGGGAGAGGGGGAGCGAGAGCCAGCGAGGGGCGGAGAGGGAGAGGGAGAGGGGGAGCGAGAGAGCGAGCGAGGCGCGGAGAGGGAGAGGGAGAGGGGGGAGCGAGAGCGAGCGAGGCGCCGGAGAGGGAGAGGGAGAGGGAGAGGGGGAGCGAGAGCGAGCCAGGCGCTGAGAGGGAGAGGGAGAGGGGAGAGGGAGAGGGGGGAGCGAGAGCGAGCGAGGGGCGGAGAGGGAGAGCGGGAGAGGGAGAGGGGAGCGAGAGCGAGGGCGAGGCGCGGAGAGGGAGAGCGAGAGGGAGAGGGGGAGCGAGAGCGAGCGAGGCGCGGAGAGGGAGAGCGGGGAGAGGGAGAGGGAGAGGGGAGCGAGAGCGAGCGAGGCGCGGAGAGGGAGAGGGAGAGGGAGAGGGGAGCGAGAGCTTAGCGAGGCGCGTGAGAGGGAGAGGGAGAGGGAGAGAAGGAGCGAGAGCGAGCGAGGCGCGGAGAGGGAGAGGGAGAGGGAGAGCGAGAGCGAGCGAGGCGCGGAGAGGGAGAGGGAGAGGGGGAGCGAGAGCTAGCGAGGCGCGGAGAGGGAGAGGGAGAGGGAGAGCGAGAGCGAGCGAGACACGGAGAGGGAGAGCGAGAGGGAGAGCGAGAGCGAGCGAGACACGGAGAGGGAGAGCGAGAGGGAGAGCGAGAGCGAGCGAGACACGGAGAGGGAGAGCGAGAGGGAGAGCGAGAGCGAGCGAGACACGGAGAGGGAGAGCGAGAGGGAGAGCGAGAGCGAGCGAGACACGGAGAGGGAGAGCGAGAGCGAGCGAGACACGGAGAGGGAGAGCGAGAGCGAGCGAGACACGGAGAGGGAGAGCGAGAGGGAGAGCGAGAGCGAGCGAGACACGGAGAGGGAGAGCGAGAGGGAGAGCGAGAGCGAGCGAGACACGGAGAGGGAGAGCGAGAGCGAGCGAGGCACGGAGAGGGAGAGCGAGAGCGAGCGAGACACGGAGAGGGAGAGCGAGAGGGAGAGCGAGAGCGAGCGAGGCACGGAGAGGGAGAGCGAGAGGGAGAGCGAGAGCGAGCGAGGCACGGAGAGGGAGAGGGAGAGGGAGAGCGAGCGAGGCACGGAGAGGGAGAGCGAGAGGGAGAGCGAGAGCGAGCGAGGCACGGAGAGGGAGAGCGAGAGGGAGAGCGAGCGAGGCACGGAGAGGGAGAGCGAGAGCGAGCGAGACACGGAGAGGGAGAGCGAGAGCGAGCGAGACACGGAGAGGGAGAGGGAGAGCGAGACACGGAGAGGGAGAGCGAGAGAGGAGCGAGCGAGACACGGAGAGGGAGAGGGAGAGGGAGAGCGAGCGAGACACGGAGAGGGAGAGCGAGAGCGAGAGCGAGCGAGGAACGGAGAGGGGGAGCGAGAGCGAGCGAGGAACGGAGAGGGGGAGCGAGAGCGAGCGAGGAACGGAGAGGGGGAGCGAGAGCGAGCGAGGAACGGAGAGGGGGAGGGAGAGGGAGAGGGGGAGCGAGAGCGAGCGAGGCGCGGAGAGGGAGAGGGAGAGGGGGAGCGAGAGCGAAGCGAGGCGGGGAGAGGGAGAGGGAGAGGGGGAGCGAGAGCGAGCGAGGCGCGGGAGAGGGAGAGGGAGAGGGAGAGGGAGAGGGAGAGGGAGAGGGGGAGCGAGAGCGAGCGAGGCAGGGAGAGGGGGGGGAGCGAGAGCGAGCGAGGAGCGGAGAGGGAGAGGGAGAGGGGGAGCGAGAACGGGCGAGGCGCGGAGAGGGAGAGGGAGAGGGAGAGGGAGAGGGAGAGGGAGAGGGAGAGGGAGAGGGGGAGCGAGAGCGAGCGAGGCGGGGAGAGGGAGAGGGAGAGGGGGAGCGAGAGGGAGAGGGAGAGGGGGAGCGAGAGCGAGCGAGGCGCCGGAGAGGGAGAGGGAGAGGGGGGAGCGAGAGCGAGCGAGGCGCGGAGAGGGAGAGGGAGAGGGAGAGGGGGAGCGAGAGCGAGCGAGGCGGAGAGGGAGAGGGAGAGGGAGAGGGGGGAGCGCAGAGCGAAGCGAGGCGGAGAGGGAGAGGGAGAGCGAGAGCGAGCGAGGCGCGGAGAGAGGGAGAGGGAGAGGGAGAGGGGGAGCGAGAGCGAGCGAGGCGGGAGAGGGAGAGGGAGAGGGGGAGCGAGAGCGAAGCGAGGCGGAGAGGGAGAGGGAGAGGGAGAGGGGGAGCGAGAGCGAGCGAGGCGGAGAGGGAGAGGGAGAGGGAGGAGGAGAGGGAGAGGGAGGGAGAGGGAGAGGGGGGAGGGAGAGGGAGAGCGAGGCGGAGAGCGAGCGAGAGGGGAGCGAGAGCTAGCGAGGCGGGAGAGGGAGAGTGGAGAGTGTGGTTTGTTTGCCGAGCCTAGCTACATGCTGTCTTGCCCGGAGAGGGAGAGGGGGAGCGAGCCCGCGCCCACATATTACTATTACTTACGGCGGAGAGCCTGGCGCCCACATACATATTACTATTGGCTATCTGTCTTGCCCGGAGCGAGAGCGAGATGGCCCGTGCGCGGAGAGGGAGAGGAGGAGGGAATATTTCATTGGCCTGCCCGCGCCCATTACTAGCTTATTAGCGAGGCTGCCCGCGCCCACAGAGGGAGAGGGAGAGGGAGAGGGGGGAGCCGAGAGCTCATGCCCACACACACACATGCCCGCGTCTGCCCGAGACATAATATTATTATGCACCTGCTATCTTGCTCATGCCCATATTATTATTTGCCCATTCAAGTCTGGCTATTCATGATACATGGCCATGCAGAACCATATTATACATGGTCTTACACTGCCTGCGCCCATTATTTAATATTATTTTACACGGCCCAGAGGTCTATTAAGCCACAGTGGCCCGCTATCTGCCCGCGCCTTATTACTACTACTTATTACTTACGGCCCAAGGCGAGCGGCCATTCCATACACACATTGGTCTGGCCCGGCCCGCGCCCAGGGAGCTATTACTATTATTCACATCTGCCCGTCTTATTTATTACTTAATATTTATCTACAGTCTGCCCGTTCCACATATTACCCGTCCATTGTTTACTATTTATTATTTATTCATTCGTCTACAGGGAGAGGGGGAGACGATGGAGCGAAGCGAGGCGCGGAGAGAGGAGGGAGATCTGTCTACACGAGCATTTATTTATATTCACATTCCACTCACATCTGACATGAGCATTCATATCTGGGAGAGGGATGACATGAGCCATGTATTCATATCTGCCTATGTTTTTATTTAGAGGGAGAGGGAGCGGAGGAAGCAGGCGCTGGAGAGGGGGAGAGGGAGAGGGGGAGCGAGAGCGAGCGAGCGAGGCGCGGAGAGGGAGAGGGAGAGGGGGGAGCGAGAGCGAGCGAGGCCGGAGAGGAGAGGGGGAGCGAGAGCGAGCGAGGCGCGGGAGAGGAGAGAGAGGGAGAGGGAGAGGGGGAGCGAGAGCGGCGAGGCGCGGAGAGGAGAGAGGGGGAGCGAGAGACGCGGAGGCGCGGAGAGGAGAGGGTTTAGCGAGACGCGGGAGAGGGAGGGGAGCGAGAGAGAGCGAGGCGCGGAGAGGGGAGAGGGAGAGGGGGAGCGAGAGCGAAGCGAGGCGCGGAGAGGGAGAGGAGAGGGAGCGCAGCGAGACGCGAGAGGGGAGAGGGAGAGGGAGCGCAGCGAGACGCCGGGAGAGGGAGAGGGAGCGGAGCGAGCGAGGCGCGGAGAGGAGAGGGAGAGGGAGAGCGAGACGCGGGAGAGGGAGAGAGCGAGCGATGCAGACGCGGAGAGGGGAGAGGGAGAGGGCGTGAGCGAGCGAGACGCGGGAGAGGGAGAGGGGAGCGAGGAGCAGCGGAGACGGGAGAGGGAGAGGGAGCGGGAGCGAGCGAGGACGCGGGAGAGGGAGAGGGGGAGCGAGAGCGAGCGAGGCGCGGGAGAGGGAGAGGGGGGAGGGGGAGCGAGAGCGAGCGAGGCGCGAGAGGGAGAGGGAGAGGGGGAGCGGAGAGCGAGCTGGAGACGCGGGAGAGGGAGAGGGGGAGCGAGAGCGAGCGAGGCGCAGACGAGAGGGAGAGGGAGAGGGGGAGGGAGCGGGAGCGAGCGAGGCGAGACGCGGAGGGAGAGGGGGGAGCGAGAGCGAGCGAGGCGCGGAGAGCGGAGAGGGAGAGGGGAGCGAGGGAGAGGGAGCGAGAGACGCGGAGAGGGAGAGGGAGAGGGAGAGCGGGAGAGAGGGGGGGAGAGGGAGCGGGAGCGAGCGAGACGAGAGGGAGGGAGAGGGAGAGCGAGCGCCAGCGAGACGCGGGAGGGAGAGGGAGAGGAGAGGGGGAGCGAGCGAGCGAGGCGCGGAGAGAGGGAGAGGGAGCGAGCGAGCGAGACTCGGAGAGGGAGAGGGAGAGGGAGCGGAGCGAGACGCGGAGAGGGGAGAGGGAGAGGGAGCGAGCGAGACGCGGAGAGGGAGAGGGGAGCGGGAGCGAGCGAGACGCGGGGAGAGGAGAGAGGGGGAGCGGAGCGTAGCGAGACGCGGAGAGGGAGAGAGTGAGAGCGGGAGCGAGCGAGACGCGGAGAGGGAGAGGGAGCGGGAGCGCAGCGCGAGACGCGGAGGGAGAGGGAGCGGGAGCGAGCGAGACGCGGAGAGGGGAGAGGGAGCGGAGCGAGCGAGACGCGGAGAGGGGAGAGGGAGCGGGAGCGAGCGAGACGCCGGAGAGGGAGAGGGAGCGAGCGAGCGAGACGCGGAGAGGGGAGAGGGAGCGGGAGCGAGCGAGACGCGGAGAGGGAGAGGGAGCGGGAGCGCAGCGAGACGCGGGAGAGGGAGAGGGAGCGGGGAGCGAGCGAGACGCGGAGAGGGGAGAGGGAGCTGGAGCGAGCGAGACGCGGAGAGGGAGAGGAGCAGCGAGCGCGGAGAGGGGAGAGGGAGCGGAGCGAGCGAGACGCCGGAGAGGAGAGGAGGGAGCGAGCGAGACGGAGACGCGGAGAGGAGAGCGAGGCAGCGAGACGCCGGAGAGGGGAGAGGGAGAGGGGGAGCGAGAGCGGGGGAGGCGGGAGAGGGAGAGGGGAGCGAGCGAGAGAGCGGAGAGGGAGAGAGGGAGCGAGAGCAGCGAGGAGAGGGAGAGGGGAGAGGGGGAGCGAGAGCGAGCGAGGCGCGAGAGGGAGAGGGAGGAGGGAGCGAGCGAGGCGCGAGAGGGAGAGGGAGAGGGGAGCGAGAGCGAGCGAGGCGCGGAGAGGGAGAGGGGGAGCGAGAGCGAGCGAGAAGCGCTGAGAGGGAGAGGGGAGTGTGGGGAGCGAGAGCAGCGAGCGAGAAGGCGAGAGGGAGAGAGGGAGAGCGGGAGCGAGGCGAGCGGAGGGAGCGGAGAGGGAGAGGGGGAGCGAGAGCGAGCGAGGCGCGGAGAGGGGGAGAGGGAGAGGGGGAGCGAGAGCGAGGGAGAGGAGCGAGAGCGGAAGCAGGGCGTCGGAGAGGGAGAGGGAGAGGGGGAGCGGGAAAGCGAGAGCGAGCGGAGAGCGGAGAGGGAGAGGGGGAGCGGAGCGAGCGAGAGGGCGGAGAGGGAGAGGGAGAGGGGGCAGCGAGGAGACGCGGGAGAGGGGGAGGGAGAGGGAGCGAGCGAGAGCGCGGAGAGGGAGAGGGAGAGGGAGCGAGCGAGAGCGAGAGGGAGAGCGAGAGCGAGCGAGGCGCGGGAGGGAGGGAGAGGGAGCGGGAGCGAGCGAGACGCGGAGAGGGAGAGGGGAGCTGGAGCGAAGCGAGACGCGGAGAGGGAGAGGGAGAGGGAGCGAGCGAGACGCGGAGAGGGGGAGAGGGAGCGGAGCGAGACGACGCGCAGAGGGAGAGGGAGAGGGAGCGAGCGAGACGCGGAGGGAGGGAGAGGGAGCGGGAGCGAGCGAGACGCGGAGAGGGAGAGGGAGCGGGAGCGGCGACGCGAGAGGGAGAGGGAGCGAGCGAGCGAGAGACGGAGAGGGAGAGGGAGCGGGAGCGAGCGAGACGCGGAGAGGGAGAGGGAGCGGGAGCGAGCGAGACGCGGAGAGGGAGAGGGAGAGCGGAGCGCAGCGAGACGCGGAGAGGGAGAGGGGAGCGGGAGCGAGCGAGACGCGGAGAGGGAGAGGGAGCGGGAGCGAGCGAGACGCGGAGAGGGAGAGGGAGCGGGAGCGAGCGAGACGCGGAGAGGGAAGAGGGAGCGGCAGCGAGCGAGACGCGGAGAGGGAGAGGGAGCGGGAGCGAGCGAGACGCGGAGAGGGAGAGGGAGCGGGAGCGAGCGAGACGCGGAGAGGGAGAGGGAGCGGGAGCGAGCGAGACGCGGAGAGGGAGAGGGAGCGGGAGCGAGCGAGACGCGGAGAGGGAGAGGGAGCGGGAGCGAGCGAGACGCGGAGAGGGAGAGGGAGCGAGACGCGGAGAGGGAGAGGGAGAGGGAGAGGGAGCGGGAGCGGGCGAGACGCGGAGAGGGAGAGGGAGCGGGAGCGAGCGAGACGCGGAGAGGGAGAGGGAGCGGGAGCGAGCGAGACGCGGAGAGGGAGAGGGAGGGGGAGCGAGCGAGACGCGGAGAGGGAGAGGGAGCGGGAGGGAGCGAGACGCGGGAGAGGGAGAGGGAGCGGGAGCGAGCGAGACGCGGAGAGGGAGAGGGAGCGGGAGCGAGCGAGACGCGGAGAGGGAGAGGGAGCGGGAGCGAGCGAGACGCGGAGAGGGAGAGGGAGCGGGAGCGAGCGAGACGCGGAGAGGGAGAGGGAGCGGGAGCGAGCGAGACGCGGGAGAGGGAGAGGGAGCGGGAGCGAGCGAGACGCGGAGAGGGAGAGGGAGCGGGAGCGAGCGAGACGCGGAGAGGGAGAGGGAGCGGGAGCGAGCGAGACGCGGAGAGGGAGAGGGAGCGGGAGCGAGCGAGACGCGGAGAGGGAGAGGGAGCGGGAGCGAGCGAGACGCGGAGAGGGAGAGGGAGAGGGGAGAGCGAGCGGGAGAGGGAGGGGGAGAGGAGCGAGAGCGAGCGAGGCGCGGAGAGGGAGAGGGAGAGGGAGAGGGAGAGGGGGAGCGAGAGCGCGCGAGGCGCGGAGAGGGAGAGGGAGCGGGAGCGAGCGAGACGCGGAGAGGGAGAGGGAGAGGGAGCGAGCGAGACGCGGAGAGGGAGAGGGAGAGGGAGCGGGAGCGAGCGAGACGCGGAGAGGGAGAGGGAGCGGGAGCGAGCGAGACGCGGAGAGGGAGAGGGAGCGGGAGCGAGCGAGACGCGGAGAGGGAGAGGGAGCGGGAGCGAGCGAGACGCGGAGAGGGAGAGGGAGCGGGAGCGAGCGAGACGCGGAGCGGGAGAGGGAGCGGGAGCGAGCGAGACGCGGAGAGGGAGAGGGAGCGGGAGCGAGCGAGACGCGGAGAGGGGAGAGGGAGCGGGAGCGAGCGAGACGCGGAGAGGGAGAGGGAGCGGGAGCGAGCGAGACGCGGGAGAGGGAGAGGGAGCGGGAGCGAGCGAGACGCGGAGAGGGAGAGGGAGCGGGAGCGAGCGAGACGCGGAGAGGGAGAGGGAGCGGGAGCGAGCGAGACGCGGAGAGGGAGAGGGAGCGGGAGCGAGCGAGACGCGGAGAGGGGAGAGGGAGCGGGAGCGAGCGAGACGCGGGAGAGGGAGAGGGAGCGGGAGCGAGCGAGACGCGGGAGAGGGAGAGGGAGCGGGAGCGAGCGAGACGCGGAGAGGGAGAGGGAGCGGGAGCGAGCGAGACGCGGAGAGGGAGAGGGAGCGGGAGCGAGCGAGACGCGGAGAGGGAGAGGGAGCGGGAGCGAGCGAGACGCGGAGAGGGAGAGGGAGCGGGAGCGAGCGAGACGCGGAGAGGGAGAGGGAGCGGGAGCGAGCGAGACGCGGAGAGGGAGAGGGAGCGGGAGCGAGCGAGACGCGGAGAGGGAGAGGGAGCGGGAGCGAGCGAGACGCGGGAGAGGGAGAGGGAGCGGGAGCGAGCGAGACGCGGGAGAGGGAGAGGGAGCGGGAGCGAGCGAGACGCGGAGAGGGAGAGGGAGCGGGAGCGAGCGAGACGCGGAGAGGGAGAGGGAGAGGGAGCGAGCGAGACGCGGGAGAGGGAGAGGGAGCGGGAGCGAGCGAGACGCGGAGAGGGGAGAGGGAGCGGGAGCGAGCGAGACGCGGGAGAGGGAGAGGGAGCGGGAGCGAGCGAGACGCGGAGAGGGAGAGGGAGCGGGAGCGAGCGAGACGCGGAGAGGGAGAGGGAGCGGGAGCGAGCGAGACGCGGAGAGGGAGAGGGAGCGGGAGCGAGCGAGACGCGGAGAGGGAGAGGGAGCGGGAGCGAGCGAGACGCGGAGAGGGAGAGGGAGCGGGAGCGAGCGGGCCGCGGAGAGGGGGAGAGGGAGCGGGAGCGAGCGAGACGCGGAGAGGGAGAGGGAGCGGGAGCGAGCGAGACGCGGAGAGGGAGAGGGAGCGGGAGCGAGCGAGACGCGGAGAGGGAGAGGGAGCGGGAGCGAGCGAGACGCGGAGAGGGAGAGGGAGCGGGAGCGAGCGAGACGCGGGGAGGGAGAGGGAGCGGGAGCGAGCGAGACGCGGAGAGGGAGAGGGAGCGGGAGCGAGCGAGACGCGGAGAGGGAGAGGGAGCGGGAGCGAGCGAGACGCGGAGAGGGAGAGGGAGCGGGAGCGAGCGAGACGCGGAGAGGGAGAGGGAGCGGGAGCGAGCGAGACGCGGAGAGGGAGAGGGAGCGGGAGCGAGCGAGACGCGGAGAGGGAGAGGGAGCGGGAGCGAGCGAGACGCGGAGAGGGAGAGGGAGCGGGAGCGAGCGAGACGCGGAGAGGGAGAGGGAGCGGGAGCGAGCGAGACGCGGGAGAGGGAGAGGGAGCGGGAGCGAGCGAGACGCGGAGGGGGAGAGGGCGCGGGAGCGACCGAGACGCAGAGAGGGAGAGGGAGCGAGCGAGACGCGGAGAGGGAGAGGGAGCGGGAGCGAGCGAGACGCGGAGAGGGAGAGGGAGCGGGAGCGAGCGAGACGCGGAGAGGGAGAGGGAGCGGGAGCGAGCGAGACGCGGAGAGGGAGAGGGAGCGGGAGGGAGCGAGAGGAGGAGGGAGAGGGAGAGGGAGAGGGAGAGGGAGAGGGAGAGGGAGAGGGAGAGGGAGAGGGAGCGAGGGGAGAGGGAGAGGGAGAGGGAGCGAGGGAGAGAGAGAGAGAGCGAGGGAGGGAGAAGGAGAGGGAGGGAGAGGAAGCAAGAGATCGGGCGAGAGGGAGCGAGAGTTCGGGAGAGAGGCAGAGAGCTCGGGAGACACAGACAGAGAGAGGCAGAGAGGGGGAGGGAAGGAGAGGGAGGGAGGGAGAAGGAGAGGGAGGAAGGGAGAAGGAGAGGGAGGAAGAGAGAGAGAGGGAGAGAGGAGCCAGAGAGCGAGAGGGAGGTTGGGAGGGAGGGAGACAGACAGAGAGCGAGCGAGCAAGCGAGACGTAGGGAGAGGGAGAAGGAGA
>NC_140962.1:134254881-134359881 GCF_056783735.1 Eptatretus burgeri
CATGGGAAAGATAGAGAGGTTGGACAATTTTGAATTTGGAAGCGGCAAAGCTGCTTGTCATTGGGCATGGCAAATACATGACTTTCGAAATGACGTAAATGTGAAATGAGGCATTTTGCACATGTGCTCTGTGTGTTTACACCGATTCAGTTTGGCTTCCTGGGCACGTTTAACCTGCCATTGCTCACGTGAAATCAATAATTCAAATTGCCTTTTAAACATAATTTTCAGCATTTAGAAGACCTTTAGCGATTTCAAAATGCTAAACCACAACCGCTGTTTCTCAATGAAAATAAAACTCATGGAAAATAAAAAATGCGGCAAATATCCGTGGATGAGATGAAGACATTGATTTCCTGTTGATACAATAAACAACAAGGAAATCCAACACAGGTGGAGGCCATTCAGCCCATCCAGCCCATCATGCCTGTGCGAACACCACACCAACCCAAGATCCAAGAAAGAAAATGCAAACAAAAAAATTTAATTCATGAAATAAAAATTTGTATTTCTTTTTTGTATTTTTTTGTTGTAATTTTTTATTTACTTATTTTTTCCTTTTCTTCCCCTCATGGAGGGGCCATGGGCTTGGTTAAAAACACACATCAACCACACAACCCCCCTTAAGACCCCCACCAACAGCACTCCGTACACAATCACCAATCAATACTCAAACTCCCAAAAAGTCATCATCATCCCTATACCCCTCTATCTCCATAACTTCAAGGTACCTATCCAATTTAAATGTATCTACTTTTTCTGCTGCCACTACCTTTCCAGGGAGACCATTCCACGCATGAACTACTCTCTGAGTAAAAGACTCCTGCCTTGCTACTGTCTTAACTCTCCTCTTCTATCAGGCTATGGCCCCTGTTCCTTTCACTGTCAACTCTGTTGAATAATTCATCTGTACTTTTGTTTATACCCTTCATTATCTTAAACATCTCCATATCACCTCGTAACCGCCTCCTTTCTTGTGAATAAAGCCTTGTTTCCTCATAGCTGAATCTCGCTCAGCCTGAAATCAATCAAGTAACCCTGCGCTGAACCCTTTCTATGGCATCCATGGCCTTCCTGAACTGTGGTGACCAAAACTGCACACAATATTCTAGATGTGGCCTCACTAAATTTCTGTACAATGTTAACACCACCTCATTTGATTTATAATTGATCCCCCTCCGAATACAGCCTAAAACCCTATTTGCTTTACCGAAAGCTGCCTGGCACTGTGCTACCTGCTTACCTCCCGTATATATTACCACCCCCAGATCCTTCTCCTGTGTGACACGCTCCAAAATGACCCCTTGCATCCTGTAATCTCTATTTTCATTGTTCTTTCCAATCCCCAACACCTTACACTTGCTAAAGTTAAATTCCATCTGCCAGTCTTTTACCCAATTCATACAAGTATCAATACTTTCCTGTATCTGATCACCACCCCCTCTGCTATTCCACCTCACCTCCAAGCTTTGTGTCATCTGCAAATTTGGAAAGTCCACTTTTCACCCCATTATCCAAATCATTGATGTAAGTAATGAATAGTAATGGTCTGAGTACTGATCCCTGAGGTACCCCAATACTTACATCCTCCCACTCACAGCCACTCCACAAGCCCTCCCCTTGGTTAACAACCTCCGATGTGATACCTTATGAAATGCCTTCTTAAAGTCGAGATATACTATGTCCTCTGCCTTTCCCTCATCCACCCAATCAGAAACTGCTTCATAGAACTCAAACATTTGTTAAACAAGAACTACCTTTGGTAAACCCATGCAGACTACCTTTAATTAGTTTGTATTTGTTTAAATGGTTCCTCATCCGGTCTTTAATTAATACCTCCATCACCTTCCCCACAACTGAAGTCAAACTAACAGGTCTATAGTTTCCAAATTATTCTCTGGATCCTTTCTGAAATAATGGTGTTACATTTGCTGCTCTCCAATCCTCCAGTACCTGTCCTGACTCCAGGGAACTATTGAAAATATCCGTTAACATCTTGCTTACCTGCTCAGCCACCTCCATCAATACCCTCGGTTGCATATTATCTGGACCTAGAGCCTTATGTACTCTTAGATTTCTGAGCTGTTCCTTTACTTCCTCCACTTTAACCTGGATCTTCTGTAAAAGCCCTTTCTCACCTCCTTGATAGATACTCTCAGCTATTGGCAATTCTCGACTTAGTGGAGCAAATAAGGGTGATTTTTTTGGCAGAATCATTCAAATGGCGATACAAGCATGAAATTTGGTACGAACGTTCCTTCAGGGTCACTCTGCAAGAAAAAAAGTGCGAGCCATGTGGATTTTCAACATGGTGGCCATCTTGGGAAAAATGGCCACCAGGGTATGAAAAAAAAAATCAACTTTAAACCATAAAAATCACCAGAGATGTCGGATTTATTTCATCTTGACGTCGATATATAGGTTTTTGTCCTTGCTGGAGCTGAATCTTGGGTGTATTGATCGATTTCATGAACCAATAAATCAATTTTAGGACTTATGTAACAATAAAGAAGTCAAATGACAACTATTGTGCAGGCTTCGAATACAAGTAAATTGGTTCTCATCGCGTTTTAGACGGGGACGGTTAGAATTGTTGGAGATCTTAAACAGAGCTTGTATTTTAATTGCTCAAAATAGTTATTTCCCCTCCAAAGGACTGCTAATGCCAGGGTGGCAAAGTGGATGAGCTCTTTGCCTACGAAATGCCCCAAATGGCAAGCGAAACAAAGCCTCTGGCAGTCAAGCTCCAACTCTAGCCTTTTTGTGGTGGGGGTTTCCACAAATAGTGGTGGTGCGAAAGGCGAATCTCTGGCGCCTGAAAACCAGACAGCTCTGGGCAGATGAAGCTCATTAGGAAATGGAAAACTCCGAAATAAAAGCACTTGCAACCGAAATGCAGCCACAATGATCTATAGGACCCTGACACATTGTAACCATCAATGGTGGTGGACACCAGCCAATATCGACTAAACACAAAAAAAGAGAGTGTATGTCGCACTACCAGGGCACACTGGTGGCATACACTGCTGTGCAACTCAGCATGGGGTTCAATGTCTGCTAAACCGTGGGTTTAGTATCCCAAATGCTATCTAATGAACCCCTCAGATGTTAGATAGCCGCACCTGAACTGACAGGATGTGCCAGCGCAGGAGAGCCGAGCCAAGGATAATGGGGGTTTTACATGTAGTTATCCGGATGGTGTACAGATCGCACGGGATTAAATGGCATTGGATGAACGATCGGGCTAGGTGTAGGGCAAACGCATGAACCTAGCTGTATCCCATACATCAAAGTGCATGAAGGCAAGGTGGTAAAAGGATAAACCCTCGACCTTGCCATTGCTAGTCACAAATCATGGATACTAAAGCAAAATCAAAACCACAAACAAACTGGAGGAAATGCTGCCTCTGTCAGAAGGACACAAAGGAAAAGTTAATGTCACCATGAACAAACAGTGACAGTTCAGAGGGAATTCTTTGAGAAAGTCAAACAGTTCACATTGGTAATGGAGGAAATGGGTAATCCCTTTGAAGAGGAGTCAGATCTTCTTACGCTCGACACCAAGGACATCGTGGATCCTTCCGCTGCTCAGCTAATTGCGACATCACGAGAGAGGGAAATAAAAGTTCAATTCCTTCATGGCTAATCTACAATGTGAGAATGACTGCTCCTTCTACCAGCCTATCAAAAAGAACAGGATAACCTTCTTCAAAAATGAGCCAAAGTCTGCAAGCAAATCCGAGACAAAGTTACTGAAGGAAGACTGCCATTTGTTTTCCCGCCTCTTCATCTCCTGCCAAAACAGACAGTGTGACCTGTAAGAGTTCTTCAAACACGAAAACCAGTCTTTTCCGGCCTCACTCAGTAACAAGGGGAAACTACACACATGTACGAAATCGGATTTAGTGGATGTACTACAAGCCAAAGTGACGCTTCCAGAGACAAAGCCAGAATCTGACGTACTCATTGTAGATGGAGCTGCGCTGCTAAATATCGTAGCACCACAAACACCAAAGACATTTGAAGAGTATGCCAGAAAGGATATTCTTCCGAAAGTCGAGTACTACAGCACGAAATACAAGAGAACTGACATCATCTTTGATGTGTATCAGTCCAGCCTGAAGACAGAGGCAAGATCTCAACGAGGAAAGGCCGCCAGAAGGAGAGTAACAGCGACAAGTAAAACTCCCTCGAATTGGAAGAGCTTCCTTAGAGATAGCACCAACAAAACAGAGCTATTCCATTTCCTCGCCGACGAAGTGTCTGAATGACAACGGGCAATCCAGTTATCATGACTAAAGGGGAAAATGCCATCACCACCACCAGTGACACCAGCGTTAACCAAGAGGAAGTGGCCCCATGTACCCATGAAGAAGCAGACATGCGAATATTCTTACATGTTCGGCATGCAGCCACTGAGGGATACAAGTCTCTGATGATTGAAGCTAATGACACAGACATTGTAGTTATTGCCATATCCCTTATGCCTTCTCTTGCCACAACAGGTCTTGAAAAAATGTGGGTTGCATTTGGCAAAGGAGAGCACAGGAGATGGATCCCTATCCACGAAATTATGTCTGCCATAGGACCAGAGAAAACGAGTGGGCTGCTCTTCTTCCATGCCTTCACCAGTTGTGATGTATCGGCTTTCAATGGCAAAGGGAAAAAGACAGCATGGCAGACATGGAATGTATGTGATGAAGCGTCAGTAATCTTCACGAAACTCAGTCAGTGCCCATTAAAGATTGAGGAATCTGATCTAGAAATCCTGGAGAAATTTGTGGTCCTGATGTATGACAAATCAAGTTCAGTTGCGTCAGTGAATGAGGCACGGCTTGCTCTCTTTGCATGAAAGCAGAGGTCATACGATTTAATTCCAGAAACACAAGGAGCACTCACGGAACATGCCAAGTGAGCTGCATATCAAGCAGGACACATTTGGAGCCAGGCAATAGTCCGCCAGCCAGAAGCTCAGTGTCCGTCCGAGTGGGGTTGGTTCAAAGAAGATGACTCGTGGAAGGTCTTCTGGACTGCCCTTGCTCCCATAGCTAAAAGCTGCCAGGAGCTAACGAAATGTGGATGCAAGACACAATGTAGTGGAAGGTGCAAATGCTATTTTTACGGACTAAGTTGTACCCCACTATGCAGTTGTTCTTGTCAGACCTAATCAGAACAATGAACATTGCAGGGCAGAAAAACATGGCAGCCATCTTGGAAAATGGCCTCCATATTGAATTTTAAGTGACAAGCAGTTGTATCTCATAAAGTGACCTAAAATAAATATTTCTGCCAAATTTCATGCTTGTATCATGCTTCTTTGAACTATTGTTATTGTTATCTGTTCTTATTTTGGGTGGTCGTCTGGTGGCCATCTTGGAAATTCAAGTGGCGAGCACTTTTTTCTCATAAAGTGATATAAAATAAATATTGCTACCAAGTTTCATGCTTGTATCATCATTTGACCGATTGATCTCGTTATCTGCTCCACTAACATTTCTTGTGTAAAAGTTGAAGAAAAATATCTATAATAAGCCTGCCATCTCACTTTCATCACTAACCACTCTCCTGGTGCAATTCCTCAATGGGCCCACAGTCCTAACCTGTTCTTTCCCCTGATATATTTAAAGAAAGCCTTGCTATTATATTTAATATTCTTAGCCATGTCCTTCTCATCCTATCTTTTGGCTTGCCAAGTTATTTTCTTCACTTGCCTCTGTTTACTCCGACAGTGATATAAATCTAACTCCAGTCCTGTTAGTCCAGGCAATCGAGCCCATTTTTTCCACTTGATCGGGAACAAATTGCAACAATTTTTTTTAGCACAATGAATTTCTATGAGGTCCCCAGAACACCATACTAAAAGTCCTAAGAAATCCCTGTTGCGGAAATACGTCCAATTTGCATAAATCCAATATGGCGGCCAATTATCAATATTGTGCCATATCTTTGCTCACAGATGACATATTTGAGTGATTTCAACTTCTAGAATGGGTATTTTGTATACAAGGATGCATTTAGCATACTTTTAAACTTCCCTGGAACAAAATCTCATTTGCATAAATCCAATATGGCCACCGAATATCAATATCTTTCCAAATCTTTGCTCTCAGATGATGTATTTTAGTGATTTAAATTTCTATAATGAGATCTTTGGATCCAAGGATGCATTTGTAATACTTAAAAATTTCATTGGATGCATCGAGGACACTACAGTATTTAACCAGATATAAATGCTTATTTGCATAATTCCAACTGACCACCAAATATAATTTGCTTTCAATCCATGATATCTAAACTGAATGAGAAGAAAGAAATGATGACTATGCGGACAGCAAAACTCTGGGTGCAGTATCTGAAGATGGTGAACATTCTGCGAAGATTTCTTAAAGCTGAGCGGACAGGCAACTGGAAATCACACCTTCAATCAGTACAAATGTTAGCATACTTTGCAGCATCTGGGCACACGCTTTATGCAAAGTCTGCATATGTATCCCTGCAAATGATGCTTAATCTGCCAGAAAGTCATCCAGATGTCCATCAGCAATTTGAGAAAGGATACCATGTGGTGAGGCACAGTGATAGGTACTGGGCAGGACTATCCACGGAACTCACAATTGAGCAAGTGCTGATGAGAAGTATAAAGACACATGGAGGCCTGACAAGAGGAAAAGGAATGACAGAAACTCAGCATTTGGTGTGGGTCCTTTCCATGCCAGCATGTGCAAATATCAACGAGGCCATGCAAAAGCTCAGTGGCATCTCATTTGAAACAAGTGACCAGCACAAAGACCTGTCAAAAGCTAGACAAGCTAGAGATGTCAATGACACCCTTGATCTTATCAGCTATCTCAGGGAGAGAGATCCATTCGCACGGGATCAGTCCCTGTTTAACATTACAAATGGCATGACAGCCCAGGAAGGAGTCAATGTTGAAAGATCAAGAACAGTTGGAGAAAAGATTCTAGCATCCATGGTTGGGAAATCTGTAGAAGAGTTTACCTTCCGGAAATGTGATCGAGCAGTGACACTTAATTCAAGATCAACTGTCAAGATCAACTGTCAAGATCAAAGGACAATCTGTGAAGGTAGATCCACAGTTGATCTTCCAGAGACTGGTAACCATTGGGGAGCGCTGTGAAGATCTACAGTCACTCTTCAAATATGAACTGTGTAGGTACCCCCCAGCATTGATTGAATCTTCCTTCCTTCCCCTGCAGGCCAATAAGGCTGTCCTTGCCGATGTTCTCTGGAAGACCATGTAAGGGGAGCAACGAGAACAAATTGGAAATGTCCGGTATATTCTCGATGGTGGTGCGCTACTTCATCGACTTCCATGGCCAAGATGTTCCACATATGAGAGTGTCTGTCAGCTTTATGTCATATATGTCACACATAAATATGGGGCTGCTACCATTATCTTTGATGGATACCAAGATGGTCCAACAACAAAAGATACCATGCACATGAGAAGGACAGGGGCTTGTTCAGGCAAGACAGTAAACTTCACTGGTGGAATGGTTATACAGTCCAAGAATGAGGAATTCTTGAAAAATGTGACAAACAAACAGCGATTTATTGTTTATCTTAGTGTCAAACTAGAGCAGGCTGGATGTAATATAGATCATGCAAAGCATGATGCTGATGTGCTCATTGTCCAAACAGCTGTTGCATCTGCTAAAATCAAAGACACTGTCCTGATAGGGGATGGACTTGCTCATCCTCCTACTGCATCATGCTGAACTGGATGCACATGACTTGTTCCTGGCCCCAGAGCCCAGGCAATCAGCAAAAAAGACCAAGATATGGTGCATAAAGCAGTCTAAGGAATTTCTTGGTCCTGATGTTTGTGACCATGTGTTATTTATCCATGCAATCATTGGCTGCGATACAACTTCTCACCTGTTTGGATTGGGAAAGGGTTTAGCAGTAAGGAAGATCAAGAGTGTTGCCTTGTTCCATCAGTAGGCTTAGGTGTTCAGCCAAGAAGGACATGTGGCAAAACAGGACATTATTGCAGCAGGAGAAAAAGCACTTGCGTCATTATATAGTGGTGCCAAAGAACAAGGACTGGACACTTTACGAAAATGGCGATTTTGTGAGAAGGTTTCCAAGAGCACATCTCATGTAGAACCTCAAACTCTACCCCCAACCTCAGCAGCTGCAAAGTATCACAACCTCCGTGTATATTATCAGATGGAGTGGAAAGGAAGAAGCATCAATATGAAACCGGAAGAGTGGGGATGGCACATGGTGAATGGACAATGTTTGCCAATACAAACTGACCAGCTTGCAGCCCCATCAAAACTACTGGATGTCATCTGCTGTAACTGTAAAACAGACTGCAATACAAAGAGGTGCACATGCAGAAAGTATAGTCTGCATTACAGTGCTATTTGTGGAGAATGCCGTGGGACAAGTTGTGCCAACTCACAGCTACCAAATTTCACTGATGACTATAATGATGACTTTGATGGGCATCTTCAGTAGGGTATTAATATGCCTGCAATGAAACACTTGCCAAAGAAGTGACTGTCATAAATTTGATCACAAAATATCGATATTTGGCAGCCATATTGGATTTATGCAAATGAGATGTGTATCAAAATACATCCAAGAAAATTGTTAAATACTCTAAATGCATTCTTGTATGCAAAAGATATATACTAGAAGTTGAAATGGCTCAAATATATCATCCAAGAGCAAAGATGTGGCAAAATTGATATTTGGTGGCCATATTGGATTTATGCAAATGATATTTTGTTGCAGGGAAGTTTAAAAGTATGCTAAATGCATCCTTGTATACAAAATACCCATTCTAGAAGTTGAAATCACCCAAATATGTCATCTGTGAGCAAAGATATGGCACAATATTGATAAATAATTGGCCACCATATTGGATTTATGCAAATTAGACACATTTCCGCAACAGGGATTTCTTAGGACTTTTAGTATGGTGTTGTGGGGACCTCATAGAAATGCATTGTGCTAACAAAATTCTATTGCAATTTGTTCCCGATCAAACCTTATTTTGCCTGGACGATGTTATTTTAAACCTAATAAATGCCTTCTGCTTCTCCTTGATAGTGTTCCTTCTCTTACTGCTCAACCACCCTGGTCTCTTTCTACTTTTAGTTTTACACCTCATTGGAATGTACTTACTCTGCACTCCACACATTTTATCCTTAAAGGCTTCCCATTTCTCTGATGCTGATTGTCCTGTTGTTAGAGTCTCCCAATCTACATCACCCAATTCTCTCCTCGTACCCTCAGTTTGCCATCCTGAAATCTAATAGCCTTACCCTACTATCCTGAACTCTAACCCTCAACAGAATCTGTGCACAAACAATGTTATGGTCACTTTCTCCAAAATGCTCCCCAACCTCCACCTCCTCCACCATATTTGGATCGCTACTGAAAAGGAGGTCTAACACTGCACTCCCCCTCATGGGCTTATCTCCAAACTGGGTTAAAAAGCAATCCTCAACCAAAACTAGAAAATCCTCATCTGCTCTTCCCTATCCCTGTTCCTGGACCCAATCTATCCCTGGCAAGTTAAAATCCCCCATAATCAACACTCTTCCCTTACCATATGCCCTTTTGAATTATTGATGTACTCCCCTTCCTTCCCACCCAGAGCCCTATAAAAGCATCCCATCAGTATCTTAGTGTTTTTACAATCTCGAATCTCTACCCATACAGAATCATCAACATTTATTCCTTCCTTAATGTCACCCCTTTCTCCTGATACAATGCTGTCCTTCACCCAGATTGCTACTCCTCATCATATTCTCTCCTTCCTATCACACCGATACACCTTGTAGCCTTCTAATCCTGTCCTCCAGTTACTCTCCTCCTTAAACCATGTCTAACTCACCTCAACTATATCGTACTCCTCGCTATCTACTTTGGCTTCAAGCTCTTCCATCTCATTATTTAAACTTGTGGCATTGGTATAGAATATATTTCACTTTTCCCTTCCTGAAATTCTATTTTCCTGCCTGGTCTTTCTCATCACAATTACTATATCCGTTCCTTCCTTTATAGCTTCCCCACCCTCCCCTGACCTAAAAAAAGCCTGAATTCCTTCCTCAATTCCCACTGCAAACCTTGCTGCCCCCTTTCTATTTAACATCCTGCCATCATTCTGGAAACACTCCCTTTGTCCCCTAAATGTAAAACCTTCCTCCCTATACCATTCTTCCAGCCATTGGTTGACATCTATTGCTCTGCTCAAAATTTCTATATATTTTCCAAAATCTCGAGAGTATCCCAGAAAACATGACCTCACAACCCTTTGCTTTCAGCCACTTACCTAATATCCTTGTATCGATTTTTTAGAACCTCTGAGTCAACTTTCCCGACATCATTCGCACCCAGGTGTACCACGACCAACTTCTTTCTGCCATGACCCGATACAATATCGTTTTCCCTTCCTTCAATGTCCCCAACTCCTGCTCCTTTAAAACGACACAAAATTCTTCGTCTGCAATCCTTCCTGCAGAATGAAGAATCTACATATTTAATAATCTCATCAGCCACAAAAACTCTCCCACACCTCATGTCTTCCAATTTCTATTGCTGCACCTCCGCGGCGGGCGGTGGCGACCCGCCATTGCACCGTCACCACCGCCCGCCCCCGCTGCACAGTCACCACTGCCCACCCCCGCTGCACAGTCACCATTTCCAATTTCCTTTGCAACCTCACTCCACAACCATAACCAACTATTATCTACAAATTTCTCACATTCTGCTACTTGCTGCAAATTATCGATGCGTTCCTTCAACCTCGTAATAACCATCCTCAAGTGGACGATTTCCTCACACTTCCGACAACAATAAGAACCCTCTGCTTCCCCCATTGTTGACGTGGCCCACACTGAGGAACTGTTACATTTTACATCCTCCTTCCTCCTTCGCTCTCTATTTATAACCTTCTTCACCCCATACTCCCAAGGCCTCAACTGACTTCACGCTAAACTTATCATGAGGCCTTCCCCTGCTTCTTTCAATAAACTAACTCAACGACCCGCTAAAACGGTTATGAACACAACACGAAAAAAAAAATTAGTTCCACAGACCCTGACACAAATCTCGAGAATAAAATACGCAAAATGCTTTAGGACTGGAAACTTAGCTTTAGAGGGCCTGGGAAGAGAGCTCACCACCCAGTCGTCCTCGTGCGCCGATCCCTGAACCGGAAATCCTGAAGTGACGTCAATTGTTAATAAAATTAGTAGAATTTCTCTTGGGCTCTGAAATCAAAAAACAAAACAAAATATTTATATCGTAGAGAGTGACAATGAATTAATGAGTGCATTTTAATCATGAACAACTCTTCATAATAAATATCTAGTTTTGTTTTTTTCAGGTCATGTGAAGAACCAAGCCTTGTTAAATTGAACCCAATTATGCAAACCAAAAATGGACAAATGCAGCATGGAACACGCCACCATTGTGGAGCTTCATTTTTCCAATCACGACTTTATTACAATTGCTCAAAGACAGTTTCAGGAAAACTTTGGTTTGTGAACATGTCCCACATGGCATTCGATGTTGCGCTACGTAAAAGCACACAGGCAAACTGGCAGTCAGTGTAGCAGATGTAAAAAGGTTGGGGTGGAGAAAGTTAGAAAAAAAAAAAACTGAAGAAACAATTGAAAGAGTGAGAGAAGTAGTCCTACAGAGCCCCAAGAAGTCATTGTGGAAATGGATGTAAAGTCTCGAGAGCGAGCTATTAACAGGGTAACTATGCATACAATTGTGAAGAAGGATCTTGGTCAATGTTCCTACAAAATTTAAGTGTCACAGCAGTTGAAACCAACAGACAATCTGCAAATAAATAAGTCCCATTTCTTCTGAAACACTTCAGCACATAATGGAAAACTTATTATTCTGCTTCGTTTCAACGGAAGTTATCTGACATCAGTCATTTTCAAAAAATTAAGGAAGTGTGAATGTCACCAATATTTCCAGACTGTTCTTTTAAATATGTGGTATCCCCAAGTTATACTGTTTAAGCAAAACAATTTATTAATAAAACAAATGTGTTCAGCAATTAATTGCCACCCTGTCATTTGTAAGCACATCATTTTGTACACATTTCAATGGGTGGCCATTTTTTCCCATGCCATCACTACATTAGAAGTACAAACATACTCCATGATAACAGCCCTCTCGGTTCCCTAAAATACCACCTTCCCCCCATTCCCCCCACTCCCAAACATGATTAATAGTAAATATCACCTCTTTTTTTTTTAACTTACTTTGCACATTCACAAGCTGCAGATATTATATGTACTTCCCATCGGTGTTGAGAAGCCACTAATCCAGGGTTGTGGTCCGTCAGGGTTTTTTGCACACACCCATCCACTCAGGTATTGCAGCGGTCCACGAGGTCAGGAGTTTGTTATACAAGCAGCGCTGCCCATTCGGTGAGCTGAAAAAGTTATTTCCAAGTCTTTCATTGTGCAGGGGTACCACCCTTTCTCTCAGGTACTTTCCAAGTATTTTCAGCTTATTTCAGTGGTGAGGCATCGTAAGTAACGATATGTCTCTACCACAGGCAATATACTTGATTATGCCTTGATTGCTGGGGCTTCTGTGCATGCACACTGAGCATTCCGGGGCAGAATACATCATTTTCAAAATCTCATATTGGTGTTGGAAATTGCAGAAATGGGTGTAAAGTGTAGTCAGAGGGCTGGGAGTGTGGCCCAAGAGTTAGCAGGAGTGTGGGTATTGAAGGCACATAGTTTTGGGGATTCCTGAGCGATTGAAAGCCTCCAGAGATGCCAACAGGGTGATTTAGTGAGGATAGAGGACCCGTATGCCTGAAAGAGAGGGCCTGTGGCATGTAAGTGCCAAGCGGGTGCAATGGGTGCCAGGAAGAGCTCCACCATAGGAATCAGGGAGGGCCCCACAGTTAAGGAGCGATGCTCCAGGTCAGCCACAAGGTCTCCGGTGTTATAGCGAGATAAAGTCAGGCGAGGAGGCTGGAATCGGGGCCACACGACACAGCTGGCTGATTGTGCCAGAGAACAAAGTTAGAGAAATTTATGAGGGCCATACCCAAATTCATGGTGTGGGACAAGTAAACTGAGCAGTGGGTAAATTGGCCATTAGGACCACTGCAGTGAAGTAAAAGTAAATTGAAAAATTACCCCCGTGTGGGGGTGACGGTCATCTCTATAATACCACAAGTTCTCAATGTTCAGTTATGACCGAAGAGTACTGCACAGTTTTACTGCGCAGTTCGAGCTGCGCAGTTTGGTTAAAGATGACTTGGCATTTTGGCGCGTGCGCGCAGGAAATTATATTTTGAAAATAAATGCCGACGTTTACTTTTCGGGTTTTGAAACTTTTGCACCTTCGGTGGAAAATGTATAAATATACAAGGTCAGCTGCTATGCAATGACACCATTCACTAACTTTTACCATGCCCAGTAGAGAATATATAGCCTCCTAAAGGTTGGGCAGTTTTTGCAAACTTTTAAGTCATGTGACGCGAAAACGAAAGCAAAATTCGAAAATCCGTCCTGACCAAATTTAGATATTGTCCCATACATTCATATGCCACAATCAAATTCAAGATAACTTGAGAAATGAAGGAGGAGATAGATTTTGAAAATCGTCATTTTCGCATTTTTTGCCAACTTTGAAGTCACGTGACACGAAAACGAAAGCGAATATCGAAAATCCGGCCTGACCAAATTTAGACATTGTCCCATACATTCAAACGCTACAATCAAATTCAAGATGGCTTGAGAAATGGCGGAGGAGATAGAATTTGAAAATCGTCATTTCCGCAACTTCAAAGGCCTCGTGACCTTGACCTTGACCTTTGGTGACCTTGAAAGTCATACCATCGTGTAAGTCTCATCGACCTCCATCAGGATCACTAATGACCAGATCTCCCACTTCAACTTCATTGTGAACGGACGGATGGATGGACGGACAGAAGGACATCGACACCCATATTATTAGGTCATGCTCGAAGAGATGACCTAAAAATGTGAAACAGTAAGTGCTGTGATGAAGTTTTGAGGTTTAGATAAGATGCTCTCCTTCGCACCATACAATTTATGCCTGCTGCTGGTAAGGCTAAAATAAGCTAATTGGCATTTTAGAGGACCCATTGAGTCCCAAATTGTTGGAGCATTGTAGGTACCACTCAGTCACGCTCTCCACCAATGAGCCAAGTAGGCCTGTACCACACCAACCAGCATGCTTCTGAGTGCACCACCATTTCCTCCCCAGGGAATTAAGTTGGAGCTGGTGGTCCTCCCACCCTTCTGCTGCCAAACCTCCCACCGGCCATCTCCAACCAATGATGAAAAGTTGCCTACCTGCCACCAAGCTGCAAGACCAGCCTACTGCCATTTCCAAAAATAAACTTTTTGCCTGATCTCTGCCCAACAATGGCATTCTCTAATTTTTGGTTTTCTGGCCAAACATGGCCAAAATGAATTCTGCTGCCTTGAACTTTTGCTCCACTCCTCCATGAACTTAGGAGTTTCTTGGGTGTTGTGCAACTTTTTTTAATGCTCATCCTCAGAGCCATTTTTAAAATTTTGTTGCATTATGAAATACCGGTTAACAATAATAGCTATGTCTGACAGGAAAGGACTCTGCTCGACAGAATTGGTACACGGCTGCATTCACTACACTTTGGATGTTTTTGGTATTGGAATAAGACAGAATTGTGGGTGTTAGTCATTTCTGTCCTGTCTTGGCCCAGCTGCAGTTGAGATTTTGGATGAGTCTGAAGGAGAGGAAGGGGCAGTGTTACAAAAATGACTTTGGGGTTAATTATTCAATAGTTATGTTCTAATGAGTGTTAGCATAAGTGTTTGTAAACCCCAATAAGCATCGAGCAGGATTGGATGTCAAGTTAGCTCACTGTCAACCTCACCCACGTAGCTCTCTTTCTCCCATCTTAAATCACCCCCACTGTGCTTTCATACCATGAATCAAATAGCAACAAGGCTGTTCATGTCTGATACATTGCATAACTGGGCATCGACAGCATATGTGCAAGAACTGCAGGAAAGGGGGGGGGGGGAGAGGGCTGCCTATACAAGGTGGGATGAAAGTGCCTCGTGCTCTTTCTCTCTCAACTGGGACCACATGACTCTCTCTCCTCTGTTCAGAGATTCATGGAATCAAAAGAGAATGGATGGCCATCAAGACACTGTTAGCCCAGGACTTGCAAAGCCCAGAGCTCCCAGCCATCAGTCTCAAACACCAAAGATTGTGCCACACAGCCGAGGCCACTCGCCCCGAGAGAGCAAGTGCACAGCCATTGGCACAGCAAGGAATAGCCAAGGGCAAGACTGGCTTTGGAGAGGGATGCTTGCATCGTGCTGAAGGAAAGGCCATATGCACCACACCCACTGTTATTCTTCTGTTCATTTTGTGTTCCGCAATGAATCTGCCCAGGTGAAGTTAATTTTAAGATAAGCAATAAACTGCAACTGTGCATTTAAAAGCTTCAACTGGTTATCTCTCAATTTTGATTGCATGTTCACTCCTTGTCATTATTTATTGCATCTGCCATTGAAGGTGGACAAGAGTTGTCTTCACCCCTGTTTGTCTGTCTGTGAACAGGATATTTCAAAAAGGGAGGAATGGATTTGGTGGATCGGGTGTGTGTGTGTGTGTGTGACATGAACAAATTGATGAGATTTTGGTGAAGATCTGAATCTGGATCTGGATACAGTACTCAACATTTTTCAGTGATTCTTCACCAATGAGAGATAGGGCCAAAAACGACACACACACACAGTCGTGTCCATGCTGGTTGAGGCCGACCTGGATGGATAGCCGAACAGTACTACCTTGGAGGCGAACACGTAATCCTTGGATATTATAGCGCGTGGGACGGGGGCAGCAAGCACATACCAGACACGTTCACCAAGACCGAGGACAAGGGTGTTCTCTTCAAGGACAAAAGCTTAACCAAAAGCTCTTAGTATACTCCTAGAAGGGAGTGGATGGAATACTCGAACCCACAACGAATACACATATGCAAGCAATCTTAATAAATAGGGGTTTCATGAACATAAATCAGGTAAAATAAAAGGAATAAATTAAAGCGTAATAATGAAAATAATTCAAAGTATGAGGTAATGAAACGTGAGATAATCTACAGCCTAAAGTGGAGGCGACTCCACACACGGTTACAAAAACGGACAAGGGGAAAAGATAAAACAAGAGAAAAATCCCTCCTTTATTCTGGCACTTAGCGTCGTCCAGAGATGGAATTCAGTGCTTGACGATCGAACCGTGTTGTGCTGCATGGGAAAACCACACCTCAAAAATGGTGCCAAGTCACTCTCTGGGCGGAAAACGGACGTGAGGTATTCGTGTGGTGGTATTCAACGTCAGGGCTCAGAAACCTCCGTGCAGCTTCTTTTCATGAGCAAATATGCTGACCGTTCCTCTCTTGCACCAGGTCCGTTCACCACGATAGCCCACCTTCCTCCTCGACCATACGACGAGACTTTCGAGGCCCCGTGATAAGGCAACGAGGCACGCTCTTCTTCCCTCCTCAGACATGTACTCGCTTCATGACTTAGCCAAACAGTCAATGACTAGCGTTTTGCTGCAGCAAACGAACAAATTCACACAGCATGAACACGAGAATCGTGCAGCCTTCTTCACCGTGTCGAGGGGAAGCCAGCAAGCGAGAACCTTTCTTCCAATCGCGTACCTCCACACACCCTTCTCTCCTCTGAACCTTCTGACCTCATGACCATCCATCATCCACCCCACGTGCATGGTTTGCTCGTTGTTATTCCTGGAGGCAGGGGTTTTTGCCTGCTTGGAAAGTTCGGCTTGTTTGTTGTTGTTTTTAAGGACGCGATTCCTTTTTATTGCCTGTCTTGGAAATGCAAAAACGTAGGAAAAGGTCAAATCGCATCCTGGGAGAAATCATCCTTTAACCCTACCTATTTAACACAGCACCGTCCCCTGTGTGGTGATACAGAACAACTTAAGCTAACAGTTTCCCTACTTAAATTATGTTGAGACGTCTCCTACTCGTCCATGGTCCATGCTACATACAATCCTACCTTTACTATGAAGTTCCTCCATCTACCCCACAAACATAACACAGCCCCCACCCCCCGGAACTGTAGCTCCTGCAAGTTCAATGCAGGCGTTACCACTTACCAACTCACACCTAATTATCCTCTGGACTAAATTTGGAGAAGCTGTGGGAAGCGAACCGTCGCTAACTTTCCTATTCTCCTGCAAGTTCTACACCCCTTAAACACAATTCAAATATTTGCAAAACTCTTGGTTCCTCCTAACTCCTGGGGAGGGTATAAAATGTCAGAAAGCACACACAGACAAAAAAAAAAAATCTACCGTAAGAGACAAAACCTTAACCAAAAAACATTTAACATTTGTACAACCCCCTTCTAATTTTCTTTTCACCTTCCAATCCACCCTTGTGGATTTGTTGCTTTCAATATCCCTGGATTCCATACTTTTTTTCTTTCTTTTTTCCGAAATTTGCCGATTATTTCAAAATCCTGTAGACAACCTGGCTGATGTTTGGTGCAATTATAGACTTCAAGCACAACCTTGATGAGGGGATACCAGAGAACCAACCAGCCTCAGGAAGTGAGTGCATCTACAAGGTTTCTTGCGAGAGGTAGCAGGATCGATGCGTGCACCCCCCTCCAGGATCTGGTACATCCAACGTTCTCACATCTATTCCCAGAAAAACTGTGGCCACAGCTAAAATACAGGCAGACATTGCCACAACCCAGTGGACCCAGTTAAAACTATCTCTTGGGTGCATCAGGACGAGAGCGGAACAAATCTATGATTGGTTGAACCACAACCAGCATTACAGCAATAATTCTGGGGTACGCATGGACGCCGGCAACCGTACTCCACCATCCACGATTGACAAAAGCCAGACAAACAGCCACTATGGTTAACGCAAACGCCATCACCATAGCTCTCCTTCGGATCTGGAACCAAACGTTTTGGAAGCACAGCTGTTGAGTGTGCCAGGCGAATCGGTAAAATTGGGCCATAAGCATTCCAAAACTGACCAGGACCAACCACACTGTCACCATCAGAGCCATGCATTCCCCGAGGTACGGTGGTCCACGTTTGCCAACCATCTCAACTGATGGTCCAGTTGGTGTGAAGGGGCCAGCCACCGTAGGTTGGCGGTCACGGTGGTGTACCATTCCATCATAGGTATATCAATCAGCCAGAAAGAGAGACAAGGGTTTTGCCACACTTGTTTCCTGAGTTGCATCTTCACAAGCGTTCACCTCAGACAGACTCCCCTTGGAAAGGTCATCTTCCTCATCCATCTCCAACCGCCCTGCACAAAAAACATGTAAAAACAGATCCCTGCAACTACAGACCAATCAGCCTTCTCCCAACCATCAGCATGGTTATGGAATCCATCATCGCTTCAGACATTAAATCCTTCCTCTTCTCCAATGGCTTGATTTCCGATTATCAATTTGGTTTCAGACCAGGTCACTCTACCCTGGATATGCTGCTTCTGTTCTCCCAACAATGGATGGAGGTCCTCAATGCCAAACATGAAATCAGAGCCATATCCCCAGATATATAGCATGCTTTTGACAAGGTGTGGCATCCTGCCCTGCTCACCAAACTCTCTTCCTATGCTATCCAAGGCCATCTCCACTCATGGCTCGCATAATTCGTCTCCTGTCGCAGTCAACGTGTGGCCCCAAATGGAGTTCTCTCATCCCCTCTTCCTGTCCAGGCTGGAGTTCCTCAAGGCAGCATTCTGGGTCCTGTTCTTTTTCTGATTTTCATCAATTATCTCTCTGACTCTGGAAAATCCTCTTTATCTCTTTGCTGATGACTCCACCCTCTATCACACAATCTGTCATTCCTCAGATCAGCAAGCAGCAGCCTCTTCACTGCTTGCAGACCTGGATAAAATCACAAGCTGGTCCAACACGTGGAACATGTCTTTCAATCCTGACAAATCTCACACTCTCACTTTGTCTCTCTGAAAGGACCATTGGGAACCCCCCTCCACCCTCCCCATCTACGTTCTCAACAATCCTCTGGAAGAAGTCCCTTCTTTCAAGCTTCTGGGTCTCACTATCTGCCATGATCTTTCCTGGGAAAACCACATTTCCAACCTCACCTCCAAAGCCAGTCGCCGACTGGGAATCCTCCGTCGTGCAAAATCCTTCCTCGGCCCACCTGAGTTCCTGACCACATATAAAGCTTTCGTCCGCAGCCTGATGGAATACTGCTCTCCCCTCTGGGCTGGTGCTCTTGCCTCTCACCTTTCTCAACTTCATGCTGTGGAAACCATGGCATTTAGGATCAATGGTATCTCCCGCGATGAGGCTGAGTCTTTGGGTCTTTCATTCTTTCGCTGCAAGCAGGTTGGTGGTCTTTCTGTCTTCTACCATCCTCTCTGTCTACGATATGTCCCCACCATATTTCCGCAGGGCGTTCAGAGTCCACCAACAACCCTTTCTGGTAAAACTACTAAAATCACGAATCACTGCTCACCTTCACTCTTTCATTCCTCTTTTTCCCCACCTTTGGAATAAACTCCCACACACTGTTCAATCTCATTCTTCCCTCCAGGCCTTCAAAACAGTTGTTCACCAGCACCTCGTCATCTCCCATCCAAAACCTCGATTTTTTTTTCTACCCCCGTTAATCTACCACAAACCCACCTCCTTCAAATTCCCTGCTTTCCTTCCTGAAAGTCCCTGTAATGTCCATCTTGTGTTCCCCATGTGCCCTGCCCCATCCCTCTCCCTTCCACAAATCTCCTAATGTCTCTGTTCCCCATTGTTTTGTCCTTCCCATTCCTGCCCCTCTTGTCTCATGCCCCCCCCCCTTTACTGTGCATTGTGTGTTCACTCTCATACGAGCCTCGACATTGTATCCAAAAAAAAAGCACGGGTCTCATTGCCAAAAAGTCCGGTATTTGGCAATTCACCATTGTCATGCAATCCATCCAGCTGTTTTTCTCAATATCCCTTCCTGAAGAATCCACAGGTCTGACATTTGAAACGGATTCCTGGGGTGCATCTGTTGAAGATTCGGCGGCACTTAACAGCACCAACGTCTAAGGGGTTATAACGCCAGCTTGTTCGGCACAGGTCTCGGGTCACGATACCAAAGTACCCCTGGGCCTTACCAGTTGGGGATATAGACCCCGGCTGCAAACTGGGTTTGTCAGAGACCGAGCGAAGTCTGCCACAGTCCGTAACCAATTTGGTTTTTAAATACAAATCGAGCGATTGTTCCTCAGCGTGGCAAATTTCGTACAACTCGGCCAGATTTATTGGGGACACATCGGGGAACACGACACAAGCAAAGCATTCACGATAACGTTATCATTCATCTATAACCCGCTCTTAACTAGGGAGCTACGGATACGGGTTTCGAAGGGAGCCCTAGCAAAATAAACCTTAGGCCTGAACAACATGCAGACAAGACACAGAGTACTTGATGGTGCCTCATGGACGAGAGGAAAAGTGTCAAAGGCAGGAATGCGGCTCGTGACAAGCCGATGATGTCGGATTCGAGCGCCCAGCTCGAGCATGCAGCCTGGCAAGATGGCGCTTGTACTCTTATCGGCATCGCTCGCGTATGCCACGTGGCAAGATCGCCGCAACGACGTCCTTTTGTCAGAGGACGCAGGGAGCAAGGACAGTCAGAGGCCCGGTGGCTGGACTCAGGATGAACCTGGGGACCACCTGCATGCTGGATTCATGGCCAAGGAGGAACAGCTCGTCGGGTCACTCCTCATAACGCAGATCCCAGACTCACAAAGCAGTTACTTCTTTGCCTTTCGGGGCGGGCCTCAAGGACCGCCTCCGGGGACATGTGATTGGTCCATCGTTTGAGCCTGCAGCAGCTCTCCGCCAATGGGTTGCTGGCACGTCTTGCTGACTGACTGTCAGGGCGCTGGGTGGGGGCTTTGTTAGAAGGGGGGAAGGAAAAAAGTACATGCCTCTCGGTACACCACCACTGTATGAATACTGGGTTGCCTGCTACACCTCCCGACACACATGTAACGTCCGATTACCAAACAACCTGGCTAAACATGCATTTAAGGGGGGATCTGGGCTAATCCTATATTTAATAACCCACTAAGGGCCCATTTCCGCAACACATCAACAACTGCAAGTTCATCGAATAAAAAATGCTGAGCATCTTCTTCATCACTACAATTCTCTACATTCACACCAAGTGGGGGCATTTTCTCTTCACAGCATGCACTTTTCTCACTCTGGCCGAATTCAACATGAGCCTCTTGCTCAACCAACAGGAATTTGTTGCTGCAGCTCTCTTCCTCAACACATCCCTCTTGGGATTGTTCCAATGGTGGCTCAACAAAGTAAACTTCAAGATTTCCCTCCCTGGAAGTGCCAAGTTCAGGAAGCAATGCTTCAGGTGTGGTGTAGCCTGCGGGCATGCAGGGCGGGGCATGACGATGATGCATGATGGGCATGATGATGGGAGGAGGGGTCGGCGTGGTCATCGAGTCTGCAAGGGATATAAGGTGTGCGCGCCGCCTGAGGCGTTGTAGTAATGCTGGAGTCGCCCGGCTCGTGAGTGTGCTGGATACGGAATAAAGGAGAGCCGCGGGCAAAGTACGCCCGCGCTCGCGCTTGTGCAACACAGCCCGGCTCGACTGTCCTCCCGCTCGTGTCTGCCTGCTAAGCATCTTCTAATCCCAGTACATCACAGTTGGCTGACGGGGATCTTCGGATCGGCGTGTGCAGGGCGGCAAGTAACCCGTGCGGTTCCAAGCTACGGAGCCAAGGGTCTCGCCAGCACGAGCATGGCAGAAGGTCGGGGCACGGCGCACGGACGCGTACCCGTGTTCGGGGGAGATGAATTCGAGTTGTTTTCTGAACAGTTAGGTTGCTACTTTCGCGCGAATGATGTAGATGATGAAGAGAAACGCAAGGCGATCTTGCTCGCCTCGCTATCAACGGAGCACTACCGGCTGCTGAGTGATTTGGTGGCTCCAAATAAGCCCAGTGATGACGAGCTATCGTTTCAGGACATCGTGGCGAAAATGAAGACCCACTTGGCGCCAGAGAAGTCGTTACATCTCGCACGGTTCCAGTTCGATCACCTCGCTAAGGGTGGCGAGGAGCGCGTTGCAGACTTCGTAGCACGGGTGAAGCATTCGGCTGTGCCTTGCAAGTTCACGACAGAGGAGCGTCCGACACGGCTCAGAGATCGTTTTATTTCTGGTCTGCGAGACGCAAAGATGGTAGCAGCCATCCTGCGGTTGACCGACATCACATTTGACTCGGCGGTCCTGACTGCTTCGTCTGTCGAGCAGACACTCACGGATGTCCGCACCATTGCTGGCCAGGACGTAATGAGTAGCTCCAGCTGGGGCATGTCGGCTAATCCCGAGGTCCACGCAGTGACCGCGCAGGTGCCGCAGGTCGCGCAGCCCGGAGTCCGCACGATGGCTCAAGTGCCGCAGGTCGCACGCGCGCCTGGCGGTGCGGGACGAGGGCGCGCACCGCAGCACGGTCGCACCGGGAGCGAAGGGGCTTTCCAGGGGTGCTGGGGGTGTGGGGGTCCGCACCTGCGACAAATGTGCCCGTATAAGAACACCGTGTGTTTGCATTGTCACAAGGTGGGACATTTGAAGCGTGTGTATCGGATGGCGGGGGCCTCCGTTGGGGTCTTGAATGACGAGGTGCGGGAGGACCCCAGTGACCTGGAGATCGGCCTGCAACCGGGGCATGGTGATGCCGGCAAGCCGGAGCAGGAGATGCAACTACGGTTGAGTCTGTTTTCCGTTGGTTCGGAGATGACGACGCCGGTCACGGTGGAGGTCGAAGTGAATGGCCAGCCGACCGTGTTTTGCGTGGACACCGGGGCTGCGGTGTCGGTCATGGGTGAGCAGGCGGCTCGTGGTCTTCGCGGTGTTCGCCTGGTCAAGACGGCCTTGTCGCTGTACACGTACACCGGTGAAGCGATTGCACCGCTTGCGAGGGCCGGCGTCTCAGTGCGCTACCGAAGTCGACGCGCCCGGCTCTCGGTGTTCGTGGTGCGAGGGGAGGGGCCCGCCCTTTTGGGTCGGGACTGGCTGCCGCACCTTGGGCTGGATCTCCAGTTCGTACCTCCAGGTGTGCCAGTGCTCTCTTCGGTGCCTTCGTCGAGTGCCGAGGGCGAGGTTCTGGCGGCGGGAGCCGCGTCGATGCAACGGGAGCGGCCGTTCGTTGCTGCCTGCGGCGGTGATGTACGGTTTGGGAGCGGCGAGAGCCGTATCAGCTCTCGCGATGAGTTCCCGCGCTTCGGCGGCGCTCGTGAGGCAATGCGCGCCGGTGTTGTTCGGGCAGCTTCGACAGGTTGCGGTGAGCCCGTGGCGTTAAAGGAAGTCGCGAGTCACAACATCGAGTCGACAACCAAGAGACGGACTCGTGATGTAGGTTGTGGGTTGCTGTTCATTGCATATGTGTTTTTCCTTGCTCTAGTGATGCAGTTTAACGTTGTTGAAATAAATGCCAGCAGTTCCCGTGTGAGAGTGGGTTTGGCGGAGATCAATCAATGGGATTTGTATTATGATCAATGTGATGTGGTGGCTTTGGGAGCGGTGGTGGCGAATAAAAAGGTTGGGTTGGCCTTCTGTTGTCCCGGGCCACGGGTAGTTGTTTTGTCATGTGCTGGAATTTTATCAAAAGTACGCGCTGTACGGAAAAATGAGTTTGCAATGATTCGAATGATGTTCGTAGTGATTTATAACGAGCCTATGATTGAAGTGTGGTTTAAATGGAATTGCTACCATCTAGCTGCCGTATGGGTCTCGGAGATCAACTCGGAGCCAAGACTGGTGCGCTGGTCGGCGTTACCCCCACCTCTGGTTGCGAGCGCAGCTCTCTGTGTTCGCTCAAGGCCGTTTAGACGGGCATTGGCGTCTCAACTGATTGTGGTGCGTGGGTTGTTTTGGAGCATTAAGTGCGTACAGCCGGCGGCGCTGTTCAGCGCCCCCAGCCAAGGTCATTCAAGGCTGGCGCTGGCGCCACGGCTTCCAGACAGCGGGCTTCCGGCCTCGGAATGTTTATCTGCGTCGGGTCTGCCTGGGGGGAGTGGGCCGGAGGCGTTTGATGGTGCCGGGGGAGGTTTGCTCGGGAGATCGTCACGGCCTCGCCGAGGACCATGTCAGCATGAGCCGCCTGGGGGCGTTTCCGCTGTGTAGGGCTGCTGTGCTTTTCGCCTTGCTGCTTCATATCGGTAACGTGGCCAGAGTTTGGGAGGTGCTGTGTCTTCGGAATCTGGCCGTGGCAGCTCCATTAGCTCACTTTCACGCATTATATGATGTGGTGTGCTGTTATACTTCGCTGTTTTCATTTTTTGTGCCTTGTCGACTATTATACCGAAGTCCTTCGTGTTGTTTATGCTTATTATGGTGGTGATCATTTAATAATCATAGTTTTAGGAGGGAGGAGTGTGGTGTAGCCTGCGGGCATGCAGGGCGGGGCATGATGATGATGCATGATGGGCATGATGATGGGAGGAGGGGTCGGCGTGGTCATCGGGTCTGCAAGGGATATAAGGTGTGCGCGCCGCCTGAGGCGTTGTAGTAATGCTGGAGTTGCCCGGCTCGTGAGTGTGCTGGATACGGAATAAAGGAGAGCCGCGGGCAAAGTACGCCCGCGCTCGCGCTTGTGCAACACAGCCCGGCTCGACTGTCCTCCCGCTCGTGTCTGCCTGCTAAGCATCTTCTAATCCCAGTACATCACATCAGGAAGATCACTTTCCTCACCCAGCACCTTTGCAACTTCAATGTCATTCCTCTTCACGGTATCCAATGTGTCATTCCCAACTGTACAATCATCAAAAAAACATTTTGTAGATCTACTCCCAACAACAGCTGCACCATCTGCATTATAACAGTGAGAAGCACCAGACTCATCATAACCTTCTGCTTTGGCATCACTTCCACAATGTTCATAAACAGTGAGTAATTGGCCTTCACAACTACCATCCAAATCTGAACTCTGGGATTGGTTATGAAAACTCCTTTCGAAAACATCACTTCCCCACTTGTCCATTTGACAAGCATCCAGCTCTTCCTCTTGGGATCCATCTGTGACTGTTAAACCACCTTGCACTTTTTCAAATTGGGCAATTCTCTCTCCAGAGATTACATCAGCAAGTTCACTTTCAATTGTTTCAATATCAGCTACTTGCTTGGTACTTGGCATGTCAACGTCACTGTCGCTCTCCTCTACTACATGTCCTGCAAATGGTTCAAACATGGCTCTGCCAAATCTGCTCAACACTTTTCAATGCCATCCCCAATGCCAAAGTGCAGCAAGTCCAGTTTAACTTCACCATTTTCTTTGTACGAGTGTTGTATAATAAAGTACTTCAAGAATGAGGAATCCAATATTCTCCAACGGTTTCATTCAACCGAACATCGGAACGTAACAAGCTTTGCACTGCACACCTCCTGACGACCTCTCACCCAAAGCTCCTTCTTCCTCATCGCACCCTCATCCCGTCAATGCACAACACGGCATATCCCCCTTTTTTAACCACATGTATACTGCATCTCAGTGGACAACAATAATATCAATGAACTCGAAGTTGAAATGTAGTGATTTCCACAGCATGGATTAACCATAAATAGAGTAATAATCAACATGGCAACAGTTTAAATTAGCTTCCTTTTCTTATTCTCAAATGACTTTACATTACTTAATCACATAATCTTGAGTCCAGACTGGAGGTCTGCAAATTCTGGCATCCTGGCTCACCGGCACAGATTCTGATGTGTCTTGCGCAGGTGGTGCGGTGATGTCAGGAAGGAGTGTTAGCTCGGTATCATCTCTTCCATTCCTTTGACAAGCAGATGCTAAATGAGACGCATTCCAGATCCGTCCATAGGACAGTTTGTATGCGCGAGATCCTCTTTGCTCCATAACTTGGAGAGGCGCTGAAAATTTGGATTGTCCTTTTTTGAGGACGCCAGGTTTCCTCACTCGGACAAAGGAACCAAATTCAAAGTTCACATCCTTTGCTCCACGGCATTTGTCGGTGAACACCTTTTGCTTGTTCTGCTTCTCTTGTACTCTGAGCGCCGTGTCTTTGTGTGATGGTGTGTTGGGCTTTGGCATCTGCAAACCAGATACATGCAGCTTGGTGTGCATCTCTCTCCCATGAAGCAGTTCAGCAGGTGATCGTTATGTTGTGGCAAGTCGAGTTGCTCGGTATGTTTGAAGGAAGTCTGTTGTAAATGTTTTCCAGTCTTTCCCCTCAATGTCAGCAGTGAGCAAGCTTTCCTTTAAGCTTCTATTGAATTGCTCAATTTCCCCATTCGCTTGTGGGTAGTACACTGCTGACTTCCTGTGGGTAATGTCTCTGTTTTTCAGAAAGGTTTCAAATTCCTGAGATGTGGATTGTGAACCATTGTCAGATATCAACTCTTTTGGGTTACCTTCTCTGCTAAAGATAGTTGACAGGAAGTTGATCACTGTAGTGGAAGTGACCTGGGAGGTGAAGGCAATTTCTGGCCATTAGGTAACGTAATCAATGAGAGTGATGGCAAAACAACAATCCAGTGGCACAGAATCGAAGGGCCCCACTATGTCGATTGCCAATTTCTCCCAAGCGGCATTGGGATGAGGAACTGTCTGTCATGGTGATGCATGTGTCACAGCTGTCTTGTCGTGCTGCTGGCAAGTAATGCAAGCCTTGATGGCAGACTTGACGTGCACGTCCATTCCCGGCCACCAAAACAGATCTCTTAACCGCTGCTTTGTCCTCATTATGCCCTGGTGTGTATCATGCGCTACTTTGATGAAATGCGGCTGCAACACCTCTGGGACAAGAAGGCAGTGAGTACCTCGCATTCCTCTTGGAGTGAGTTCAGTTTGCAATCTGAAGTAAGGAAGATCAGGATCCAGGCCTCTTGACGTTTATGGCCAGTGCTTTGTAAGCAATTCACGCAACTTTGTTTGAGTGGGACACGAAATACAGGCAGTTTTGAATTCTTCAGCTGTCACCGCAGTGAGGGTCGGCGTGAGCACGATAACCTCAACATCATCCTCCAGACTGGGCTCTGAAGTCGGTAGTGGAAGGCGAGACAAGCAATCAGCTGTAACGTTTTCAGGGCCAGGCTTGTACTGAATGTCATAATTAAATGACAGAAGCCGTGCGGACAATCTGGCCACATGCATTCCAGCTCTTCCCAATCCTTTAGTGGAAAGCAGTGCAGTGACTGTGGTCAGTGCATAAAGTGAAATGTCTACCCCAGAGATAAGTCCTCCACTTCTCTGTCGCCAACATGCATCCAAGTGCTCCCTTTCCCCCGTGGAATATTTTCTTTCCAATTCAGTCAGCATTCGGGATGTAAATGAGATCGTTTTCTCCGTTTTGTCAGCATGAATTTGCATCAGGACCGCTCCAAGGTCATAATCGGAGGCGTCAGTTGTCACTATGGTGTGTAGCTCTGGATCAAAGAGAGCGAGAGCTGGACTACTGACAATCAGTTGTTTAACTGAATCAAAACTTTGTTGTGCTGTGACTGACCAGGAGAAGGTGGATGGTCCCTGCAGTAATTCTATCAAGGGTTCAACAACCAATGCAGAGTTAGGGATGAACTTCGCATACCATAACGTGAGCCCGAGAAAAAGAGCGCAAGCTCTGCACGTCTTTCGGTGGGGGTGCTTCTGACACCAACATAAGCAGGGTCAGGTTTCAGTCCTGTGTGCGACACTACATGTTCTAAAAATGACAGCTCTGTCTGAAGTGGCATTTTGAAAGGTTCAGTTTCAGTCCATCTGCATCGATCTGCTGTGGCACAGTTCTGAGGTGTTTGTGATGTGCTTCGGGAGTCCCTCCAAAAACGATTATATCGTCAAGGTAACAACACTGAGCTCTGGGTTGATTTTTCAAAAATGGCAGACATCATCCTCTGAAAACAGCTTGATGCTGAAGCAAGCCCGTAAGGGATTCATTTGTAGCGAAACAGTCCCTCATGTGTAATGAAGGCAGTAAGGTGCCTGCTGTTCTCATGCAGTACAACCTGGTGGTACGCACTTTGCAGATCCAATGTGGAGAAAAGTGTGCCGCCTCGCAGCTCCGCAAACACTTCCTCCATATGTGGAAGAGGATATCTGTCAATCACCACCGCTTTATTTGGTTCTCTTAAATCCATGCAGACGAATCCCTCCGTTTTTCTTCATCGTCACAACAATTGGTGAAACCCACTCTGATGATTCGATTGGCTCAATTACATCCAGTTTAACGAGCTTTTTCAGTTCCTGTAAAACAACATCTCTCACAGACAAAGGAAAACGACGCAGCTTTTGCTGGATTGGAGTCACATTATCTCATCACTTATCAGCATCTCGAGCCCTATTGTCCACACCCAACACATTCACGTCAGGGACAGTCACTTCGTGAACCTGTTTAGAGCCCCAGCATACTTTAGCAAAGTGTCCTCTCTTTTTGAAGCTGTTGCACTGGGCGTCCTTTGCTGGGCATCCATAGTAATTGGCTGTGTGATTTACAGATCCATATAGTTTTCCTTTGAGCCGGTTGAGATCGCTCATCTGACATCCCTCTCACAGCGTGTCTAAAGGGTCTCTTGCTGCTCTGCGAATCCTTTGTCTGAACAAGGTGTATGCCCTATGATCTGAGCCTCCGCCATTGCCGACTCAATCTGTCTAGCCATGGTTAGAGCTTTCTGTAATGTCAGTTCCATTTCCAGCAGTAAACATTCTCCAATGCGAGGTGAGTTTGTTTTCTCGACGAGCTGGTCCCGGATCATTTCGTCTGCCAGCTCTCCAGACTCACGTGACGACAATCTCCCTTAATGAAGCGATACATTGTTCCGTAGACTCGCCATTTTTCTGACCACGTTGACGAAATATCTATCGTTCTGCCACTACATTAACTCTTGGGACAAAAAAGTTCCTCAAAGCCGTAAGTGCAGTCATATAGCTATTATCAGCTACTGTTAGTGTATGGAAGAGTCTCTGACCTTTTGTGCCTAAGCAATGTATCAAAAGCGGGCACTTTCGGGTATCAGCGAGTTCATTATCCTGCATCGCCAGCACATAGTTTTCAAAGACACGAGTCCAGATTGTAAAAGGCATTGAAGGCTCACTCAGGTTTTGCAGAAAGGGTGTCGGTGGATTGAAATTCAATCCCATCTTCGTCACCAGTTTTCTGTATCGTAAAGTACTCCAAGAATGAGGAATCCAATAATCTCCAACGGTTTTATTCAAACAAATATCGGAACGTAACAAGCTTTGTCCCTGCACACCTGCACACCTCCGACACACCTGAACGTAACACTGCACACCTCCTGACCTCTCACCCCAAACTCCTTCTTCCTCATCGCACCCTCTAGCATCCAGTCAAAGCACAACACCACAACGACTCAATCAGCCCAAGCGTGGTCTCAACAGAACCATCAACGTCACCTTTGAGAATAACAAAAACTTTTGGTTCTATGACCTCTCCCTTGATGGTATTGTCCCAAGTATCCAGCCACTCCTGTACCATCTCATCCATCTTTTCCCCAGTCAACTGTGGCCCCCCACAAGCATTTATCAACACCCGCTCTTGTTCTGTGATACGAATTTCCAACTTTTGCACCTCATCAGCCAAACCACCACCTTGGCGCTTACAAAATCCAACTTCGTCTACCTGCTGTAGCATCCTGGCATCCACACAAGCACGATGGCCCTCCAGGTCCTCATTTACTTTGTCAATTATTTTAGTTATTGACCCAATTTCTTTTTCCAACTTTTCCTCCATTCAAAGAGCCTAGGTTTTACCTTCTATTTTCAATGCCATTTATTCCCATTTTAACTCAATTTCTGATGCCATTTTTTTTCTCAATTTCCTCAAATTGAGCCACCAATTTCAGCTCAAATTCTCCCAGTCTGTCCTTCATTGGGAGCTCCATTCTTTTCTCTACTCCTTCAATTCATACCCCCCAATTCCTGTGTTATTCCCTTCATGTTCCTCTCCATTCCATTAATTCACTGATTTGTTTATTCATTTTTTCATCCCTTTGTTCCTTTTGTAAGCCTGGTGTTGGCTTAATGGTTAGGGTGGTGGGTTTGGAATCCTTGTATCCTGAGATCAAATCCCACTCAGCTGCTGAATTGATACCAGGTGGGGTTGACTCTGCCTGTCATTCTTTTGAGGTCGGCAAAATGAGTGCCAGTTTGCTGGTATCCTGTGTCAGAGTGGCTACCCATCCAGGATTGTGCCTAATAGCCAAGGAGACTGCTTAGGCAGCACCAACGATCTGCACAGAGTATGGTCCCGATGGATGGATGGATGGTTTATTTTGTCACCAATTCATTCATTAATTGTTTAACCATGGCCTGGAGAGTCATCACACCCGTTCCCTGCGCCTCATCTTCTTCTATGGTAGGGGAGGGGGGCCTGACGCTTGGGACGGGGGGTGCTCTCACCCTATCATCACTCAGCTCTGCCCCCAGCTTGCTTCCTTTATGGTCACAATCGAGTACGACCATCGCCATCTCATGCACGTCTGCCATTTCCCGCACGCATTCAATCTCCTCATAAAAAATATTTCCTTTAAATTTCCAAGTGTTCTTTTCTCCCGACACCAAATAACTATAAAATTTGTACCTCGATCCCACAACCCCTTCTCCCTCAATGGCAGAGAGGTGATCGAGAAAAAAATTTATTCCCAATTTTTTTTTTTAAGCTTAGCTCACTCCAGCACCAAATGTTGTGGTCCCGATAGATTAAAAAATGGTGCCATTGGGGGGAGGGGGGGCTCAAAAAATCCCACTCCTGACACCAGTTGTCGTGTCCATGCTGGTTAAGACCAACCTGGATGGATAGCAGAACAGTTCTACCTTGGAGGTGAACACGTGATCCTTGGACATTATAGGACGGGGGAGGCAAGCATATAACAGACGTGTTCACCAGGACGGAGGACAAGGGTTTATACTCGAACCCACAAAGAATAGACAGACACAAGCAATCTTAATAAATAGGTGTTGAATGAACATAAATCAGGCATTCATAATGTGTGTGGGTTGTTGCTGTCACTGACTTCCTGACAGTATTCCACCATTAACCACAACCATACAGGTCTGATTGGCCCGAAGAAAAATGTGTCTAGCGACCCCGCCCCAATCAGGCTGATTGGCAGTCAGAGTCCCGCCCACCCCTCTGATTCCTTGCTATACCTTTACAAAGGAATGCAGTTGTGTACTTTTCAGGGAATCCTTTCAAGCGATTAAAATTACGATAGCAAAGGATGCTGCACCAAGTAAATCTCGGTCAAATGGTAATAGTTATTACCACAGAGAGAGGAAGCTCGGAACTATGCCCTCTGAAGATGATTATTATTATTAGCCCGTCCCTGTGCAGCAGATGGGGCCTTGCAAACACTTGGGTGCCTGTCTGTGTGTCTGTCCAGGCTGTAACTTTTTTTTTTACCATTTCAACTTTTATCATCAAATTTTCAACAAAGCTTTATTGAGAATTTGGAAAAGAACAATTAATAATTTTGGTAAAATCATTTTCATAAATCACTTCACCAAACGTTGCTATACTGCAGGAGGGAGGGGGGATGCGAGGGAAGAGAGAGACAGAGAGACAGAGATGAGTATGAAAAAAATGGAAGAAGAGAGAAAGGTGAGGGGTGGGGGTGGGGTTAGTAAAGAGAATGATATTGTTACGGTTCTAGGAACCGTATGCATACAAATATACAGTTGTCCCGAAGTTAGTTATTCCGTTAAGTACATGTGTAGAAAGATCCCTACCTTGTGTGTAGTGGGCAGACACTGGGGTAGGTTGCGATGTTTTTTCAGTTAGATTAATAAATCATTATATCCCATCCACTACGACCCGCGGTACCCTGTACCTGCTCGCACCTTCATCTCGCTTGCTACTCTCACATGGGCTGAACAAGCGTGTTCGCCTACTCGCACAACCGGCGACTCGCTGTCCGAGGAAAAAATCCTCTCACAGTAGTTCCTTTTTGGCGAGTCCGCACGTGTGGAGTGGGCAGGCTTCTCGGTCTGGCTGAAATCCCGCCCAGAAAGGGCGGCCCCATGGAAGCCCAGTCCAATTAGGGCGAACAGTGACGTCGGCTTCACCAAGGCCCCTCCCCGCTGAGGGAGATCTATAAATAACGAGACCATTCGTTCAGAGTGGTCGGGGGAGCCGGGAAGCGAGTCGTCTGGTCGGGTGAGCCGGGAAGCGAGTCGTCTGGCCGGGTGAGCCGGGAAGCGAGTCGTCTGGCCGGGTGAGCCGGGAAGCGAGTCGTCTGGCCGGGTGAGCCGGGAAGCGAGTCGTCTGGTCGGGTGAGCCGGGAAGCGAGTCGTCTGGTCGGGTGAGCCGGGAAGCCGGGAAGCGAGTCGGGTGAGCCGGAAAGCGAGTCGTCTGGCCGGGTGAGCCGGAAAGAGAGTTGTCTGGCCGGGTGAGCCGGAAAGCGAGTCGTCTGGCCGGGTGAGCCGGAAAGCGAGTCGTCTGGCCGGGTGAGCTGGAAACCGAGTCGTCTGGCCGGGTGAGCCGGAAAGCGAGTCATCTGGCCGGGTGAGCCGGAAAGCGAGTCGTCTTGAGGGTGACCTGGAAAGTGAGTAGTCTTGAGCGGAGCATTGGAGTGAGACAGTTCGTCAGCTGATCGCGAAAGAAAGGAGGAAGGTCGTGGAGTGGTTGCGCTCTTTGGGGGTCATTCGTTTTCAGTATGAGAGAGCGGTGAAGACCTTCACCGGGTCTCTCGTAGGGTCCTGTCTGCAGCCCTGATCCCCACCTCGGACTCCGCTCTACTCGACCCGGGCTCCTTCGCAGATACAGTCTCCACACGGGCAGCCATGGACCGAGTCGCACGACCATTGACAGGTGCTGCACCACGGAGCATCCCATCCCTCCAACGTTCAGGTACCCGAAAGAACTGCGATCTCAACTCACCTGCCTCTCTGGCTGCAAAAGGTCCTTTGCAATACATCTGGGTCTATTTTCGTCTGAGTGTGTGGCGCCGTCTTTAAGTAGAATTGCATAAGTGTTTATATTTGATCATTGTAAATCTTGCCCGTTTTATTCTTGCGACAAGTCTGCTCTGTGTCTTCTTTGTAACTTGCTGTAAAATTGTCGCACTACATCTTTCTCTCATCTTCCCCTGCATAACATCCCCAATAAACCTGTTTCCTGTGCCACATATTTTTCCTCGCTTTATTGTAAATAAATTATTGTTGAAATGTTCCCAGTTCGTTTTCGTCTTTTCCTTCATTGGTCCAGCATGGTTCGGATCTGAGTTTTACCCGGGTCTTCATTCTCGCCGGTACGTTCTTGGTAGTTCCGCTTGGCTGCATCCGATCCGGAAAGGTGGTTGGTAGTTGGTAGAGTTATCCGGATCGGGCAAGGCGTACTGAGGGCGTGGCTCCCCGGTAGCGGCACCGCGTGGTTTATTAGGTAAATTCGTTCAAGACAAAAGACCCGACTCTACGTGGTGGAGGTATTGGCATCCATGGTCGGTTAAGCGACCTGCTGCCTCACGGAATTATTCGTGAGCGATGGCATACAATTCTGGGAGTCCGGTGGGAGACGATGTAACTTCCCCCACATAGCGGTCGCTCTTGCCATCGGAACCCGGCCCGCAACAATATGTTATGTTTGATGACCGAACACACAGATAAAAACAAACTCATGACAGAACAGCTGTACACACAACGACACAACAGAGTTTATAATGTAATCCGCTGGCACATCTGCAAAAAACTTTGATGTCCCAGTTCCAGAAAATTTGTGATAACATGAACCAAAAGTAATCACTGAAAACATGGGAGTACGTACCGCTCACGTATGACATAATGATCCCATCGAGCGTTAACATCGAAAACAAAGCGTTGCGACCACATATCATCATACTTGGGTACAAAAAAAAGAGAAGAAGGTATTGCTGATTGAGGTGTTAATTGCCGTGATTTTGTACAAAACAATGCAGAAATCAAGAAAATGACCAAATACCAAGACCTCAAGAAAGAAGTCAGAAGATCCTGGAAGATGAAGAATGCCAAAGTTGTATCAGTGACAGCTGGACCTACAGGAATGATGACAAAGAACCTTACAGAGATAGTGGTCAAGTTTCATCGGAATTGTATGTGTAGTTTTGGAGAAGAAAGCAAATACATATTTTGTGGGGCAACCCCCCTGAAATCCCCTGAGAGCAGATTTTTCTAGTGTCATGAACAAACTTTGGTACATCATGGGTGATGAAGGTTGTCATGAAGTTTCATCGGAATTGTATGTATTGTTTAAGAAGAAAGCAAATACCTCTTTTGGGAGGAACGACACTACACACCCCCCACCCCACGCCTCTTCCATAAACTCCCTCTGTAGACCCCTTCAGACCCCGTCTTTTATGCCGTCACGGGTGATGAAGGTTGTGGTCAAATGTCGTTGAAATTGTATGTGTAGTTTCTGAGAAGACGTTGCAAGTATTTGTTGACGGATGGACGGACGGACAATGCGCCATCCCAGAAGCTCTCCGGAACTACTTTACAGTTGAGCTAAAAACCATCCCTGGGAATATTATTACAAACAAACTACAGTTGGAAGTTGTCCAGGGATCAGCGACGATCCTGAAGAGAGCCCTCGGCACAAAACTGAGAAGAGAAAATGTCACAGCATGGTCCATGAATCATGACCCCTTACTGAAATGAAGGTGTTCGGACACACACACACACACACACACACACACACACACACACACACACACACACACACACACACACACACACACACACACACACACACACACACTTGAATGATATCAGCAATTTTTGGGGAATCAGCAGGTTGGAGTTAGTGTGATTATCGAGTCGATATTTTAGCCATGAGGCACACTCCTCATGGCTGAAATACAAAGATAAAGTCGATACTGGCAACTGTACAGCTCTGACTTTGATGAAAAGAGCAATCAAGAAAACTTTTATAATCATGAACAAAATAATTGATTGGGTGTAAAGGGTACTAATTAAGATCATTAGGCACTAATCACACATTTCCCTGACCAACAAAAAAAATCCCTGACTTTCCAGGTCAGTGGGAACCCTGTCGACCACAGTACGTACTGTAAACAACCCAGAAACCTTGAGTAACTTTCACCGAAAAACAACGTTATATTTACATAGACGTTTCAGGGAGATATTCACAAACATTATTCTTTATAAACAGCTGCGTGTGACGAGTGGAAAATAAATTGACTGGGTAATTCAGAAAATACGTTAATACGGCAAACGGCCCTGAAATCAGGTGTTATCAAATATATTTTGCTTTGAAACTCACAAAGAGAAAAATGTAACCTTTGTAAAGAAATCTGATAACCAAATGATTTAGAAACAGGTGTGAAGACAAAGGAAAACCTGAAAGAACCTCCATAAGGTACAGGATGAAACTTTGCCACCATGGCACCTGTAACAGGCATGGCACGTCCACACACCCACGGAGAGTCCGTACAGATCCAAATTTACCCACATGTACCACGTCCGTGTGTGCTGTAAACGTACCTCTACCTTCTTGTAACTGTCGACTGTACATCCCGATCAGGACATGAACTGCACTGTACAGCTTGGTAAGTGGCATATGCACTCAAGCACTCCAACGGAACGCCTGGCTTGGCAAGCGATTACCAATTACCGTCGTTACAACGATGCACCTGGAAACACCCGTGCAATGTCCGAATTGGATAAATCAACACTTTACGAGGAAGCCGAATCTGCTGATACTTTCAAATCTGGAGCTAACATCCAGGCCAAAAAAAAAAAAAACATGGCGTCTTCAAGACCCCAGCGAGGTTACCAAGGAAACGCCTAAAGACCCCAGAGAACGAGGTGGCCGAGGATCGCCTGATGAAAGATATAATTAAATAATGCCGTTAATTATAATTATCTTCAAAAGGGGTGAAATGAGAGCGAGAGATGAACCTTCAGAGTTTAGGCTTTATTCCATTTGATTGGAGCCGCTTCTGTGGGCACACCGGGGAATACAGGTTCAGCTAGGAGTACATAAGCAGTAACGTATACATGTGCGATTAATCATCGCAGAATAAATCCGCGTAAGCACGGAGTTCGATATAATCTCCATTCTCACCAGTCAATGAGCACCTTCAGTTAACGAGCATCAAGTGAACAGCCGATGTAAATGGCAATGCCCCGGGGACAACCACTCGTGCCGCAGAGACCTCCCCTTATACGCGAGACGCACAACATGTGATCCCGCGTCATGTCCCTCAATTCACCTCAATTCACCACATTCTCCTCACCTTTAAAATGTAACTAGGGGCCCATCTTACACACCATGATTGCTTTAGCACTATAGGAGTATACATTTCAAGCAACGCGGACTAATAGGTCTACAGAAGCATACATGCCAAGCAGTGATTATTTTGAGTTGTAGGAGCATGGAAATGAGCATCGATATATGATATAATGAGCATATGGGAGCATGAGCAGCGAGAATGCCGATAATCCCCTTTACAGATTGAGTCGTCGAGGGGGCCTTATTCGTTGACCTCTCCGGGAGTAAACGGCAGTTTCACTTGAGGGAGACTCCCGATCCTCTTGGTGAGCCTCGACTTGTGCCGGGGATGACTCCTCGATCGCTCTCGGGTGGAACGCGGCAGCCCCGTCGCCCGGCGGAGTTCCTGGGGGGGAAATGTCAGAAGGAGGAGTGCCAGAAGGTGGTGTACCGGCGGGAGGAGTACCTGAGGGAGCCAGATGGCGAACCGACACAGTGGTCTCCCTGCCATCCGGGAGCCTGACATGAGCATACTCTGGATTAGTGTCAATGAGTTCGACCCCCTCCACCAGGGGTTCATACTTGCTTTGTCGTACCGGGCGTTTCATGAACACTGTACCGGGATGGGTCAGCCAGTTGGGCACCGTTTGACCGTCAACATAACGTCGCTGGTGAGTAAATATTCGTTCGTGAGCAGTTGCATTGGTGGACCTGCAGAGCAAAGAGCGTATGGAATTCAGAGCGTCGGGAAGAGTAACCTCCCACCGCTCGGGGCCCAGTCCTCTCGATTTCAGCGCCAGAGTTACGGCTTTCCAAATAACTCCATTATACCTTTCCACCTGCCCGTTTCCCTGTGGGTTGTAACCCGTCGTTCGACTAGTTGCTATGCCGAGCTCTAGTAGGAATTGTTTTAGCCCGGCCGACATGAAACACGGCCCTCTGTCTGAATGTATGTACGAAGGTCTCCCAAACATAGCGAAGAGGTCAGAGAGACATCTCACGACAGTGCCCGAGGTCATATCCGAGCACGGAAATGCGAAAGGGAACCTTGAATATTCATCAACAACGGTGAATATGTATCTGTTGTCTGTCTCGGTCGGCAGGGGCCCTTTGAAGTCGATGTTTAGTCTCTCGAAGGGGGAAGTGGCCTTGATCAGTCTGCCAGATGCCGCGCCAAAGAATCTGGGTTTTAGTTCAGCACAAACAGGGCATGAAGCATTCATTTGTTTAATATCTTCAACAGAATAGGGAAGATTTTGTCTGCGCACGAAATGTGCCATCCTGGTTACCCCCGGGTGGCACAGACACACATGGAGGTCTTGCAAAGCCTGACTGATTGTTGCCGAACTGTAGACCCGAGAGAAGGTATCTGCAGCAGGGTTTTCTTTCCCGGGCCGGTAAACAATGTCGTAACTGTAGCAAGCTAGGTCTATCCGCCATCTCATAATTTTTTCATTCTTAATTTTCCCGTTATTTTTCCCATCAAACATGAATGCCACGGATCGTTGGTCCGTAACGAGCGTGAAGTGGTTTCCCAGTAAATAATGTCTCCATTTCCGCAGCGCTTCGACGATGGCGTACGCTTCCTTCTCTATCGCTGAGTGTCTCTGCTCGCTTCTAGAGAGAGTTCTCGAGAAGAACGCGACCGGCCGCCCAGACTGATTAAGTGTAGCAGCTATCGTGTGATCTGAAGCGTCGGTTTCCACCACAAAGGGCACCGAGCTATCGATCGATAAAACCACGGACTTACTGATATCATCCTTGAGGTTGTGGAAAGCTCTTACAACAGCGGCATCTGGTGGAAAGTTTTTGCAATGCACTAGGGGATGTATTTTCTCGGAGTATTGCGAAATCCATCTCGCATAGTAAGCGAACATCCCGATCACCCGGCGCATTGTCTGCAAGTCCTGAGGTGGTGGAAGCTCACGGAGCGGGCGCAATCGTTCAGGATCAGGCTTAATTGTGCCGTCGGCTATCGTGTAGCCGAGAAGGTCAATTGACCTTGCCGAGAATACGCATTTCTCGTAGTTGAGAGTCAGATTATATTTTCTAGCAATGCTCAAGAATCTGTCTAGATTCCTATCATGTTCCCTCTGATCCCTACCGCACACTGTGACATTATCCACGTAAACAAAAGTGTCTTTGAGGTTTTCATCTGAGATGATGTCGTCCATAACCCGTTGGAAGCAAGCTACCCCATTCGTGACACCGAAAGGTATTCTCCTGAATTGGTAGAGGCGCCTCCCTGCCTGGAATGCAGTGTAAGGTTTGTCTTCCTCTCGGATGGGAATTTGATGATAGGCGCTTCGCAAGTCGATGGTACTGAATACCTTATAATTGGCCACGCGTTCGACCATCTCATCTATGCGCGGCAGGGGGTAGGCGTCGAGTTGGGTGAAGCGATTGACCGTTTGGGAATAATCGACAACCATTCGTTTCTTATGGTTCTGACTGCTGGTTACTAACACCTGTGCGCGCCATGGCGAGTCGCTCGGTTCTATAATTCCTTCTTCCAGTAATCGCTTGGTTTCTGAAGTGATGAAATTCATGTCAGCAGTGGTATATCGCCGCGATTTAATCGCTATCGGTTTGCAGACCGGCGACAAGTTAGCGAACAGCTGGGGGGACGTCACCTCCGCGGTGGTCAACGCATTTAAAATTAGACGAGGTTTGCTTCCTCCAAAGGGTATTTCGACGCTCGTGTGCTGCTTGAGGACATTATGACCCAGAATTACGTCTGCGCACAAATCACAAAGCACCAGTACCCTTACATCCCGATGCGTGTACCCTTTTATGTCCAATTCAACATTGCAGTACCCTCGTACGCGGGATTGTAGTGAGGTGGCGGCCATGCATACCGTATTGTCAGTCGGGTGGATTACCCATTTCCTGCCCTTCACTAGCGAGCTGTTGACGAAACTTTCAGAGCTACCGGTATCAATCAGTGCCTCAGCCATATGCCCGTTAATTCGTACGTTGATGATAGCCTTGGATAGATTCCCCGGGGAGGCTGCAGTTAATTTATTCTGCGAGTAGAGAGCCGCAGAAGTGGGTTTATTTCTCCTTAGAGTAGATTTACATACCCTGGCATAATGCCCTTTCTTGTCGCAATTCATGCATGTGGCATCTCTGGCGGGACATTTTTGACGGGGGTGCCTTTTGTACCCACAAAAGAAGCATTTACCAACCGGAGCAGTTGCTGAGGAGTTTGACGTGGCCTGGGTATCCGGCTCCTCGGGTGTTTCTCCAACCCCTATGTCTGGCTGTGTCTGTGCCAGTGGGGTTCCTTGAGTTCCCACCGTAGCAGCGTTCATTAGCAGCATCGGTGTCCCAAATGACTCAGATTGCTGCTGAGCCGTATCCATCGCTCGTGCCTGATCGACTACCTTGTCAAGAGTGGGTTGCGCTTTCTCTAGTAAGCGTTGCCGTATGTGGGCTGATCTGAGTCCTTGGATGAATGCCTCCAGTGTGGCTTCCTTTCGGTGTTCCTCGGCGCTTACGGCCCGGAAGCTGCCGTCTTTTCCCAGCTGATTCAGAGCTTGCAGGAACTGATCGATTGTCTCCCCGGCTGCTTGCTTGCGTGTGTTGAGAAGATGTCGTATGTATACCTCGTTCTTGGGCTTCACGTAGAGCGCCTGCAGCACGTCAATCGCTGCTTCGTAAGTGTCGCACTCCGAGAAGAGCCTGTACACGCTGGGCGAGACATGATTCACGAGAGCGGCAAATTTGTCGGCTCCTTCCTCGATGATGGTCAGATAGTGTGAGAAGGAACAGAACCAATGCGACCATTTCATTTCTGCGTCAGTCGCGTTTGGGTCTGCGTCGAACCTCTCTGGTTTGTAGATCTTGTCCATCGTTGGTTGAGAGAGCCGAGAAAACCAAATGGAATAAATTGAAATGAGAGCGAGAGATGAACCTTCAGAGTTTAGGCTTTATTCCATTTGATTGGAGCCGCTTCTGTGGGCACACCGGGGAATACAGGTTCAGCTAGGAGTACATAAGCAGTAACGTATACATGTGCAATTAATCACCGCAGACTAAATCCGCGTAAGCACGGAGTTCGATATAATCTCCATTCTCACCAGTCAATGAGCACCTTCAGTTAACGAGCATCAAGTGAACAGCCGATGTAAATGGCAATGCCCCGGGGACAACCACTCGTGCCGCAGAGACCTCCCCTTATACGCGAGACGCACAACATGTGATCCCGCGTCATGTCCCTCAATTCACCTCAATTCACCACAAGGGGTATTTTAATTAACTCAAACACCCAATTTTTACTCTTGCACTTCCTTGGAGTTTTTTTTTTTAGTATGCACACCAAGTTTCAGGCTGCAAGGTTTTATAGTTTCGGAGACAGACGTACGCACGCACAGCCTTTTAATAGTATAGATTTATATTAATATTTTGTAATATTAGCAAATCGCCTAAAACGGAAACTGAAAACTATGTATGTAATTACCAATAAAAAGTACCCCTGTCGACTCTGCCGTCATGGATTGCAAAAGCAGGTTATGAAGCACGGCGATTCACTCAATGAATTTACACTTTCTGCAAATTCCATAAGTTTTTCTTCACTCAATATAGTCGTCCGAACAGTAGAAAAAGTTAAGTTTAATGCTTTGCTTCAATAAATACACCAAGTTATAAAAAATCACGAATTTGTTAAAATTTTCGGATTTCACTCCAGATTTCAACACCTATATTGTTTAGCAGATCGGATTCTCAAATCCAACATAATATTTCGATTAGATAATTTTATTAGTCCATCATAGTGGGTCGTGTTTTCAAGTCGAGGCGTGAATAGGCCGAACGAAATGGCGGCACAGAGGGCTGACCAAGATGGCGGCACAGAGGGCTGACAAAGATGGCGGTACGCCAACCGCCATCTTTTTAAGGCTAATTTTGGATTTTTCCGATGAGCACCCCGTTCATTATCTTCAAAATGGGTGTTTTAATTAACCCAAACACCAAATTTTCACTCTTGCACCTCCTTGGAGTTTTCTTAGTATGCATGCAAAGTTTCAGGCTGCTAGGTTTTGGACGAGAACGGACATACACCCTTTTATTAGTAAAGATTATTGTTGTTGTTGTTCAACCTATTTTATTCCCTTATTTTTAACATTTGTTTTTTTCAACAGCCACTTGTCAGATGGACATAATGTTCAGGATAGGAGCGACCCTCCATGGAGAATATTTTAATGATCGTGACGTCACAGGTCACGTGGTATGGCAGCCATCTTGGATTAAACGCCAACCTTATTGTATTCATAGAAGTTTTATCAATGTTGTATTAGTGAGTCGAGCTAAGAGGATATGTTCCAATTCCAAGCTTCATACAGAGATGGACAAGGTTGTCGGCATCCTCAGTTAGAATGGATATCCTGAGTATATCATCAGGAGGTTTATGCACAAATACCTCACTGCTAAAGATGAACGGAAGATGGGTCCTTAAAAGTGCCCGGTCTACATCAAGATTCCTTGGAAAGGGAAAATGTCACAAAGATATGAGGAACAAATCAAAAGATGCGTCTCAAACACATATATGGCTGTTCGTCCAAGAGTGATTTTCACCTCTCGATGTCTAATTCCTGCAGTCAAAGAGGATGTTCTGCCTGCCTCAAAACTTAGCAATATTGTTGTGGTGCCGGGGTTCGGGGGCGGGGAACGACCGCTATATGGAGCAGTTGGGCCGTCTCCCCTCCGAACACCCAGAATTGAAGGTCGTCGCTCTGGATAACTCCGAAGCCGACGGGTCGCTTAATGGACCGTGGTCGCCAATATTTAGACCGGGCGGTTAGGGTCTTTTTGTCTGATTCCAATTTACCTAATAATTCCAGCAATCTGTGTGTGTGTCTGTCTGTTTGTCTGTCTGTTTGTCTGTCTGTTTGTCTGCGACCGCAGTTTCTCGACGATCGCCGGTCTGATGTCATTGAAACTTGCCAGGAATATTGCCGGGGACCCGCGGATGTGCCTTTTCGAGGTTTGATATTGATCAGACGAGCGGTTCCCAAGTTACGGCCATTTATCTGTTGACCAATGACAGGACACGGTGCTATGACATCACGAATGACATCACAATTAATATTTCTTTATTTTTTTTTTTTTTTTGCACGATTGAAACTTGCCAGGAATATTGCTGGGGACCCGCGGATGTGCCTTTTCGAGGTTTGAGAGAGAGAGAGAGAGAGAGAGAGAGAGAGAGAGAGAGAGAGAGAGAGAGAGAGAGAGAGAGAGAGAGAGAGAGAGAGAGAGAGAGGCTGCACATACTGGCACTCACCTACGGGCACGCACCTACAGGCCCGTACTAGTTTACCTAATTAGCCGCGCGGTCTAGCTACCAGGGAAGCCACACCCTCGGCCGACTTTGTCCAAACTGAGTCACTGTTGCCGACTCGGATCCGGCGTAACCGAGCGGAAATTACCAAAGCCGCGCCGGTCCAAATAACAATTTACGGCACAATCGGCCTCCCTAATTCTGAAGCCCAAACCATACTGGGTCAATGACAGAAAACACGGACAACGAACTGGAACATTTAACGGGTTTATTTACAATAATCGGGAAGGGAGACACAGAGCAGACTTAACCACGAATATGCAGGAAAATGTACCATGGAATCACTTAAACAGTTCTACTTACAGACCGGCCACACCCAAAAAGAAATGGAACTCGTGGGTCTTTATTCGGCCCTTCAGTTCGGGATGGAAGGCGAACTGAGGGACAGAGTCTGGCCGGGTACCTGGCCGCCTCGTGCAGTTTCACCGACCCGCACTTGTGGAGCTCGGAGTCTGTGGAAGGGAACGGGGATCCCCAGCTCGAGCGCTCCAACACAACACCATGGTGGGACTCGAACCCACAACCCAGAATCCAACGAGCGCAGCCAGGATCCCACGAATGACCCGGCTCGCCACGAACGACGATCGACGACACGAGCACCACGAAACACCAACCCCACGACCACCACCACCACGAGCACCAACACGACCACCGACCACCAAGGAACCCTGAAAAAGACCGAACACTGAGACAGCTAGCCACCCTTCTTATCCCTCCCCCGGGCGGGTGGGGGGATCCGCTCTGAGGTAACTCACCTCCGGATTGGTCAGGTGGCGTCGGGCGATCGGTGTCTTCCCCTCATTGGACGAGGGGAACATTCCATCCCGCTGGGGCGGAGTCGGCTCTGCGGTGATCTCACCCCGCCTATATCCGTAGCCTTGAACATGTGCGTAATGGCGCTGAAGGAGTGGAGGGGGATTTAATGCAGAAGACTAACTAGAAAGAAACTCGCAGCACACACATGAAATTCCCATTCGACATAGGGGAGAGATTCTAACTATCCACATATACTTAACGAGATAACTAAACTTTGGGTCAACTGTATGTGTGAATGCGAATGGTTTCCAGACTCGTAACAATATTATTGATGAGTTCAAGTGCCGATGTGATGCTCAGTATGTAGGCAGAACTACCCAGAATCAAACAGCACGTCCCTTTGTCAATCAGGGAAAACACAATTGGTACGCGAATACAGGCGGAACGTGCCTGTAGGAAGGTCCCAGTATCAATCCCAACATCGTGTGCATCCGCTATTGGACAGCATTTGATTGAGAATGCAAACTGTGCTGAACATTATAATGTGGATGCATTCAAGATATTGAAGTATAACGCATATCCGAATAGTAGAAATGACATTTATCTACTCCACGGACCCCATGCTATGTCGGCAAAAAGAGTTTGTCCGCTCGCTTTGTTTATTTGTGCAAAGAAGAAGAGGAACCCCACTCACTCGTGATCACGGATGGTTATGAAGAAGATTCTACAACAGCCTCAGTGGCTCCGCCTCAGACTCTGCAACCTCCAATTGGAGAGGTGAACACTGAACAGGCTCCTCCTACCGAAACCGTTGGGAGGTGATGACACATCGGAAGAGAACGTTCAATCAGAATTGACTTTGTTGAAAGGCGTTTAATAGACTGTTCTTCTTCATTACTCATTCACTTTATGTGAATTTAACCTCATGAGAGCACAATGAAAAGCTTTGTTGTTTTCTTTTTATGATAATGTCCTTCAAAACGTCTCTGTTTATGTCGATATTCATAGAACACTTACCCTTACTTACACATGTACATTTGGTAGTCTTGATAAGCACTTGGTGCACTCTTCTGTTGTTTTGTTGAGGTTCTTTTTCTTTGATCCAATTTGGTTCCACACCAGTCACTGATGATTTCACTTTTTGGTTCACGAAAAAATATTTTCACGAAAAATATAATTGGTTCACGAAAAAATATTTTCACGAAAAATATAATTGGTTCATGAAAAAATATTTTCACGAAAAATATATGTGACCACTATATTCGTTATTGTTGAGTGTCTGTCTGTCTGTCTGTATGTCTGTCTATCTGTCCCGAACATAGCTCCGTGGGTTTTGATCCGATCCTGATGAAATTTTGGAGGGAGGTTTATATCATGATCTAGTTGTGTCTTCCTGAAAATGGGCTTGGTCCACCCATTATGGGCGGAGCCACGCCCAAAAAACATGTTTTTAGGGGGTAGCCGATTTCTATTTGCATCTTCTCCTAGTGGGTTTGTCGAATCTGGCAGGGGTTTTGGTATTTGGTTAGCCCAATGGCACCTGCATAGCCCAAAGGAGCTCGATTTTTCATTTTCGTCCCAAGGTCAAGGTCACAAGGTCACGAAATTAGAAAATTGCGATTTTGACATAAAAAAATTTCTTCTCCGAGGGGTTTGTCGAATCTGGCAGGGGTTTCGGTATTTGGTTAGCCCAATGGCACCTGCATAGCCCCACGGAGCTCGATTTTTCATTTTCGTCCCAAGGTCAAGGCCACAACGTCAAGAACTTAGAAAATTGTGAATTGTGTTTTTAGAGGGTAGCCGATTTCTATTTGCATCTTCTCCTAGTGGGTTTGTCGAATCTGGCAGGGGTTTTGGTATTTGGTTAGCCCAATGGCACCTGCATAGCCCAAAGGAGCTCGATTTTTCATTTTCGTCCCAAAGTCAAGGTCACAAGGTCACGAACTTAGAAAATTGCGATTTTGACATAAAAATCCATCTTCTCCGAGGGGTTGTCGAATCTGGCAGGGGTTTCGGTATTTGGTTAGTAGTGGGGCAACTTAGCTAAATATAGCATAACAATTGGGCATTTTGTGAGGAAAGCACCAAATTTGGAACACTAGTTGCCTATCATATTATGAACAGATTTGGATATTGGGCCATCTCAAATTCAGCCGCTGATGAATTTTCCACTGCCATCAAAAATTTTGAGATGGCCCAATATCCAAATCTGTTCATAATATGATAGGCTACTAGTGTGCCAAATTTGGTGCTTTCCTAACAAAATGAAAAATTGTTATGCTAAGTTGCCCCACTATAGCCCAATGGCACCTGCATAGCCCCACGGAGCTCGATTTTTCATTTTCGTCCCAAGGTCAAGGTCACAAGGTCACGAACTTAGAAAATTTCGAATTTTGACATAAAAATCATACGACCGCCCAAACTTTGAGAGCTCGGATGACAATATTTTTATGCATAATATTGAGGTCATTCCCCACCTAAAGTCTTGAAACCATTTTGCTCTATCTCGAACACCTTGCCCGTGGCACCCCCTTCAAGTTTGTTTTTACGCTGATTTCATCAAAGTATGGATAATCCGAGGAGTGTGAAATGCCATATAGCCTATATGACGTTATATTGTTCCTGGAATGTTCCTGAGGAAGTTTTGCACCAAAGGTCATAATCCTTTACCTTTGACCTTTAAAGTTCACAAAGGACAAATTTTCAAAGTTGTGGGAATCGAACAGGGGTTTCGACCTTCTTCGACGAACTAACTCCATTAAGCTATAGCACGTATCCTGTTTCCTTATTTTAATGTCCACAACATTGTTTTGGGACCTTTAAAAGTTATGCAAAGGTCAAATTTTTAAAGTTGTTGAACGAAACCGGGTTTTCGACATTTTACAGATAATAACCTGTCACTCGTACCACATCATGTTGATCATTTTTATAACTTGGTCAAACATCACATTGTCTCATCCTTGACTTCTGAAACAATCTACATCGTCAAATACCGCTCGTGAACCATCGCCGTCTTCAGACTTGTCTCAAACTATATTTGCCACGGGTAGTTGATCAATCAGTTAAAGTTTTGCACTGATCGGATAGCCGTCTCAACAATTGCAGAGAATTTTTTTCTCATCCTGACCGGATGAAGCGTTGCACTCGTTGAACTATGACGTCACAATGAAGGCACAGATGACGTCATCATAAACACATGTTATTCCCCCATTGGGAGTACTAGACAATGAGCCATGTGTACATTTTTTTCCATGGAGCAGTTTTGGAGATATAGAGGTGCAAATATTTTTTTCAGTTTTTCCAGGATGGAACCTGTGCCACGTGACCTATGACGTCACAATGAAGGCACTGATGACATCATCATAAACACACATTATTCCCCCATTGGGAGTACTAGACAATGAGCCACATGTACATTTTTTTCCATGGAGCAGTTTTGGAGATATAGAGGTGCAAAGTTTTTTCAGTTTTTCAAGATGCCACCTGCACCACGTGACCTATGACGTCATAATGAAAGCACAGATGATATCATAATAGACACACGTTATTCCCCCATTGGGAGTACTTGACAGTGAGCCACATGTACTTTTTTCCATGGAGCAGTTTTGGAGATATATAGGTGCAAATTTTTTTTCAGTTTTTCCAAGATGGCACCTGTACCACGTGACCTATGACGTCATAATTATGCCTAAAGTTTTTATTTATTCAGAAAAAAATTTGTGTCAATCAGACGAACGGTTGCTGAGAAAATGATTTTTTTTTTAATGCAGACACGGACAGGCGTTTTATTTTCAGATGCTTTGTGGTTAAAGCGATCCCTGCCCAGACAATCGGCTGAACAGACCACGTGGGCTCTCATGTGTACCTTGATGTTCTCCCTGGGGTTTGAACCACCGACCTCCCAGAGCCAGAGCGGACGCTCAAATCCGCTCAAATCATGAAACCACCGACTCTGGTTCACATCTCGTGGCGGCCATGATGGTGACTTCTTCTTGCACATCACCGCTCTTCCGTTGACGCTGTGAATGAAGATTTGCGGCCAAATGTTTATGACGTATGCAAGGTGTGCATGGAGGGGGGGGGATTTCATTGGTGCCGGGTGGGGAGGAGACTACGGAGGCTTGACGAGGTCAAACTTCCCGCCACATTTGCGTACCTGTAAATGCATGTTTCGTTCGCAGAGGGAAAAGTTCGGATTGCTCGATTTCAAACGTCATATTTTGTGAAAAGCAACGCATGAAATGCTTTACATTTTATTAATACGACTGTGTTTTGAATCGTTTTTTCCGCGAACGATTCGAAAGGCGTTTTCTGAACATACCCTCGTGGTTCGGCGAGGCCGCCGTAGTGACGTCACGCGGGCCTGCCCGCGATGTCTCGTTAGACTAGTTCACTCTGCCGTCGTTTCCCTTTAATTGCTATAACGGCCCTCACGGGCATCCGGGACCGAATTGTGCCCGGAGCGGCCATGATTGTGACGGTGAAAGTCCTCCAGGGCGGTGAATGCTCCGTCGAGGTGTGTTGAGCTCTCAATGGCGACTGTGCCGGCTGGGCCTGTGCGACCACCGTGCACTGCCTAGTCTTCCTTAACGTTGACTATTCCCTCGGTGAATCGCTTTTGCCGCAGATAATGTTGTAACGCCGCTGACTGTGCTTCCTGTAAACCCCGATTGTTGATTATGTTTATGGGGAAAAATATAATACGTGCCTCGTGGTCAAGGCTCATGGAAGAGCTTCAGGATCCATGAACACGGCGTGTCTCGCCTTGTGGCCTGGGTCTCGATCTACAGGTACCGAGCTTGGGCCTAGCGGAACTCCACGGACGGTGAAGCGTCGGGTTCGGTTCATGGCGACGTTCTGGTGTGTCGCTCCATTATTCTGTGTCTTCACGTGCGACCTCATCTCGGTGGATCGTTTGGGGTCTCCCTGACGTTCTGTCCACGGCCCTGCTCCCAACGGAGCGTCCCCGTTACCGAAGGACTTCCGAGGTAGAAAATGCCTGGGTCGTTTCTCCTGTCGTTCTTCCCGGCGGGTAATCGTGGCAGGAATTTGGAACTCGGTCAGTGTACCGGCACGCAATGACCTTCTGTTTTTGAAAGGTACCTTTGGATCTTTAACGTGCACCAAAAAGTTGCGAGCAGACGGGACACCTGGCTTAATCGACCTCCGAGGGATGGGCGTGCTCATTGAGCAAAGGTCTTGACGACGAAACGCTGATCCGACAAGTTCCGGTGCGTGTCGGGAATCGAACCCAGACACGAGACTGATTGACCCAAGGCGAGGGAGTGCACTCGCCATATGCTGGCTATCCTTTCAGCCCGGTTTGAGTAGTGACCGTCATTTCGTTTTCTCACGCACACGCACACACACACACACACACACACACACACACACACACACACACACGCGCGCGCGCACACACACACACACACACACACACACACACACACACACACACACACACACACACACACACACACACACACACACACACACACACACACATACACACACACACACACACTGTTGGTGACTTCCTGTACACCACCTGTTCAATGATCAAATTTGATTGGGAAATTATTTATAAATTGCGCACTAATCCGCAACCACTTCGTTAACGGACCCAATTATTCACACTTTATTGTGGCGAGAGCCACATAACGGTTTTTTTTGGCCCAAGTCGTTCACGAACCGGCTGGTCAGGCCTCTCACTGGACTACAAGTACGGGGATTTGTAATTTTGTTTCACATTGTTGGCGCGAACTCGCCCACTCTTTGCGAAAGTCGTGACTGTATCGTTAGTGTCCTCACAGGACTGCTACACGTGTGATAATGCTCGCAGATGGGATACCCGTATAAGCGTCCATCTGCGGGATGGCAAAATTTGTCGTCAAATGTCCTCCTGCGAAGTACCGATCCGACAGGTTCGAGTTAAGTCCGGTATCGACACTCACCCGGTAAGCGCGTTACCTCTGCATCGTGCCGTCGGACAAACATCTGCGAGAAGGACATATTTCTTGGAAATAATCGTGGATTTGTCTTTTATCAGTGAAGTGGTTGAATGAGTACAGGAAGTTTTGCAACGTTCCGTCTCACTTGCTGTAAAGTTCATTTGGTTGACATGGAAACGATGCGTTATTTTGCAGGTTAGCGACACTGACCTGGTGGCGGTGGTGAAACAGCAGGTCGCTGAGCGTCTCCATGTGCCCGCGCATCAGCAGCGGCTTTTATTCAAGGGAAAGGCCTTAGCTGGTACGGCTGCTGATTCCGAATGAGAATCATTCCCCGCTGATGCGCATCTCACCAACTGATTATCCCGAGTCACGATTGTTTGATGATGTGCTCTGAATTTTTTTATACCATGAAAATACCTTTGCATTTGTTTGTGTTTAACCTATATAATGCTGGTGAAGACTTTGGGGCATAATATTTACTCTAAGAAGAAATCTCTGAACCTGTTTTCTATTGTTGAAGATCCTTTGCATTGCAGTCGCATGTGCAGAACGAGTGCTTTCTGCGGTACACATTTGGGATGAGCTCAAGTTGTTAAATTGATTATATAATGTAAAACTATCTTCTGCATTGCCAGTTTATGGTGCACAATAAACCCAAATATTCTACAAATATCATATTTCCAGAATTAGAGCCAGTACCTTTCCATGATTCCACAGAAAAAAATATAAGGGCACTCTTCAGAGCGCATACCTCCGCCCTGTATTGCCTGATCCACGATAACATATTGGGCCCAATACATTTTTGAAATATCATGCTGAACAGTACTATATATCATTTTTTGGCCCTATCTCTCAATGGTGAAGAATCACTTAAATTATTCTAGTCAACGGATCTGGATCTTCACCAAAATCTAATCGGTTCTTCCTTGTCACACACCCAACTTGTCCCCAACATATTATCCGGATCCATCCACAACTTTTGGCGATATCCTGCACACAAACAGACAAACAGACAGAAAGGGGTGAAAACATAACGTCCTCCACCTTCCGTGGCAGAGGAAATATCAGGATTCATGGAATCCAAGACGATATGGAAAATTGAATCCAAGATGGACAAAAACAAAGACAACAATTCGATGCACAAGGGATATTGTTGCGGACCTGGGGGTCGGGGGCGAGAAGACCACGGGAGGGGGGGGGACAAAGCTACCTTAGGTTCCCACCAGAATCTCCGGAATCGCAGGCCGTCACACACGAATAACTTCGTGACGCGATGGGTCGCTAACCGACCGTGTGACTTAGGGTCCTCCGTCTAATATATACCGTTTACCTAATGGTCACGTGATCTAATTACTGGGGGACACGCCCTCGGTACACCTTGTTCAAACCGGGTCACCATACCGGATCAGATGCAGCCGAGTGTAACTGCCCAAAGACGTACCTGCTAGAAAACATCGTTGGGGGATAACGTCCCGGCTAGGCTCGGATACGAACCATGCTGGACCAATGAAGGAAAAGAAGAAAACGAGTTGGGAACATTTATACACAAGCATTTATTTACAATCAAGCGAGGAAAGGTATGTAGAACACTTAATTGGGTTTATTCATTGTTCAGCAGAGATGGAAAGGAATTTGTGGGGTGCGATAAAAAGCAAGCTATTTACAAAAGCAGATGCAGAGCAGACTTTTCCCGTTATATCTTCTACAATCTTAACTTATGGTCTGACAGGCACCATTAGATGCACACACACACACACACACACACACACACACACACACACACACACACACACACACACACACACACACACACACACACACACACACACACACACACACACACACACACACACACACACACACACACACACACACGGAATATTAGATAGCCAGAAAGAAAGAGCAGATGAGGATAAATGGCATCGCAATATCTGGCACGGTTGGCCGACCAACACAACCCAGTATGCTTAAGGGTAGGTAGGAGGGACAAATACTGGTGTCTGAGGTGTGGTGGAGTGCAATATTTGGGGGGGGGGGGTGCGGTGTCGTGCCAGAGGAAAATGTGATTGCGAGTCAGTAATGATGCTCTTTGTGCGTCTAAAGGGGTGAGATAGAGGGGTGGAAAAAGAGAGAGAGAGGATGCGTGAGGCGACAGATCCCTAACCTAGTCATCTATAGGCCTGTGAGTGTAGCGTTGTACCTCCATGGGATGCTCTGCTTGAGCGTTCCCACCTCGAGATTTGGCGCATTGTCTCCGGCTTAGTCACTTTGACAAGGCTCGTGGCAACATGTGTTTTGCACTTTATTATTTTATTTTGCACCTCCGGAATAAGCACGTCTCAGTTGCACACCAAGCGCAAGTGAAGAGCCATCGACGGGCAGAGGCAACGAAGAGCAGTGAAGAAGAGGGCGAAGCAGAGAGACGAAGAAGAGAGCCAACGGCTCTGCAATCCGCCTTTTATAAGTCCCAGGCAAAGGGTGGGGTGACGACCCGAAGCGATGCACTGTGACCCGAATCCCGCTTCTCTATTGGGCCACAGCAGCCCAAGCCACGCCTCGCCAGGCTCCCGGGACCAGAAGTGGTCTCATTCGCACATCTGGCATGACAAGACCCGGAGCTCCGTACTGAACTCCTGGGTTGCTCTTCCCATGACCACTCCTCGCCGCCCATCTTGCCGTGTTCGGGTGACTGGACAAGGGTCGTATCAATCCCGCGTACCCACCTGGGACACCCCCAGCGAGATGCGGTTGGTGCTATGAACGTCTGTTGCTCGTCCCCGTATCACGCGGTCCGAGTACCTTGAGCCGTGCAGCACCCCTCTGTTTAGTGGCAAATTGTATCGATACAGAGGTACGAGGAGGTGCATGAATATTTTTCCCGTATGCGGAAGTTGTTGTTTGTCGAGGTGGTGAGTAAGGTGAGATGCTATTGGAAATTGGCATGCATATTTGAATGAAATAATGGCGTGCCATGCTTGTGCTGTACAGTGTTTGTTCTTGTATTGATTCTCTCACGGGAGGCTGCATGGTGTGTTTGTTTTTCATATTGTGGTGTGTTTGCTTGCTTGTTTGGTTTGTACCCTGGCTGAAAGGAAAGGGTTGGAAAAGAAATCAGAATAGAAGATAGAGATATAGTTATTAGACCCACGCAACGCACTTCATCCAGTTAACCCACTGGACCATGAAGGGAAGGTCTGACTGCACGCAGACTAACAAAATAACTGTCTGCGGATCACTGTATGTTGGGTGCCATTGCCTTAGAGGCACGCGGTTTTGCAGAACCCGAACAATATTGTCCATAACCGGAGCATGAGCACAGCCAGTGCTCCACTTGCGTCAATTGCAACAGACGAGCATCACCGTTAATCTCGATCTTGATTGCTGGCTTTAAACACTTAATATAACTAGAATGACTCTCGGTAGAGCACATACTCCGCCAGGCTCAAGAGTTTACGTTTTGTATCCCACTAAAGTCCGGATCTGGATCTGTACCTGAACCAAAATCGAATCGGCTTGTTCTTGTCACCAGGGTCGTATTAGGTATGTAGAGGCCCTGGAGCACGTACGTTTGTCAATCTCCCCCTGTAATATTGCATGTAAGATATTGTTATGAATTCTCGCCCGCCAGCGTGCGAATGACCGCGTTTACCGAATCGCGGCCGCTTCGCCCACCAAACGTGCAATTCAGTCGCGACTTTCCGGAACAACGCCGAAAACCAGTCACGGTGTGCTCCAAGCACACCACAACCTTGTCCGCACTCTACCCGCGCTACAGGGTCCGATCGCCAAATCTTCGATTTACCTAATTATTCGCGCGGGTAGATTACCGAGAGATTGTACCTCAACGGGACCGCTTGGAAATGAGCCACTTCAGCAGCTCGCTTCCTTTTGGGATAACCGAGCGGTGTATTATCGCGCAGTCCCGTTGGACCCGATCACTTTACCGGCTATTAAAAAACCAACTATGTTCCGAGGGCAAGATGGCCGTTCAACTGGGGAAAGAGGACATAACGAACGGGTTAACATTCAAACGAGCACATTTATTCACACACGTATGCAGTTGGTGTTCATGCAGGCACGTATACAAGCATGCACATATGCGATTATACAGTCAACAAAAACAATGCAAAGGAACTACGACCGTTTATTTATTCTTTACGCACTTATCAGTTATACTTATCAGACTCGGCACCACAACTTTCATACAAAGAAAAGCAAGGAAAAACCCCCTCAAAGACAAGGAGGTAGACTGGACCTCTCGGGATCTTTATAAACCTGGAGCTTTGAGGACCGAAGGAGCTCCAAGAAGCCGTGCAGGTTACCTTCCTCGCTGGGGCTACCCGCGACGTTCCTTCCCCATGGCAGCTAGCGTAACCGCGGCTCAGCCGCGGCCTGGTGATTCGGGCCCCAGCCGGCAATGCCTGAGAGGAACGAACGGGTCTTTGCTCTTTCTGAGTTGATGCTCTCTTTAAGAACCCGTTCGTCCCTCAGCGATGCTCGGACTGTTCCGAAGCCCGATCACCTCAGACCGTTCGGTGCTGGTTGGCGGGCTCTCTCCGGCTCGCACACGAACACGCAGCTTCGCCCGGCACAGCAGGCTTGGCCGTGCTCCCAGCTCGCGTCTCCTCCGCTCTCCTCAGCTTCTCCACCGGCTTCAGGCTCCAGGCGCTCCGAACCCCGACAGACACTCCACTGACTCACTGCGCTTGGCGTTCCGCTCGCCCTTTTATAGGGCCCGAGAGACGAGATCTGACCTCCGCACTCTCACCTCTGACCTCCACTGACTCCGCCCCTCTCGCTCTCTTGATCCGAATTCCGAGGCAAAGCTTGCACAGAGCGGACGTGCGCGAAAACAGCAACCCTGCGCGGCGAGCGGACATGCACGAAATCACCAACTTGCGCGGCGAGGAAACCCCTGCATCTGCCTGCAGCGATGCCCTTTGATGCAGACTCGCCGTGGCTGGCACCAAGATGGCGTCGTTTCGGAAACGAAGGTGAGGTGACGTTGTTCGTGTTGATCTATCGGGGAGATGTGGTTTAGGAGATGGTGGGGAGATGTCGTTGTTGTGAAGGCGGTGGGGAGAGGGTGGTTGGTGGTTGGCGTAGTGGAGAAGGTGGTTGGTGGTTGGCATTGTGGTGGAGGTGGTTGGCGTAGTGGAGAAGGTGGTTAGTGTGGTGGAGAAGGTGGTTGGTGGTTGGGGAGATTGAGAAGGTGGTTGGTGGTTGGCGTTTTGGTTGGTCCAAAATAACGATAGTAAAAGAAAAACGGCTACCTCAAAGATCACAGCCCGGATCACACGAATAAACCCCATTAGACAACGGTGGGGAAATCTAACTGAACACTGACTTATCGGCATAACTGAACTGAGGACCTATATGGTGCTCTGTGAATTTCCACAGCTGTAACAATATGTTGTTGTTTACTGTCTGAATTTACATGAGAAAAACGACTGTTATTAAATTTTTTTTAATGGTATTAAAAGCATTTTTTATCAATAAAATTGTTCTTTATTCATCAAAATTCAAAAATAACTTTTAACATCATCAAAATTTTCAAATGTAGGTACCACAACTATTTTTGGAAATACATCAGGTGGAACTATGTCTATAAAATCATAAGATGAACAAGATCATGCTGCTGCTGTGGGGGAAGGTCACTTTGTCATATTGACTCGATGCGATGACTGACTGGCAAGGTCATTCACAATTTCATCAAAAGACAGCTGGCACAGAAGGTCACTCTCAATGCTCATGGGTGTTAGAGAGTTCATTCTTTCCTGTCCCATCGATGTCCCAGTCGATCTTTCACGTGCTTCATCTTCGAAAAGGACCGCTCCCCGCTGCAGTTAGTAACCATGAGAACCAAGTACATACGTAGCGCTATCTCGGTGTTTGGAAACGTGTCCTTTACTTCCTTATCAATTAAGAGCTTGTCGAAGCTCGCTCATTGCTCAGATTGCTCAGCAATAATCGCTCATTGCTCAGATTGTTTGGCTGCTCGTCCTTGAAGGCTTCAGCAAGGACAGCAAAATGCAAGAGCTCGTTGCAATGGGTAAACTACTTCTACTTCTACATGAAGCATTAATCTGTTTCTCCTTGTTACTCATCTGTAGTTTTACATTTATCAGTCATTGGCATTTTTCCCCTAATAAGACCCATGCCTTTCATTTTTCACCACCAGATGAACTTTCCCTTTGTCACTACAACATCCCACCTAATGCCAAGTTAAACCTTGTGGTTAAAGCTGTTGGGGAGAGGACACAACACCAGGCCACAGAACTTGTTGCCACTGTACCTGCTACCCCCACACTTTGGGACCTGCTGAGCCCACTCCTCTCCAGACACTTCTCTCCCACCGATGCACAGGTCGTCCTGCAGCAGTTTCAGAAGGTGCGTTGGATCTGTTACATTTTTCGCTGTTATATAATACAGGCCGTTGCCTCCGTGCATAATGTTGGAGAACTTGCATTTCTGGACTTTAATAATTCATTTTAAATAAAGTAAAGATTTTGAAGACTGTCGATAATTTATTTTTTTCCGGAAGTTTATCGCCATTGATGCAGCGTCGTTTACACCACCTTATTTAACATGTTACGTTAGTTATTCATGCCTGTTGTGTCCTGTATGATGTCGCTAAAAACAGTAAGTTTCCCTTTTGGAATAGTTTTCAATTTAGTTTGACTGCCCGACACAGAAAGAGAAAATTATCTCGCTCCTCTCTGCGGCGCAATCGGAACGAATTCACACCCAAAGTGTTGTGAAACTGCAGGTTCGTTTTCCGATTCATGTTCAAAATATAACATTCAATTGGAATCAAATTGTTCTTCGATCATAAACTAACATTTGCAGACAGACGAATAGACAAAGGGAACCAATTGCTGAACCTCGCTTTTTGTGTGCGGTAAAAACAATCGAGATAAATGAATGAGGAAACAAGCAAACACGCCAGTAGATGAATGTATAAATACATCGTTCAAAATTCCTCTTCCTGAGACGGACGATTCACATGGTGTACGGGGTTTGATCCGAAGATCTAATAAAGGTATAGCGAGCTGAATGATCATTTGGGAACACCAAACAAGCCAATCCATTGTTGATATGTGATTTCAGCAATCTTCATTGTTTGCTCCACGACCTGTCGTGCATTGATTACCGTTCAAAGGGGCTAATAGTTCAGAACTTTCGATATCTTGTTTTGTTTATTATTTTTGAGCTTCAAAAAAAAAACAAAAAAAAAACAACATTTAAGTGTCTTGTAAGGTGCCACCTCTCCTTTGATGTGTCATGTAAGCTCTCCCTTTCTATCACCCTCTTCTAGGACTACGAGCGGAATCTTCACGGCCTCAGCCTGGACGACGTGGAGCGGTTAGCGACACAGCTACTGCAACCATCACAGATGCAGCCACTTTCCTGTGCAATGCTTGAATGAATGAACAGCTATTGGAAAAGGGGTAGAGTACAGTAGTGTAGAGTAGAGTGGAGTGGAGTAGAGGAGTAAAGATGGTGGTGGGTGGGTGGGTGGGTGGGGGAAGGAGTTCACACAGCAAAGACAAAGGGGGTAGAGTATCATGGAAGGGCTTTGTAGAGATGAGTTGATGTAATTTTGGGGAGAGGGGAAGTAGGGGGAGGTTGTGGTTATGAATGGGAGGAGTTTTGTGATCGTTTTGGTGGGTTGGAGGGTGGGGCGGGGTGGAATTTAGCAAGTGAGGCATGTGAGATTTTTGCAGCGGTGTGAAGTATATTCGATTCACACTTCTTTTTTTTTTCTTTTTTTTTTAAAAAGTAATTCATATACACCTGTTTAAAATAAGGCTAATGGAAGGTGGATGTTAAAATATTGGTAATTGCTGTTTGTACAGTTTAACTGAATAAACAAATGTACATGGATGAAGGTTGAGCCAGATTACTTTAAAGTGAAAAACACTTTAATTGAACTGGAAATGCAAAGTTTTCACATTGGCAATATTAAATGCCACAATTACTTCTGCCCCACTCTTAAAATTCAACAATTTTCCACATTAAAGCAGTTGAAACATGACTAATGGTCAGCCTTTAAAAACATCTGGACAAGTCCTGAAACTTCAGTCCTTGGATCCAAAAAAGAATGGCTTGTACAACTTTTACTTTTAGCTCTGGTGCAATGTTCCAGGGAAATTCATTTTTGCTATCATGCAGAGATTATGGAAGTGAAACTGAATGAAAGGAATGGAGTGTTCCAAGATTTGAAATCAGTAGTTGCTGTGCCGAGTAAACCGTTCTCTATCAGGGAGGTAGCTTTGATAAACATATTCAATGGTGGAAGATGTATGGGACACCTCCATGAAGGTAAAACATTTTTTTTAGTGTTTTAATACCATGTCAAGGCTCATGGAAGATAAAGTCACCTTTGGTGGGAACATTGACTTGTAAGCATTAAATCTTAAATGTAGCATACATGTTCCTTCTTCCCCCACCTTACATTGTGCTTGTCCCCAAGTTTGCTTCTAAACTCTTCACATTTGTTTCCTTCGAAGTGGCCAGGCAGGATTGTACTCGTATCATGGTATTTGAACAAATAGCTTCTCGATAAAGTCGCTCAAACAAGGTTCATCTTAAGTGAGAGCTGTTTAAAAAAACAAATTGGATAACATGTACAAGCTGATCATTCAAATGCACCAGTTGGCTGCAGGTTTTACAGCAGTTCTTGGAGGAATTTGCAATTTGCCCAAGGTGCAAGTGATGGTAAAACACTTTACCCCATGCAGTCCTGAGAAAAAGAGGCCATGGGAATCGTACATTTGGACAATCACAAACCTGACAACTCTTCTCAGAGAAACTGATGATTTTCAAATGATCTAAGATTTTTTTTAAAGTTTAACAAAGTGAGCTCAGTTGCATTGCCAGATGCCACCACTTTGTTCAAATAATCAATGTTCCACCACGGGAAGAGTGCGAGCGAAAAATTAGATTGGCTCTGAAGTAGGCAAAATTGTATGTCTCACCTACATTACTGGAAAACAAGGTTTTTGGGAAATGCCAAGAAGCTGATCAATGTTCAAAATATATAATTCAATTGTAATCAGTTATAAAATCGAAAAACACAACCCAAGCAATTTAACAAGTTTACTCTCGTTGATATATGCAGTCTTTTACACACCTTAAAGTTAGTGACTTCATAGACACAAACAAGCAACAACTATGCTCCGTTTGATTATTTTCAAAAGTTTTATTTGATGAACCGAGTTCTGCTAACTTGAGAACCAGGGATGCTCAACGAGCTTTTTTTGGAAACTATTCATGTTCTAGTGCTCAAAATATATAATTTGATTGACATGAAGGAGTTCCACAATCATAGGAAGAACACTTTCCTCTGCTTTGTGCATGTGGGGTAACGAATGCTCTTCAAGACACTAGGGAAGTGTTCAATTACCAAGCAGCTTGCTAGCCCTTGCCAAGCCTTGCCGTTCCTTAACGGTTTTTGAATTGAGTGTTCAATTGGTGAGTACTCCACAAGAAACTTGGTAACTGAACACACCCCTGGTTTAATGTCCATCCAAGGGATGACGCATGCACACGTCTCATCCTGCTTGCAGAACACCAGGATGACATTTTATAGCTTGGTCATGATTTGAACGCACGCTCGACTGCTCAAAGGCAAGTGTGCACGACTCATGGCTATCCCACCAACACTACAAGCTAACAAGAGCAAAAAAAAAATCTTACTTGCACATTACTTGTTTTGCAGTGGCTTTTTGAAAGTCCTTATCAGGACCTCAGTGAAATTTACTTGCTGCCCCCATCAGTTCAGGTGGGGAACTATTGAGGAGTCCTGACCAAAACCTGCAGTTGGTGCTCAGTTGTCACTGACATTCATTTCCTCCAGTCATCATTCTTGGATTGAGTTCATTAAACATGTCATATCCCTCAAAACGAAAGAAAAAGTTAATCAAAAGAGCATCATCAGCCCTTATGAAAGCTGCATCCTCCAAGGAAACATTGTATTGCTCTTCAAACCAAGAAAAACTTCTACTTTGTACATTTATTTTGCATCAAATGTACATAAATTGATAAACACACCATACATGCAAAACAGCAACACTTGCAGTTTACTATAAAGGATGTGAAATTACACACACGAGCTGAAACTGAATGGAAACAATCATAGTAAAACATCAATCGACCAATACCAAATAAATGATGTTCAAGCTTAAACCACCATACACACCTTCTGACTGCTCAGCAGTCAGTAAAACAATAGTACCAGGTGAAAATTACTTTTGCAACTCGAGCTTGACAAGAAAGTGTTTCATTTGCATAAATTTTCTTTCACCACAATGCACAATTCTGAGCTGTATCGGTCATCAAACGTCGTAACAGGTCGAAGAGTCGAGAGGTTAAATGACAAGCGTAATCTTTAAAAAGGAAAAAAGAAAGATCTTCAGGTCTCCCAGCAACATCGATGACGGTTGTGACCATCATTGGCATAATCAAGATGTAGGTGACCCCCATCTGCAGCAACACTGTGACCACCCTCACTCGCCCTCACCATCATCTCATTGATCAGCACACTGGTGGGTTGTCCAACACACGAGATGCAGGAAACAGATGTCAATGACTTTTCCAGCAGAACATTGAAGAAGAATACATGAACAAACTACGGACACAATATCAAATGATCATTCACGAGACATTGTCCGACAAGCCTTTCTGGACATACCTAACAGCCTTTTCTATGTTCCTGTTTTCTTTCACAGATGTCTCCATCCAGCCGATGAAGTTATGTTCTCGACTGAATTGGTCCACCTCTGTCTGACCGATTGCCCATTCACCCAAGTCACACTGAGTTGATAAGAGCATGGAGAGAAAGTACGATACAAATTAATTGGGGGGAAAAAATTAGTTACCTGCAATGCAAACATTAAAATGTTGTTATTACTTCACCTGCAGCATCACCTAACATCCATCAAAGTCAGGTGGTGGTTTAGCACACTCAACATTCCCCATTCCTACCTCTGATATCTTTGCAACATTGCTTCATGTGCACAAAATCTAAAGATGGCAATTTTTCAATTGTGAAAATTCAAAACTAAAACAATGTCATGGACAAATGCCTATATGGCAATTTATGCACACAGTCTTTCCTGATAATGTATTAAGTTTGGGAAATAAATTGGGCCACAAATTCATGACCAACACTGTCCCTCCTCAATCATAGCCTCAAACTCAAGAGCAGCAACACAATACAGCAGGCTGAGAAAAAACATTTGCTGTAGCCTTAAATTACAACTCAAGTTGTAAACTTTTTATACAATATCTCTGCTCATAGAAGACGTGATGGTGGGTTTGAGGACAAACTTTGTGCAGCTGGAGTTGTACAAAATGAGAAGGGAAATGAATGAGCAGGAAAGAGAGGAGGAAATAGTACACCAGAAGATGGATTGGGTTAGGAAGGGTGAATGGGGGTACAAGGAATTGTAAGTAGAGATGGGAGATGACATGAGATGGTGGTGTGCCATATGCTTGAAACCCTGGAGGAAAGAGCAATTTAGAGGCTTTCAGAAAGTAGTTTGGCAGATGGGAGACAAGGAGATCGAGAGTGGCTGTGGACATTAAGCCTGGAATTTGGGAGTTTAATTAGGAGGGGGGGGGGTTACGGGAGGAACACGTTCATTCTTGAGTTGGGAGGTTGATAGACCCAAGACATCAGAAGAAAGATGGTAGAAATCAGAAGCCATCAAACCAAAGTGATGTGAAAGCCAAAGTGATGTGAAAGCAATAGTTCTCGCTTTTCAGCCTCATCGAGATATTTCAATAATGTCGAGAGTCTTTTATTCCATAGAATCCTGGAGACAAGTGATGCTGAGGCTAATAATTTCAAGAGACTGAACCTCTTCTACTGCTTGTCGATGGAAAATAGCAAGGTTCACTCAACAATCCTTTCAAAGCGACAAGATGAAACGCATTTTCTGGAGTTCAAAAACGCGTTTCATTTATCAGCCCAGCATACAATTCCAGATCGGCAGAGTCATGCAGCTGCTGTCTTCCTGTCAGCCCAGGAATGGGGGTACAGCACAACAGAATGTGGAATAATCTGCAAACAGGAAGGGAGTTTGAGCATCAAATGTAAAGTTTTTGCTGAAGAAGGCCAGGTGTGAAGGCCTTATAAGCCACAAGCAGCAAGCAAAGCGGGATGCCAGCCCCGAGTTGAATGCCTTAGATACGTTCGGTTCACAATAGTTATTTTTGTTTTTGTAATTGATTGCCAGGCATGTCTGTGCTTAAATATACAAGCTCCTGTTGTACAAGCCATGCCAATGTCGGGAAGTCCATGGTTACATGACAAATACATGCCAATCGCCGACAAACTGGTCATTTCAAAAGTACAGGACCAACAAATGTTACCTCAAATTGGCTGGCAATAAAAATGTGTTAACCTGTTGGGAAAGCACAATTTACATTTGTTGCCAACTACCTGTATGCCTGGTGTTGGCTTAATGGTTAGGGTGGTGGGCTTTGGATCCGAGGGTCTTGAGTTCAAATCTCGCTCAGCTGTAGAATCAATACCAGGTGGGGTTAACTCGGCCTGTCATCCTTCTGAGGTCGGCAAAATGAATGCAGCTTGCTGGTATACTGTGTCGGAGTGGTGACCCATCCAGGATTGTGCCCAATAGCCAAGGAGACTGCTTAAGCAGCACCAACGCTCTGTACAGAGTATGGTCCCAATCTCCTCTCCTCCAACTACCTGCCAGTTGCCAAAACCAAAGCAATGCTGAGGCTGTGTCCTTGGTGCTCTGTTGGTGTGGCTTTTTCCCTCATGGAGACATCAAGCCACACGCAGCAAAACCTCAGGATGCTTTTGATTTTTTCTGTTCATTTAGATGTTGGACAGCACTGGCTCGTCATAGAACTTCCGTGGCCTTCCCAATTTGCTCTGGTGTCGACGACAAAAAGTGTGGACTGGCATGACATGTGGAACGGACCAGGTGGGGTAGATCATCATTTCTGATCAACCTCTCTGGGAGGTCAGAATTTGAGCCAACTACGTTTTTATCGACAATCCTATGGCAAATGAAGCCAGCTGGTTCTCTCAAAGCTGAGAATCAAAGTCCTGTCCCACGAGTCAGACGTAGTTGTGACCTCATGGTGAAGACGAGTGCTTTATCAAATGAATAAATATGTACAAGAGTTGAAAACACACAAATAACAAAAAACAAAAAAACACCAAGTACAATTCACTAAAAAGATTATCAAAAGGAATCTCAAAGTATTCTGTGTTGGGAAACTTCTCATGACAAACATTTTGGCAAAGTAAAATTTACAGTAAGTGTGTAAAGTCTACTGTGTTGAAAAAAATAAAAAAAGTACCACAAATTCTTATTCTTCCATATGTAGCACATGGCTGAAGGTGCAGCTGTGCCACTGGCAATAACATATGACAGAGTGGCTGTGGTTGCCCCAATAGACAAACCTTGTTTGCGAGTAGGATGCATGGCACTGCCTGTCCATCTCGCTGCTGCATCTTGCTGTCGAGGTCTTGCTTCCAGCCAATGCAGTTGTAAAAGGTGTTGGACGAAGAGACGTCAAACATAAGCAAACAGCCGGCTGCATCCTTGTAGTAAAGGCGAGTCATGGACGCAAAACGCTCCTGACCTACACAGACAGACATGATTACAATGAACCAGAAAACAAAACCCACAGCAACACCATTGGGCTTCATTCAAAAGCTCAGATGCAGAATGAAAAGGGAGAGACCAAAAGCGACAACAAGCCTCCACATTAAATACTAGTGGATTGCACTTGCATTGTTGCAAGCAGTGAATCAATTGATGAAATGACGAACGAGTGAGCAGTGCGAGCTCTTTATTTATGCGCAGTCTATGCTCCATCCCTTTACTTGCTGAGGGAGTCACACGCCACCGGCACCGTCAAAACTCCATCCCTCTCACAGGAGGAGCGAGGCTCCACCGGCCGATTTGGATTTGAAGATAGTTTTGCGATTTTTTTTTTCTTCTGGAATTGTGGTGAGAAGAGGCAACTACAGGATGGCAAATTTCAACTTTCCAGCCCACCTAAGGAGTACCAAACATTTTTTATGAGTGAGTGGTGATAGAAAGCTTTGTACGTATGTGTATGTATATATATATATATATATATATATATATATATATATATATATATATATATATATATATATATATATATATATATATATATATATAGTGTTACGGCTGTAGAAATTCGCAATACACCATAAAGGGTCCTCAGGTGAGATATATCGATAAGTTCATGTGGAGTTAGCCCACACCTGTTGTTTCGAGGGAATATGTGCGATTCATCTGGGCTGCGACGCTTTGAGTTAGCCATTTTTCTTTCTCTATCGTTATTTTGGACCATTAAGCCGCCAACAACTCAAACACCACCACCTTCGCCTCTTTACCTCCACAACTCCATCCCGCAAACATCGCTTCACCGCCATTCCCAAACGACGCCCACCAACAACCAAACCATCAGCAAACTCCCCACCACCTTCGCCTTTCTCCGTCCACAACCATCAACCACACCGCCAGTCAACACCAAACGTCGTGCTGTCCAGGGCCCGTTCGGTAATTGATGCCGAACGCGTCGAGCCGTGGGTACGAATGCGTTCCCTTCAGGAGAGGAAAACGGATCAGGAAGCCTTCACGCCCCTTTCCTTCCATCCAATGACTGAGCATCGGGTGGCATGGTGCCTCCGAACCCGCTGTGAATGCGTTCCCTTCAGGAGAGGAAAACGGATCAGGAAGGCTTCACGCCCCTTTTTGCCCGACCAATGGTTGAACGTCGGGTGGCATGGCCCTGCCTCCAAGCGCGTTTTGATCCGCGAATCTGCATACAGACTCCTCCCCCGGTCTATAAAAGACGCGAGCACGACGCAGCTCACGTGTGTGTCCAGGAAGGAGTGCGAAGAAACGTGTCCAGAAAGGTATCCAGCTCGTGTGTGCAGAAAGGGGTGCAGAAAGTGGCGCCGGTCGGAAGTCGTGAAGTCTGAGGCGTGTGTTTGCGGGGATCGGACGGCGAAGGGGACGGAGTTCGGAGTGGAGGTCGAGGGACGGGTCGCGGAGTGGAGCAGGGACGCAGAGGAGGGCTCAGGGGCGAGAGTTCGCCGGAGTCAGGTGCGATCCTGGGACCCTGCTCACGGGACGGAGCGTCCGCCATTCCCCTCTCCCAACCCCGAGCATCAACAATTCCCCCATCTGCGCTGAGATAGCGCTGGTAACCCTGTCCGTTCCCCAACCCAACCGTGGTGCCTGCACGACGCATGCCTGGAGGAGCTCACCGACCATACCAGGGGCACGGAGTCAAGCGCGTTACGCGGACATTGTGGCTAGCCTGCCATCGCGCCACGAGGGCATGGGTAAGACCCCTTTGGTCTCGTGGACCTGGCTGATCACCCAGGTCACACGTTCATTTGGTCCACGGACCTGTCTGCCTCCTTGCCTGTGAGGGTGGCTTGTGTTTTCTTTGCTTTTTGTGTAAATGCATGTGTGGCACCAGTCTTGTAAGTAAACCTGTATAAGTGTGCTGAAAATAATTGCCCTTTTTATTCGGTTGTAGCTCTGCATTGCTTTTATTGTTTTAACTGTTATATGTGCATTTTTGTATGGCTGTGAATACGTGCTTGCGTTGTGTGTGCGTGTGAAATAAAGTGCTTGCTTGTTGAACTGTTTTCCCGTTTCATTGCGTCCTTTCCTCCGTTGAAAGTTCCATCTTGCATCACGTAAGGGATTGGTAGTGGGTTAAAACACCCGATAAGTAATCTGAACTGTCGAGGTCTACGATAACTCCGCTCGGTTATCCCTGCAGCACGGAACGAGCCGCTTAAGCGGTTCGTGTCCGAAGTCGACCTGCGGCGAGGTACGATTGCCCAGTCGACCAGTCGCGCAGGTACTGAGGTAGGTTGAATTTGGCGAGCAACCCTATCCTGCGCGGGTGGGCAATTGGCACGATCGTGGTGAGGTTAAACCCCCACCCTTGACTGGCTCCTGGCGGTAGTTCCAGGAGGGTCACGACTGAATTGTTCGTTCCGGTGGGCGACGTCGCGATTCGAGTTACGTGGCCGATTGCACTCCGGATAGGCCGAAATTCGTAACAATATATATATGAACAAGGAACAAGATGTTTACATACGTGATCCTAACAAAAAGTAACACCACAATTTGATTTGCAATGCATAACAAGCCTCACGATGCAGCCATTTGATAGCATGTCAAGCCTCCATTATATCATAACCTGACTTTGTCAAACATCCATTTTTTTTGTTTTGTTTTATATCTTGGAGGTACAATTCCACACCATTGCTCACACATCGAATCTTCCAATTGTCAATTGTCATCATTCAAGTCTGAAATTGCCACGACAGCACATCCCAAGGATCTCACTTTGAATAATGTGCACAGGAACTCGCAATAAAAACCTGGAAGGGATTACAGTAAAACAGATGGGTTGGTCACTTATTGGATTGCTCACCGACTAAATATTAAATACGATGATCAGGATGATGGGTTGCCCTTGTCATTATAATGCCAACAAACTTAAGATCTGGAGGTCATGAGCATTGTCATTCATTCTGAAAGTCTGATTAAGGCACCTTCATCCTGCTTAAATTGTATATAAATACATATACATACACACATTGTTGCGGTTCTGCAAAACTGCATGCCTCTCAGGCAATGGCACCCAACATAGTGATCCCCAGGCAGTTATTTTGTTCGTCTTCTTGCAGTTAACCCACCAGGCATGAGGGGGAGGTCTAACAGGATGAAGTGTGTTGCGTGGGTCGAATAGCTCGGTCTATTAACTATATCTCTACCTTCTATTCTGATTTCTATTCCAACCCTTTCCTTTTAGCCATGGTACAAGTCAAGCAAGCAAGCAAACACATGATATGCAAAATGTGACGAGTCATAAGCACACTACTATGCCTCCCGTGGCTTGGAACCAACAAACTTCCTCCACTATAAACACGACACTGTACAGCACATGCATGGCGCGCCATTATTTCATTCAAATGTGTGCGCCAATTTCCAATCGCATCTCACCTAACTCACCCAAAAACTCACCAGTTCGATCACAAACACCTCCCGCACATGGGAAAAATACTCCAGCGCCTCCTCGTACCTCTATCGATACAATTCGCCACTAAACAGAGGCGTGCTGCATGACTCGGGCTGTACTCAGACCACGTGATGCGGGGACGAGCAATGGACGTTAATAGTACCAACCGCATCTCGCCGGGAATGTCCCAGGTGAGCACGCGGGATTGATATGACCCTCATCTAATTGCCAGAACACGGCAAGATGGGCGGTAAGGAGGGGTCACGGGAAGAGCGATCCAGGAGTTTGGTACGGAGCTCCAGGCCGTGTCATGCCGGATGTGCGAATGAGACAGACCACTTCCGGCCCCAGGAGCCTGGCAGGGCGAGGATTAGGGCAACTGTGGCCCAATAGAGAAGCGGGATTCGGGTCACAGCGCATTGCCTTTGGGTTGTCACCCCACCCTTCGCCCAGATCCCAGGATCGCGGAGCCGCTCACGCTCATCTTTGCCACCATCTCTGCTCTGCATTGGCAGCCCCTCGTTGCCTCTGCCCTTCGCTGGCTCTTCACTTGCGGTTGGTGTGCAACTCAGACATGCATATTCCGGAGGACCAGTGCTTCTCCGAAGAGACCTGGTTCCAAAGGAATCAAGTCTCCATCTCAGATCCTTGGTCAGAGTCCAAGTCTCACATTGGCAGAGCAAGAATGGAAGCACCAAAGACTTAAAGACTCGGACTTTCATCCTCCTGCACAGGTACCGACAGCACCACACCCCATAATCCGTGAATCCATGACTCCCCAAGCCCAACCCAGACGTATATTGACCTCAGGCTCACAAGATGTGGAGACATAAATATCACTGCCAAGGTAAGTGAATCTCTCCACAAATAGGTACAGACAAGATAGCAGCATCCAATAAGTCATTGACAGCTTGGATGCTAGTTCTTTTTTTACCCAGGAAACCCACAATTCCAGCAGCTCCAACTCCTCATTCAGGGCCCCCAAAAGGATATCCACCATCTCCGCAAAATCAAGGTGAGAGATCTTGACATTCCCAAACGATGCGCCACAGCTAGATCACTCCGACATCCTCCCGAGAATCCAGTCCATAGAAGCGCTGAAAAAAATGGGGGCCAGTCCACACCCCTGACAACTGGAAATAAGGTTTATATGGAACCACCACACATTACAGCACTCTCAGTACCATAGTATATGTCAGAAATCAGACAAATCTGTTTTGGGGGCACCTCATGATAAACGAGAATCGTCCAGAGGTCATCCCTCTTCTGAATTGAATGCTATGCGAAGCCCAATATAGGCTGCTAATGGCTCCTGCCAAAACACTCGTCTGCATTCAGTAAGGACCCAAAAAGCAAGGATACAGTCAATCGTTGACGTCTTTGGTGTAAAGCCTGACTGCTCTGGGTGCTGTGCTGAAGCAGATGGTGGTGAACCCCATCAAGAATTATCTACACAAAGACCTTGCCCAGCACCGAGAGAAGAGTCACCCCTCGGTAGTTGCTGCAGTCCTGGTGACCACCCTTCCCTTTCCAGAAAGGGACAACAAGGCCCCTCTTCCAGTCAATTGGGATGATGCCTGTGTTCTGAATTGCATGCGACAGGAGTGCAGCATTTCCACAAGCCTCAACAAGTTCAGCATGGATGCCACACATCCCAGGCACTTTACCGCCTTTCATCTGATTCACCACAGCATGCGTTTCCACAAACAGAGGTGGTTCAAAGTTGATTGGAGGGTCAGCAACACCCGACATCAAACTCAACAGCTTGTGGGTCAGCCTGGTGCAGCCACTCAAAGTAACTGGCCCAGCGGTCCTTCACTGCGGATTCGTGTCAAGAGCACACCACCCTCCACTCCAACTGCAGTACACCGACTGATGGGCTTGGAGGAATGCAACGTACGAATTCCTCCAAACAGGATGAGAATCGCTTGCCCACAAATGATGCTCTTCCTCTTCACAGATTCCTCACACATGGGCCCTTTTGTCCACCCTCAGCACACAGTTTTATCCCTCAGCTCCCTGAACAGGTCAGATCTGTGACTCTAGTTAATGGTATCAAGCGTCCCTTACGAGATATGGAAATATAAAAACTAAATAAATGTACTCTGCGTGGACATGGAGAGTTGGCGCGTTTTGAAAACCTGAGTTTCATCACCACGTCGAAAGTCTGTTAACCATGATTCACAGATGTTGCTCGTTAGGCCTTTGCTGCGGGGGGTTGTGGTATGACATCCTTTCCCTTTGAGATGAGTTTCACACATTTGATTAAAGCCCCTGCTGCGTCAGCAACCTGGGTTGAAAACCGTATCTACGCCGAGTTTCATCAAAGGCTTGACCGAGTAGAGTAAGCAAAGATTGCCTGGTGATTGCCTCAATCTGTCTCTCCACACGTGCAAATGCATTAAACGATCTTTTGTATGAAACAAGGAGTGATTTGATTATTATTTTTTTTTTCCTCTGACAGTTTTGGCGCAGCAAGCAGGGCCTGCCGAGTCTGGAGAAGGGAGGAGGGTCGCTGCCGGGTCGACAGCAAGCACCTGGCCAGCCAAGGGGGAAATTAGAGGAAAGGTGAGAGAGACCTTTTGAAATCTCTCGATAGGTGGTGTGTTGCTGTGGCCAGGCAACTTGCCCCGCTTCACTGTGGACATTGCGCAGGTCCAAACCGACATTTTAAAGGAAAGCATACAGAGATCGTATATTGTATAAAATAAGGCGGATCTGGGGATAGTGTCGGGAGCAAGAACTCCAAACTTGGCAGAACATCTCACCACCTGATATAAATCACCGAGTTGCGGCTGAGGCGGAGGCGTTGTGCAGAGTTGTAAAACTGCCAAGTCGAAGAGTGTCAGAGGCACTGCGTCGAAGAATAATACGCTGAGTCAGAGTGGCGGATGTGCAGGTTAAATTCAACGAGGGTAAGTGACAAGGTGGGGAAGGCGCACCAAGGTTGGGAGATCCAAGGGTGGTAACAAAGGAAGCGTCACTACGAGTTAAGCAATAGGAATGCCAAAGTAAAATTGGATTTATTTGGCCTGCCGAGCACTCAAAGCAAAAGTGAAATAAGGTATAAAAACAAAAGGGGAAACAACCTAAGGAATCCAAAAGATAGCGATTCTCCTGACAGGGGGACATGTGCTGAAAACAAGAACTATGGAACAGGTACTTCAAAAGATGTGAAGTTATGGATAGAGTGGACTGAAAAATGAAAAATGAAAAATAACCGTTGCCGAAGGATGAAACACCCAAATGACCGCACTAGTAACGGAGGAGAATTCGACCTTCAAAGTGGTAGGGAACCCCGAAAAGGGAGTAGCATTAGAAATGAGGAAAATGATTGAAAACTGAATACTACAACAACTTGACCACTTGAGACAGGTGGGCTTATGTATGGCCCGAGATAAACTGGAGAAAAGTAAACAGCTAAAAAATAAAAAAATACAAGTCTGAAGACGACGATGGTTCACGAGCGGTATTCGACGATGTAGATCGTTTCAGAAGTCAAGGATGAGACAATGTGATAATTTTTGACCAAGTTATAATTAATTATCGTGGCCTTCAATCAACAGCTGTAAAATGTCGAAAACCCGGCTTCGTTCAACAACTTTCAAAATTTGACCTTTGCATGACCTTTAAAGGTCACAAAACAATGTTGTGGACATTAAAATAAAGAAAGAGGATACGTGCTATAACTTATTGGAGTTAGTTCGAAGGTCGAAAACCCGGTTCGATTCCCACAACTTTGAAAATTTGACCTTTGTGGCCTTTAAAGGTCAAAGGTCAAGGATTATGACCTTTGGTGCAAAACGTCCTCTGGAACATTCCAGGAACAATATAACGTAATATAGGCTATATGGCATTTCACACTCCTCGGATTATCCATACTTTGATGAAATCAGCGTAAAAACAAACTTGAAGGGGGCGCCACGAGCAAGGTGTTCGAGATAGAGAAAAATGGTTTCAAGACTTTAGGAGGGGAATGACCTCCAGATTATGCATAAAAAATATTGTCATCCTAGCTCTCAAAGTTTGGGCAGTCGTCTGATTTTTTACGTCAAAATTCGCAATTTTTTAAGTTTTTGACCTTGTGACGAAAATGGAAAAAAAATAAATAAATAAATAAATAAATCGGACAAGGACAAGTTTTAGATAATTCATTTTGCTATTCAAATACCGAAGAACCCATTCCATTTCGTCAATTCCCGAGAAGATAGATTTTTAATCCGACTACCCCCTAAAAATAGCTATTTTTGGGGTGTGGCTCCGCCCACAATGGGCATAGCACGCCCTCATCCAGGAAAACACAACTAGACATTGATATCGAATACATAACCAAGTTTCATCAGGATGGGATCAAAGTCCACGGAGTTATGCTCTGGACAGACAGACACACAGACATAACGAATATAGTGGTCACTGGCTGGCGCTCGTGAACCCAAAAAAATTAAAAGGAAGAACCAGAAGAATTTGATAGGTTGCGGCAATTCATCGTCCGATACTTGGGACCGGGTACTGGAGGAATACCTAATGACTTGTTAACGAGCCTGTGTATTAGGAGACCGGAGCAGTGCTGGCTGAGTGGTGCGGACACAAGTGGCCACTTAAGGAGAGGTAAAGGGAAACCATTGCAGGTTCTCTTCCCCCTCTCCTTTTGTTGTGTTATGCATTTGCGCAGCCGCACATCCTGTGTCTGTTTCTTTGGGTGACGCAATCTTGAGGAATCGAGTTGAATCATTTAGCAGGAGAAAAGCCAGTTGTGAAATCGTGCCAGAGCAGTTCTAAGGGCCCCCTTGTGAACATCATTTAGGTCCGTAAGGATCGGGAACCCTTGGTCTAAGTCTCACGAGTAAATATCCTTGAAGTTTGAGGGCCCCTTTTGATGAATGTATGATTGAGACTTGAACTTTTTGGGATCCTTAGTTTGCTATAGGACTATGTGACTGTTATATACTGAATAGGAACTGTATGACTGTGCCTTTGAAGTACATTTGTTCATTGTGCCTGAAGCTGTTTTGCATTGGAATAATGTGGGATGTTTTATGGTGAAAAAGGGTCATTGTTCTGAATGTGTCGTTTGTGTACAACGGTTCAGTGTATGTGGGTACATGTGTGCATCGGTTTGTGGGTGTTAGAAATATGCTGTGAATAAGAAAACCTGGAAAGTGTTCACAAAAGTGAGTGATGAATGTCAGAAGAAATGAAATGTGTAAACATCATTTTGACAAGGCGTAGCCATAGAGCAGTGGTTCCCAACCTGTGGTACGTGAGGGCCTTCCAGGTGGTTCGCGAGCACTTTCGGGCTCAACCTTTAAATAAATTAAAAAAAAAAATTGCCTCCTCGTACCCGTCACGTTGTTCCCCAGCTACTGATTTTCCCCTCTACGTGCGAGTGCGAGCAGGGGCTCTCAGCCATGATGACCATCAAGTCAAAGAGCCGGAACCGTCTTGCTGTGCCCGGGCATGATTTCCGATGTGCTGTGAGCAAAGTTATGCCCCGCATCGACCAGCTGGTGGAGAAGAAACAGATGCAGCCTTCGCATTAAATTTTGTTCTTTGTTGACAGTTAGTTCATTTGTGTTTTCTACTTGTGAATAAATTGATATCTTATCGAATTGAGTTTTTCTGGAACCAGGTGGTACGCGGCGACTGTATGGGACCTCCAAGTGGTACTCGATCAGAAAAAGGTTGGGAACCACTGCCATAGAGTATAATCAGTGATGTTATGCTGAATGTGTGCCTTTGTGCTTGGTGAAAGCGAGCCTGCTGGCTGTCCGCAGCACAGGTGTACGGGGCGGACGTTGGGCCGTGCTGGGCCGTTGTTTGGTGGGATGAGCAATTTTGTGTGGGTCGAGCCACGGTGCGATGAGAACGAGTTTTGAAATTTAAAACAGCTTTCCTAATGTGTGGATTCAAACGTGGCACTGAATGTTGGAGTTATGATTCACATTAAAGTACTCAAAAGCATTGTGTACAATTCTAATTGGCCAGAATTGCAAGCAGAAAAAGTAGGTGAAGACACGAGATTATTTGGAAAGATGAGAAGTTTGTGAATGACCGGAAATACAATGGTGCGGCCATTAAAAGACGCTGGTACGCATGGGCTGTTGAGAAGAATCAAAAGTGAGGGGACAGTAAGATGAAAGGTATAAGTTCCGTGGGAACCAAGGTGCTCCTGGCACCGATGGTTGACATTTGGGTGGAGGAAGGTTGTAAAATAAATATAAATATATATATATCCTCTGTGTGAGACTATTACAAGGTATTTTCATCCACATTTGACATATGCCACTTGCACGAGGAGATTGTTCAGAATCAAATTGAAATGCCGGTCTCATAGCTTTAGTTGAGAAATAAAAGACAATAAGTTAAATAATTGATCATGGCCGTTTATTGTGCACGACAGGTGGAAATTTTTTTATTTATTTATTTTTTTAAATAAAAAATACGAAGGCCACCACAAAGTTAATGCAGTTACATTTACTAATGCGTTAAAAGACCTCATGGCAGGGATTACACGAGGTGGTTTGCTGGTACGTTCCCAGTAGTGGTCAGGAGGGAGTGCTTGTTCGTGGTCATAGTTGTAAAATATTCAAATGTCAATGGTTTTGTCCCATGATCACAGAGTCACATCTTTGTATGTCCGTATACGAGATGTATGACTCCAAAAGAACATTTTATTTTTGCATCGATCTGAAGTGCGAAAGAATTTGTACAAATGGTTAACGTGAACGACGACATTCGGAGATATAAATGTATTGTACACGAATTACAAAGCATCACGGATGGACTTGTTGTTCCACCATCTTGAACAATTTGTGGCCGCTTCATCCCTCTACACACCAACATGGGATTGTGGGAAAGCTCTCGGAATGTGGAGAAGGGGCTGAGATTCCAACTGCGTGTGTGACGGCTGTGGGCTGTGGAAAGTCATGCAGCCGATTTAGTTTTAAAACCAGCAGTGCATCGAGAATGTTACGCTGGGTTAAAGGCCCATAAAAAAAATAAAATAAAAATAAAAAATTGTCTACATAATACATACGCGACTGAGCTGGGCATGAAGACTGCGTGGGTGTCCGAAGGGAGGGGTTGGTTTTGAAGCACCTTTTTGATAAGCCAAGTTAAAATGCAAGCCATGTCGTTACACTTTTAAAAGCAAATTTGTGGAGTGTATTGCATCGTATCCATGTAAGAATCACGTGATATTGGGAGAATTTGAATAATGGGGATTGTTCGTCCTTACCCCCACAAATTTGCATACATAATATATGGATGGTTGCACAGTGAGGCATTTTAAAATTGCACGTTTGAATAAAGAGAGGTCCATATTACTGGAATGATATTTCTTTACTTTCGGGTTACTGAATGTTGGATAGTATGCTCAGAGCATGACATTTTAGAGCAGAGAAAGCTGCCAAAACACTTCTCATCCCAGCAAGGTTGCGAACTGTGCGTGTTGCGTTAATAGCCACCTGCCATATGGGTCAGTGCAAAAAAGGTAACAATCTATACCGACTCCAAATATGCATACCGAGTAGTACACAACACTGGGGCGATATGGAAAATGACGAGATGCTTGATGTCAGCCAGCACAATCAAAACAGCGCTTTGATTTCAGGACTACTGGAGGCGGTACATCTACGAAGACAAATAGCGGTAGTTAAATACAAGGCACACACAAACCGGACTGACATATGCGGCAGCAATGGAGGCCACAAAATATACACCAGTTGCTAAAGAGGTAGAAGTGACTCCCTCTACAGAAATTGTAGCATTACAGCACATGGTGGATGAGGAGGAACAAAACAAATGGAAGAAGCTGGAACGCATTTTGGATGAAAATTAAAAAAAGCTTTGAACTTCCAGCGAGGCGAAAAAAAAAATTGTTGCCGCAAGGAAGTGGCCATGCGAGCAAGAGGGGGAGGAAAGAGATGGCGTTTAAAACATGTTTGCACCAGGTTTCACGGCAATTGCGGAAAATGCGTGCCACGCTTGTATGAATCATCAAATAATGCAGGTATACCAACCAGACAAGCCCCAGGCGCACATCTGCCACCGTGGGGACCCTTTGTGCACGTACAAATGGACTTTGTACAAATACCCCCCTGTTGTAGATACGGTACAATTTGGTAATTGTCGACATGTTCACCAAATGGATTGAAGCATATCCATGCCAACAAGGTGATGCCACCAGGGTAGCAAAACTATTGTTGAAAGAATATATATAGGGATGGCATCCTCGACAAAATATCTACAGACCAGGGAACGCATTTCACGGCAGATCTCACAAAAAGAACTTTGCAAAGCGCTGCAGATAAAAACAGTACTTTCATTGCCCCTACCACCCACAATCAGGTCAGGTTGAGCACCAAAATGGGGTACTCAAGAACAAGATAGCAAAAAACATGTGCAGAAACAGGTCTTAAATGGCCTGAAGCCACACCATTGACACTGATGACAATGAGATCTGCAGTAAACAGAAAAAGTTGTCCGTCACATGAGATACAGACAGGGTGACCAATGCGGGTCTCGGTGACAGCGCCACTCACACCGACACAAATGGATGATGCTATGATCATCTTTTGCGTGGCCACAATTAAGGTCGCCAAAAGGTTTTCATTCACAGGTGAAGGAAGTGCTGCCCGAACCTGCCACAGAGAAGTGCCACACCCTCCAACCAGCAGACTTTGTGCTGATCAAAGAATTCCGCAGAAAGAACACACGACAACCAAGGTGGAATGGTCCACACCAGACATTGCTTGTCATACGTGGCTATCAAGTGTGAAGGTAAGCCATCATGGATACATGCATCCCACTACAAGGAGGGATAGAAAGCGGGAAAATCATGGAAGACAAAAGACACTTCCCAGGGACAGACCCAACAAGATGGTTTATGATAGTCTGGCGAGTAGATAGGGATAGTCGAAATCTTGCTCATCCATTTATGAGCGTATAGCAGAGACTCGAGCGTGCCGTATAGCAGAAAACCAGGAAGCGTTTAACTGATCAAAGCGAGTGGATAGATGAAATATGGAATGGGTTTTTTTTTGAAGTTGGGACAGTGTCGAGGATTTGAGGTTCTATTAAACTGGCATTAGGACACAGTGTAAGGACCCTTGGGGTTTTGATTGTAACAATGTCTTAATGAGAGGTCCTTATTTAAAATTGCCGAGTTAGGGGTATGTATTCAAAAGCTGGTAAAAACATATGGACAAGCATGAGAAAATGTAAAGAGGGATGTGCATCAAGAATAATCACTCGCTCGCCAAGAAGACAAACTGATCAACCAGACATGCCAATGCCATCCCAACAAGTTAAAAGTCGTGGGCATAACTGGGGGAGCCCATGCAAACCCCCATTAAAGAAGAAATCAAATGTAGAAATAGGACCATTGGCAGAGCATCATGCCCTTCATTTGCGACAGTAAATCCCGTCCCAGCAAGTTCAACGCGGAATCAATGTCAATTGGGATGTACAGCGAGGTGCACGCAGGGTGGCGTATTCTTAGGTATGCCTCAGGAGTCGAGTGAACTAGCATCGAGCTTGTTACAGTGCACTGGTGGGAATGAAATGATCCAGCTGCATAATTTAAATTGAACAGGGAGGAATGTGCAATCGCAGGCTTCGTGGAGGAAATAGCAGATTGGATTGGAAGGCACTGAATTGATGCATCGCGATGGAAGGCACTGTCTCGTTGGCCAACACATTACGACGTTGCCAGAGATAATTAATCCTATGAGAAACGTGCATCATCGCAGTTCGGTGACCAGTTGGACATGAAAATACTGTCCATATTTAGGGGATGGGGAGCCTGGATTTTACACTGGTTTTTTTTTCTCCGACTTATGATTTTTGTTGTCATTATTTCCTGCTTGAAAGCTCTGATCGGAGTGTGAATATAAGAGTTTGTTGCAGTAATGGTGATGCGGGAAGCTGATCAAGAATACCTTCTGCCGAACCAGTTCATGGAGGATCCTGCGCCAGATGACTGGACTGAGGAAGCAGCTTGCACAACCACCTGTCCAGCCGCCGTGCTGGAAATAATGATTCAGGAAAACTTTTGGAGGAAGAAAATGATAAATTGATGGAAATTGAGAAATTTTCAGTTGCAACAATACTTGCAAGATGACTATGGCATGGAAATGACAATGGTAGAAGATGAGGATAATGTTGACCCAAAACCAACCACCTCCCCAGGTAGAAGAACCTGTGCAAGGCTTACATGAGGCGGTTGCCCAGTTGGCATTATTTGGTGTGCCCGGGAGTTCTTCCTTCGAGTCCCTCCCTCCACACCCACTCCATGGTGACGAAGTAGGGGAGGTGGTGGTACCCCAAGAATTGAAGATACTCATCCACGACGGAGGATGTAGACCCACCATGGAGAGCAAGGGGGGGGGAGCTCCAGGTCAGGTCAGGTATGATAGCATGCACCAGAGCAGCAGGTCGATGAATCAACTTTCTGCCGATAATCCAAGGGCCTCCATTTGGCCAACCCCCACCCCAATCTCCTCGAGAGGCCGATCCACCTGCTGCAACCACGAGGCACGTGGTCGGCTCATTGCCCTCCTCCACTCACGAGGCTCCCTCGCTGAGAGAATCTGGTGAGCAGGACGAGCGTTAGGAAAATGAGCCACAGGTCCATACAGCCACAACTGACAAATCTCATTTGAGTCTCTCTCAGCAACCGCTCGTTGGACACAAAGTCAGACCAGCGACAGCTAAGGATTCTCCGAATAGACTTGGTTCCAAAGGAATCAAGTCTCCATCTCAGACCTCTTGTCAGAGTCAAAGTCTCACATCTGAAGAGCAAGGCTGGAAGCACCAAAAACCTGAAGACTTGGACTTTCATCCTCCTGCAAAGGTACTGACACAGCACCACACCCCATGATAGTGAATCCATGACTCCCCAGGTCAGACCCAGACATCTGTTGACCTCTGGCTCACAGCCAGCAGAGACATGAATATCAATGCCAAGGTAAGTGACTCTCTCAATGACCTCAACATCCTCACCACAAAGAGATAGACAAGATCGCAGCATCCAATATATCAATGAAAGCTTGGATCTTAGTTTTGACCCAGAAAATCCATAATCCCAGCGGCTCAGACTCTTCAATCAGCACCTCAAGGGCCCCCAAAAGGATAGCTAAATTCTCCGCAAAGACTACTGAATCATCTGCGAAATCAAGGTTTGGAGATCAGATTGATCAGTTTTGGTGACACTCCACGAATCCTCCAGAGGGCATCCCTATTCACTGAATCGAATGCTTTGCAGGGATCAACATCGGCTGCAAGCAACCCCTGCCAAAACTCTCGTCTGCAATTCGGTGAGGACCTGAAGCGCAAGGATACGGTCAATCGTTGACCTCTTTGGTGTGAAGCCTGACTGCTCTGGGCATGATGCTCAAGCAGATGGTGGCGAACCCTATCAAGAATTATCCGAGCAAAGACCTTGCCCGGCACTGAGAGCAGCGTCACCCCTCGGTATTTGTTGCAGTCCTGGCGATTACTCTTCCCAGAAGGGGGCGACAAGGCCCCTCTTCCAGTCAGTTTGGATGATGCCTGTGTTCCAGGCAGAGCACAGAACTGCGTGCAACAACACAAGTGCAGCATTTCCACCAGCTTTGAGAAGTTTAGCATGGATGCCACAAATCCCAGGAGCTTTACCCTATTTCAACCGATTCACTGCAGCCTGCGTTTCCACAACCGAAGATGGATCACAGTTTATTGGAGGGTCAACAATAGGGAGAGCAACACCCCTGACATCCAACTCAACAGCTGGTGGATCAGCCTGGTTCAGTCGCTCAAAGTAACCGGCTCAGCGGGCCTTTACTTCGCACTCCTCCGTCAAGAGCCTACCACCCTCTACTCTGTCTGCAGTACACTGAGGGACGAGCTTGGAGGAATGCAATGTGCGAATTCCCCTGCAAGCGGGACGAGAATCACTGAACCACAGGTGATGCTCATCCCCCATACATCGGCTTCCTTGTCCACCCTCAGTGCACGTCCAATTTTACACCTCAACTCCCTGAATAGCTCAGCTCTGCCATCAAGCCTGACCTTGCGACTCTGGTCAGTGGTATCCAATGTCCCTCAAGACAAAATTCTTCACCCTACGGTGAGTTCCAAGACATCCACCGGCAACATTAAAGATGGTGGTCTTGAAGGCACTCCACAACTCTTCAGGATCCCCCAAAGCACCCAGACCCCCACTCAGCCCATTCACAAACTCCTCAGCTACCCTTTCATCTTTCAGCTTCTCAACATCCAGTCTTGGCTGGGATGGTACCATTCTCCTGGATTTAAGATGCAACTTCAGAGTTGCTACAACAAGCTGGTGGTTAGTATTGAGGAACTGAGCAATCCAGTGGACCCTGCAGTTCTGGATCATCGTCCAGCGACCATCAACGAGCACATCATCAGTCTTTGCCACATCACAGCGTTGGAATACCAAATCCAGAGATGAGCCTGTTTGCATTGAAACCATGAACCAGCCATCGCAAGTCCATGACTTGTTGCTATTCTGGTTCATGTCCAGATCCTTGGGGAACAACACACGTTGCATAACCATCCCTATCGGTTTCAGTCAACGCATTTTAAATCACCCAAGACTGGAAGAGTCTCTCGTCTGGGGCACTGATCAACCAGACTCAAGCGACACAAAATGCATCCTTCATGGTGAGGTCACTCACCTCATTCGGAGCATATACAGAGACCAGGGAAATGACACACAAGGAGTGACAAATCCTTATTCTCATAGTATGCTCGTTGACCGGTGTTCCCTCAATCATCATCGGAGTCAGATTATTGCAAAGAACTACAGCAACTCCTTGGGCATGGTAACCATCAGAGCGACCAGACCAATAGTGGGTGCAACCACCAGCCATGATCTCACCATTATCCGATCTCCGAACCTCAGAGAGTGCTACAATACCGATGTCCAAACGCTTGAGCTCAGATGATAACAGACAGGTAATCATCCTCTCTTAGGGATAGGACATTCCAGGCACCCACTCGAAGGGACTGCTTCAGGTTAACCCAAGGAGACCGCCGTCTGGTGGACGACACCTCAGCACCACCCTAACACGCACTACTACAATCTGACCCAGGAAGGTTACCCCATGATTTTCCTCCTATCATCAAAGATTGGGGGTCCCGAAGGCTTTGCCCCAATCCCGTCATCCGGTGAGCTGTCTTGTGGAGGGCAGCTGCACAGGAGGTACTTCCATGAAGTGGGTTTTCAGATTTCTTTGCATTTTACGGAGTGAAGGGTTTTACAGTGGCCAGAGTGCAAATCCTGCCACTGACCTCCTGAAAAAGGTAACCCAACTGAAGGAGGACGTCCGCAGACAGTTGGGTAAACTTAGAAACCGAACACCCCAGATTCATGACATGGCAACGAAGATATACATCTACACCATGAATTATTTCGGCCATACTGATGAATTCGTACGTCAGATGGCAGATTTCAACACCAGCGGCAAGTTCGAGGTGACGAAACGCATGTTGGTACGAATCAACGGTGGGTTTCATTTTAATCCATCCCAAACGGAGTTAAATACGCTTTATTTCACGGTCAGTGACATAAAATACATAAGAATACCGAGATACTCATTTATTGATGAGTGATAAGGAGGTTCCAAGGAATACAACTTCAAACTCGACGATATTAAATAGGTAATGATCCATACAAGAATGCCCTTTCACTTTTATGAGTGGCAGAAGGAAGGGAGGGGACAGAGAGTTGGGGTTCAGATGGTGTCTTGGAACCACATGGGGAAAAATAAATAAATAAATAAATAATTTAAAAAAAAAATAAACTTGCAACATTGTCTATCCTGAAGCTCGAGATGGATTTTTAAAGAAAAAAAAAAAGTCAAACTGATAAAATGCGACAGAAAAATGGGATGTGAAATCCTCAGTGCTGAAGAAGGCAGAAAGAGGAACACAGAAAAAGGAGGAAACAGAATAAGGATAAAAAATAATGAAAAAAAAAAAAGATAAAGAAAAGGAGAGGCAGAAAGGAGGAGAAAGATGCAAGAAGACAGACAGAGGGACAGGAAGAGAAAAGTATAAAAAAAAGGAGGAAAACAAAACAAACACAATACCTGCCACATCCCAGAGCTGCAAACGGAGGGTCTCAGTGTCTGACCACCGCAGAACTTTTAGAGCAAAGTCAACTGCAAAAACACAAGAGCACACACGCTCACCATGTGACGTTTCTTCAACAACACTAGTTGCTGGCCAAAAATTAGCCCAAACACTGTGACAGTGCTAACCCTAACCCTAACAAAAGCCATAAATTATTAATATATTGCCGCGGTGGGTGGCTGGCCACGGTTAACCCCCCCACATGAAATTTGTGGTGACGGGCGATTAACACCGCTAGCCCCAGGACGGCCAAGCAGTTCTTTATCAATAGGAGGCGGACACGTTGATTCTCGGAGATGATCACGTATGCTTGAAGGGCATGGGACGCAATGGCGGAGGAGCGCAGGGAATGGATGCACGGGGGTGGCGGGTTATACTCGAACTCCACTACAAATAGTTTCTTAAAATCACCACATTTAATGAAAACAAACAAATATTCACAAAGGACGATAATTCAAAAGGTAATGATCGTAACATGAAATAAATAAATCCTACAATCGAGGTGCCTCCTCACACAGACTCAAATACAGACAACAGGGAAACAAAACAACAAGCCGGTAGGCGACATGGCTGCTCGCTCTCGATGGAAAGCTGTCCGACGCGACTAGCCGATATTCATGTACATGCTATCAATCAATTTAGCACAATAAATATGATAATTATCACAGCCCTCTTAGTTTGTGCCCAGAAACCCGCCTTGTGAAATTTCAGGCATGTTTCCAAAGAGACTCTAACAAATGGCAGCCCTGGTAATTCCATTTATCTATTCGCTAAAGATTTTATTTTTTTTATATATGATGCTGTAAGACATTCTCCTTGGGCACAAAAAAAAAAAAAAAAAAAAAAAAAAAAAAAAAATCAGGTCCCTCGGAGGTCCAGTTTCGGATTATTGATTTTTTTTTGTACAGTCCACAATAAGTGTACGATGTACGATAAAGTATTTTAGCTGTTGCTAAGCAACGCAGGTGTGCATAGCAACCATTCATTTTTGTGTACATGCCAGCCACGTTGTACACATTTCACCCAAGTTTTATCAAAATCAGACTCTTTCTCCAAGAGATATTCGCAATTAACCGTTTCTGAAATGTTCGACATGAACTCGCCCAAAACCTATCTCCTCCTATAAATTGGCATGAAGGGAGCGAGATCGATTGCGCATAGAACTCTAAGCTTCGATTTTTTTGACCACTTTAAAGGGCCGTTGCTATGCCGCTGCTAAGGGCCCGGGGTCCCATATTCGAAAGCACACGATTCCCAGAAATATTGATCCTACCTACTGATGTGGATTTTTCACCTTGAACCTCGTGATTGTTGTAGAATCATATTTAACTTGCAGGGCTCAACGTCGAGCCGATTCGGTTTTAAATGTATCCCTCGTACACTTCATTCAATGAACAAGCAGAACCCCCATTTGTTGCAATATTATTTGGTTCTATTTATTTTATTTATCTTACTTTTTAGTTAACTATTAAACCAACCCGATTAATTCACTTTCCACAGCTTAAGTACATTACATCAGAGATTTATTATTACTTGGTACTTGGTCAGTCCCAAGGAGTACAAGCCACTGAGATGCCATACATCGCACATGCTTGCACTAAAACAAGATTACATTTCAAGGCATTTATACTTGTATGGGAGAGGGGAGGGGGTTGTTAACCCTAACTGCATATGTGTCTTCTCGGAGAGAAGCACACGACGTACATTTCAAGGCATAAGTTTGCTGTTATCAGCCCGGGTCACACCGTTCCACAACAAGACATTTTATCAACATTTTGGGCAAAGGACTCTTGGCCAACAAGCGAAGGGGGGCACTTATAGCATAGTCTGAAATCTCATTTGACAGCCAATTCGACTTGTAGCATAAAACTTAAATTTATACAACACCAGCACAATTACAATTTAGAATACATTAATATAAATATTTCCTCCACACTACCAAATTTCATTGGAATCGGTTGAGTGGTTTAGCCCCGAGGCTTGATCAAAGTTTCGCAGACAGACAGACGGAGATTTCCAGAATAAGGGTGCTCTAAGAGCAGCCAAAAAGAAAACCCTTCCTTTCAACTCCTCCTGCACTGAGCTTGGCCCAGAGCTGGTCTTTGTGGAACTTCGAATGTCAGCGCTTCTATTCGCACGCAAATGGCACAGTCACTTCTCTCGTAGCAGGACGAACATAAGCCAGGCACTCCACGAGCGGCACTCAACACCAAGGCTCAGATGTGTAGCTGCTTTGTGCATCGATCGTCCTCACTGACCCATGACATACACGAGGTTCGGGGTCCATTTCTCACGACTCAAGAGCCAAAGGCCAGCGTCTTGCTTTGTGCGTACGCTCACCCTGAACTCCCGCCTCCTCTCCAAACAATGCACCGCGTACCTCCGCGCTGATCACGGCTCTCCAAACACGTGCAAGCCCTGAACTCCCGCCTCTGACTATCTTACGAATCAACTCTGCCTTGTGTGTTCCTCACACTGACCTCGTCTGAGTGCTCTACCGATCTCCCGTCCCACCCGGTCGGAAGCCTCCCACACACTCTTCTTCTGGCGCCTCATGTCTAACAATCCTCCGCCTCCGGGGAGTGGCCTGCTCACACGAAACCCGGGCCTTCTGCCTCCTCAGCTAGCTTCGATGTCACGCCTATCGACCTTCCCTCGGGGGCGTGACCGCCTGTTGTCACCCTTTGAAGGTGGGGCTTTCTGCCTGCTCGGCACGTTTGTTTTAGGAATGCGTTCCCAGCCTTTATTGCCAATCTTGAAAGATAAAAACATAGGGGGTTCTAAGGGGAGGAACAAAAAAAAAAAAATACATCGCAGAGTGCCGATGACATGCTGGGGAAGCTTATTTTTAAACCCTAACTAATTAACATGACACCACCCCCTCGTGTGGTGGCACGCAACACTCAAGCTCACAGGATCCCTACTTAGTTACATCGAGATGCCTGCTACACGTCCACGGACCACGCAACTCTACACAATGCTATATTCCCTATTAAATTCTTCAATCTACCCCCACAATCATAAAAACATTAAACACCTTCGGTTACTTCCGACCAAGGCAAGACCATATATATATATATATATATATATATATATATATATATATATATATATATATATATATATACATATACATATATACATATATACATATACATATATACATATATACATATACATATATACATATATACATATATATATATATATATATATATATATATATATATATATATATATATATATATATATATATATATATATATATATATATATATATATATATATATATATATACTAGAGGGGGAGCACTCGGGAGAGTGCAAAACCTAAGCCACCAATACTGCTGGGTCACTCAAGTGAACCTTATATCTTATTCATTAAATGATGTCAACAGTGCTGAGAGTTGTAGTTCTTTTCTCCAACATTTTTTTTTGGGGGGGGGGGAGGGGGGTTGGAAATCACTTAAAACATGTAAAAATGCAAATAAATAAATAAATAAATAAATCGAAATTGTTGAAAAAAAAGTTGCAAAAATTTTTTCTCCAACAATTTTTTTTTGGGGGTGGGGGTTGGAAATCACTTAAAACATGTAGAAATGCAAAAAAAAATTTTTTTTCTCTAATTTTTTTTTGGGGGGGGGGGGACCAAGTCCAAAATTTAATGGCATGATCCTTGGACCATACCTAACCCCCCAAGTTTCGTTGAAATCCGTCGAGGAGTTTTTCCATAATGCTGTTCACAAACAAACAAACAAACAAACAAACAGAAAGGGGTGAAAACAGTAACCTCCATCCATCTTCGAAGATGGCGGAGGTTAATAACTGTATGTGACCAAGTGAAGAAAGATCAAAATCTCACGTAACCATAGGTGGCTTGCAGAAGTATCGATACAAAGATATCGTTAGCACAAAATTTTTGGACATGAAATACAAACTGTAAAACGTAACTAGAAAGGCACTCGGTGGAGAACATACGTCCTTATTAACCGTTAAATGAATAGTTCACGTTTTTGTATCTCACCGATAGGCCGGAGCTGGACCCGGACATGAACTAAAATCTAATCCGCTTGTTCATGTCACCTCCCTAACTAATCCACCAAGTTGTCATAATCCATCCACAATTTTAAATATTGTGCCACATATCATTTTTGGCTCCATCTCTCAATGGTGAAGAATCACTTTAAAAAAAAGAAAATATATATATATATATATATATATATATATATATATATATATATATATATATATATTAAAAAAATAAATCAAAAGAGAAAATTGCATCCGGATCTTCACCAAAATCAAATCAATTTGTCCTCGTCACACACCCAACCTGGTCCAGGTTTCGTCCGAATCCAGCCACAACTTTTATTCACAGACAGACGGGGAAGAGCATACATAACCTTCGTCCACCTCCGGCGGTGGCGGAGGTAATGACAGATATTACGGCAAAAACTTGAAAATGAACATCACAGAACGAAGGCTGAAAAGCATCACGTGGTATTGCTGTGAGGCAGAGTTTTGGCGGCGAGCACGACCACTAGGTGGACCAGTAGAGTCGGCTCCACCGAACACCCAGAATTTATAGGTCGTCACCCCGGATAATTCCAGAGCCGACGGGTCCCTTATTGGACCGAAGATCGCCAATAGGTCGACCGCGTGGGATAGGGTCGATTGCCAATTTCAATTTACCTAAATACCCACATCGTCCAAACTACCGGGGAAATTCACCCTCGGCAGAGCTCGAGCGGAACGAGCCGTTAGCGTGCTCGAACCGTGCGTAACCGAGCGGATGGTTACCGAGGTCCGTCAGTCTGAATGCACAATTTGCCGCTTCCCAATTTCCCAACATGCACCGTGCAAAGCCAATGAAGGAAACACAAAAACGAGCTGAAACATTCAACAAAATGGATATTTATTTACAATAGGGGGAAGGGAACACACGAGGAGCAGAGTTAAACCGACTAAAAGAAATGCGAGTATGTACAAGGCACTTAAACGATTCTACTTGAAGATGGGCCCACAGACACACGCACACAGAAATACCCAAAAGAAGTGATGGCCGCGGCCTTTCAGCTCGGGAGGGAAGGTGAGCCGAAAGGGAGAACCTATCTCACACCTCCCCGCCTTGTGCGGTTTTCAATGATCTGGTTATGTGAGACTCGAACCCGCAACACAATTCAATGATGGATGCCAGCCGGCACGATGGTGGGCCAGACAGAACGCCGGCAGGAAAGACGAGACAACCAGGCGACGAGGCTCACAAGGCGCCCAGGTGACGAGGCCTTGATGTTCTCTCCACCAGCCAGAACGCCCCAAACAATTGAACTGGCCAACACTCCTGCCACGAGCACCCCGTCTCTCCAATCCGGTCCAGACAACCACACTTTCTCCTCAGGCGGGAGGGGCCTCTTCTCCTGGCCACTCGCCTCCTCATTCGTCGGACTCATGGTGTGCAATTGCGCTCGTCGCCCCTGTGACTGACTGAAAGGGGCGTCAAGTCCGTTGATTGGACCAGGGAGGGGGGGGCGTGGTGGCCGTTGTGGCAGACCGCCCCTCAAACAAGGAGAGCAACATTGTCCTGCGTGGGCTGCGCTCATTGGCCGACTGACAGCAACCTCACTCGCACCCCCCCCCGGATTGGGAGAGAGAGAAGTCAGGTCCTCGTGAACTCTGCCCACGTACGTGCTGACACGCATGCGTGGAATGGTGCCGGTGGAAGGAAGCGAAGGCAGGTGTCGTCGTTAAAAAAGTTGTTGCTGTTGATATAAAAATCCTAACCATCAAAATAACTCCGCAGCACACAAACATTTAATTCCCATTTGACTAGGGACGGGACCCTAACTAGAAACACGTACTTACCGATATAACTGTTCTACAAGGACCTGAATGCTGAGTGCAGTAAGCTTCCAAATTCGTAACAGTACAAGATATGGAAGTCAATGGCGATTTAGAAATTTCAACCCAAAAATTTTGTACCTAATGACCGACACATTAAAACACGAGAGGTTTCAACATTCATTACATTTTCCACCAAAAACACAGGGTGCTCCCTAATGCAGCACCTCCTTCTGGTCGATGGTCACCAAACCCCACGTTACTTGCTCCGAGCTTTCCCTTCTGCCCACATTTACATCAGGAATGCCCAGGACGACCGGACGAGATAAACAATCGTCGCAGCAGCCAACCTTCAGGACGTACCTCCGACTGTGGCTCTGTAGTGTTTGGAGAAGGTTTTATTGACATAACGTTGCACGAAAGAGGTCTTTCCCACCAGCGGGTCTCCCACGATCAGGACTTTGAACAATAAATTTGACACCATTCTGGAAACAAGAGACAATGGAGCAAAGTAGGATTACGAGAAGGGAGTTTACAAGGGACAAGAAAGGGGTTCAACTTGGACATTGTACCATAATAAAAGGTTATCAACACCACTGTATGGATTGCTATCGTTTCATACGAGTGCGGGCCCGTACGTGCAAAAAAATAAATAATAAACATTTTTTTTTTCAAGAAAAAAAAAAAAGAATTGTGACATCAATTGTGATGTCATAGCACAGTGTCCTCTCATTGGTTTGGTAAATAAATGGCTATAACTTGGGAACCGCTTGTCCGATTAATATCAAACCTGGAAAAGGCACATCCTCGGGTCCCCAGCAATATACCTGGCAAGTTTCAATTAGATCGGACTAGTGGTTGTTGAGAAACAGCGGTCACAGTCACTGTCGCAGTCGCAGTCACACTGCTGGAATTATAGATAGATGCAGCTTGTGGCTGTTTGGTTGCATCATTTTCTGGAAGCGCAGCCGTGCCGCTGATGCAGTGCCCCGACGACCACTACACTAGTACTCATTTTATCGATCTCGGATGGACGACAAGCCGAATCAACCCACCTGGTGTCAATTCAATATCACGACACGAGCTGAACTCGAGACCCGAAGATCTCAAACCAAACACCTTAACCGTTCATCGAACACCAGGTAATCGGGTATAAAATCAAGACAAAGCACAAACCTGCAGGGACTGATCGTGGGGACCACGCATCGACCTATTTCGGTGTTGAACGTTCGAATCGGACTCAACGTAAATATAACCATCGGATCATGAAACCTCGACACAGAGAGCGCTCACCTGCCGTGAACAAACAATGATCTAAAGGTGTGCTTTGTGTGGAACCCGAGGGAGCACTCGCAGCACTCGCAGCACTCGCAGCACTCGCAGCACTCGCAGCACTCCCACTTAACGATGACGCGTCCTTATGGCGCCAATTATTCAAACGGAAATCACTTCGAGAGTGTCAACCAGGTGCGTCAGGTGTGGGTAACAGCATTAGGCCGATCGGCGGGTGTGGGAATCGAACACACCTGGCGTGGTTCACAGTCAACGTGAAAAAGTCGTCATTTTGAACCCGGAATTGATAGTCAGTGGCATAATAATCGATAAAATGTCGCAGATCGGTGGACACAGCAAACAATGGATCGGAACTCGAGAGCGAATGGTGAAATAAATCGATAATCCTTGTCCACGAATCCAAGAATAATAGTTATTGATGATTCTTACCCGAACTCCAATAATTATAATCTCTCATTTAGAAGAATCCAAACGACGATCTCTCCGGAGACCTCAGCTCCTTGATGCAGTCCATCGATCACACCTGGCCAGGTGAGATTGTTGAACACAATTCTCATTTATCGGTAAAAGTGTGAACGCGTGCGAAGAGGGGGGGGGGGGGTGATGGTTTCACCTGTTGGGCTGGAGACACCTTGGATCGCGACCGAACGCTTGGGATTTCCCAGCAACACGTCTTTGTTTCCCATCATGAGCGTCGTGCTTCCTGATCATGTGAGCAAGCGCGTGACTCGAAAGCACGCGTGTCCGTGCCCCCCCCCCCCCAGCGTGCGTGCGTGCGTCCTCCATGAGGCCGGGGATGTGTTCAGTATATTTTTTTTGCTTGGTGTACATTGTCGAGGCTCACGGAACATATAACGAGAGGAGGCAGGAGAGAGAAGCAGGGAATTTGAAGGAGGTGGGATTGGAGTGGATTAACGGGGGTAGAAAAGATCGAGGATTTGGATGGGGATGGTGGTGAACGGGTGTTTTGAAGGCCTGGAGGGAAGAATGGGATTGAAGAGAGTATGGGAGTATATTCCATAGGTGGAAAAAGAGGAATGAAGGTGAACAGCGATTCTTGATTTTGGTAGTTTTACTAGAAAAGGACTGGTGGACCTTGAGTGTCCTACAGAAATATGGCGGGGGACAGAACACAGACAGGTCAGGGGGTCGGTCAGGGGGTCGGTCAGGGGGTCGGGGGGGGTCGGTCAGGGGGTCGGGGGGGTCGGTCAGGCGGTCGGGGCCATGAGAGAACACTGTGGAAGACAAAGACCACCAAGAGCCGGCAGTGAGAGACCCAAATAATCGGCCTCATCGCGGGACATACCGATGATCATCGCGGGACATACCGATGATCATCGCGAGAGATACCAATGATCATCACGGGAGATACCAATGATCATCGCGGGACATACCGATGATCATCGCGGGAGATACCGATGATCATCGCGAGACATACCGATGATCATCGCGGGACATACCGATGATCATCGCGGGAGATACCAATGATCATCGCGGGAGATACCAATGATCATCGCGGGACATACCAATGATCATCGCGGGACATACCGATGATCATCGCGAGAGATACCGATGATCATCGCGGGACATACCGATGATCATCGCGGGACATACCGATGATCATCGCGGGAGATACCGATGATCATCGCGGGAGATACCGATGATCATCGCGAGAGATACCGATGATCATCGCGGGACATACCGATGATCATCGCGAGAGATACCAATGATCATCGCGGGACATACCGATGATCATCGCGGGACATACCGATGATCATCGCGGGACATACCGATGATCATCGCGGGACATACCGATGATCATCGCGGGACATACCGATGATCATCGCGGGACATACCGATGATCATCGCGGGACATACCGATGATCATCGCGGGACATACCGATGATCATCGCGGGAGATACCAATGATCATCGCGGGAGATACCAATGATCATCGCGGGACATACCGATGATCATCGCGAGAGATACCGATGATCATCGCGGGACATACCGATGATCATCGCGGGACATACCGATGATCATCGCGGGACATACCGATGATCATCGCGGGAGATACCGATGATCATCGCGAGAGATACCGATGATCATCGCGGGACATACCGATGATCATCGCGAGAGATACCAATGATCATCGCGGGACATACCAATGATCATCGCGGGACATACCGATGATCATCGCGGGACATACCGATGATCATCGCGGGACATACCGATGATCATCGCGGGACATACCGATGATCATCGCGGGACATACCGATGATCATCGCGGGAGATACCAATGATCATCGCGGGAGATACCAATGATCATCGCGGGACATACCAATGATCATCGCGGGACATACCGATGATCATCGCGAGAGATACCGATGATCATCGCGGGACATACCGATGATCATCGCGGGACATACCGATGATCATCGCGGGACATACCGATGATCATCGCGGGACATACCGATGATCATCGCGGGAGATACCGATGATCATCGCGAGAGATACCGATGATCATCGCGGGACATACCGATGATCATCGCGAGAGATACCAATGATCATCGCGGGACATACCGATGATCATCGCGGGACATACCGATGATCATCGCGGGACATACCGATGATCATCGCGGGACATACCGATGATCATCGCGGGACATACCGATGATCATCGCGGGACATACCGATGATCATCGCGGGACATACCAATGATCATCGCCGGAGATACCAATGATCATCGCGGGACATACCAATGATCATCGAGGGACATACCGATGATCATCGCGGGATATACCACACCAGCAACCAAGTTTCATAAACAATCAAGCTCTCCATTCGACACCGTGAAGGAAAGGCTGGCGAAGCAAGCGCAAGTTAGCGGCTTTGTAACTGTCCACATCCCGAGCCGGCAGATCCATTCTTTATAATTTTCCTCACATTTGGAACGGTCAGAGATGTTGGAAAAACGCTCAGAGTACAATCTATTCATTCCGCACATACGATGATGGAGAGGGAACGGTGGGGCGGGGTTGGAGAGGGGGCGAAGGGGCGGGGCGGGGTTGGAGCGGGAGCGAAGGGGCGGGGCGGGGCGGGGTTGGAGCGAAGGGGCGGGGCGGGGTTGGAGAGGGAGCGAAGGGTTGGAGAGGGGGCGAAGGGGCGGGGCGGGGTTGGAGAGGGGGCGAAGGGGCGGGGCGGGGCGGGGTTGGAGCGAAGGGGCGGGCCGGGGCGGGGCGGGGTTGGAGCGAAGGGGCGGGCCGGGGCGGGGTTGGAGCGAAGGGGCGGGCCGGGGCGGGGTTGGAGCGAAGGGGCGGGGTTGGAGCGAAGGGGCGGGCCGGGGCGGGGTTGGAGCGAAGGGGCGGGCCGGGGCGGGGTTGGAGCGAAGGGGCGGGGTTGGAGCGAAGGGGCGGGGCTGGAGAGGGAGCGAAGGGGCGGGGCGGGGTTGGAGAGGGAGCGAAGGGGCGGGGTTGGAGAGGGAGCGAAGGGGCGGGGTTGGAGAGGGAGCGAAGGGGCGGGGTTGGAGAGGGATCGAAGGGGCGGGGCGGGGTTGGAGAGGGATCGAAGGGGCGGGGCGGGGTTGGAGAGGGATCGAAGGGCGGGGCGGGGTTGGAGAGGGATCGAAGGGGCGGGGCGGGGTTGGAGAGGGATCGAAGGGGCGGGGCGGGGTTGGAGAGGGATCGAAGGGGCGGGGCGGGGTTGGAGAGGGATCGAAGGGGCGGGGCGGGGTTGGAGAGGGATCGAAGGGGCGGGGCGGGGTTGGGGCGAAGCGGGGTTGGGGCGGGTTTGGAGCGGGAGCGAAGGGGCGGGGTGGGTTTGGAGCGGGAGCGAAGGGGCGGGGTGGGTTTGGAGCGGGAGCGAAGGGGCGGGGTGGGTTTGGAGCGGTAGTGAAGCGGTGGGGTTGCATTGAACTGGTGAGAGTGGAATAGGAGGGGTGGATGTGGGAGGGATGGGGTGGGGGTGGATGTGGGAGGGATGGGGTGGGGGTGGATGTGGGAGGGATGGGGTGGGGGTGGATGTGGGAGGGATGGGGTGGCCGTGGATGTGGGAGGGATGGGGTGGATGTGGGAGGGATGGGGTGGGTGTGGATGTGGGAGGGATGGGGTGGATGTGGGAGGGATGGGCTGGGTGTGGGAGGGATGGGGTAGGCAAATGAGGATGTTGGTAAAATGCTCAGTATTATTGTTCCTAATTGTAACGTTTCAACTCAAATATAAAACTTTGAAAACCCATTTGGAGGGGTATGCATCCACGCATATTCATATTCCTAATGCATCGATGGCCCAATATTTGGAGCCATGACTTTAGTTAATAATTTCCTCGAACTCACATTTGGAGGAATTTAATCACAAACTTTTTTTCGATGCACGTTTCTGCACAGGTCGGTGGTGGTGGCGCGTTTTTGTTTTACCCCCCTCTCTGGTCTTGCTTCCTCTGCCCCCCCCCAACCTTCACCAGCAAGCATGCACATGATCTTCCACTATCCCCCCTCAAAGTAAAATTTTTCAAAATCCAGGCTGACAGCACAGTGGAACACCTCCACTCTTATTCCTCCCTCCCGCTTCTGAAACTACTTTCTGGACACTGTTCACTCACTCTTCCCTTGCAGGACCTCGTGCATGCGGTGAAAGACCACCTAAAGTCATCCTCCATCCCTCCCCACTATTTTCTACCACCATCAACCATACCTAACCCAACTCTGTTTCCTTCATTTCCAAACTGCTCTTCCACAAGCATAGATTGGGGTGTGCAAAACGAATCAGTTAGGACAGCTGTGTCTGAGCTGGCCTAATCAGCCCAATGTAATCAAAACAGAACCTCAATTAAATCTGCAAAAAAGGAAAGGGAATAAAATGCTCACGTTTGCTACAAAATGTTTTTATTTTCCAAGGACAAACAGCACGAATATTAATTGGCTTTCTACAAATGTAGAACTGAAAGTTGCATCAGAATCAACCAAGATGAATTTAAACCACAAACTAAGTTACTACCCTATACACTAACGCAGCAAGTCATATCATAATATAGCTGAGGCATGAGGCCTAAACTTTGATATATGAAACTTTAAAAAGTAAAAAAAAAAAAAATTACATTTGATTTTATACAAAACTGCCATTATTTATAAACATATCCATCGTTTAGCCACACGTCCTACAAACAAGAGTGTTGTCAGGTTTGTTTGTTTTTCTTTTTTCCAGGATTGAAAAACTCACATCAACTATGAAGAGAGCATGACATGTTGAACACCTTTTCCAAGCCCCAGCAACGAGCTGCTGGTCTTCAGAATGGTAATGGGGTGGGTTGAGGGTGTTGGTTTAAGGGGTTTCGGGGGGGGGGGGGAAGAAATAAGGAAAAGCAGAATTTTATGAATGCAATTCAACACGGAGCAAAAACTACGTCTTCCTTCCGCACACAACCATAGCTAAGCGGAACCGCCTGCACAACGGGCCTCTTACATTTCGACCTCCGTTACTTCTGCTGCACACAGAGAGCACGGAACGTGCGTTGGAGCGAACGGATATGGCGAGGTCCAAAACTAGGTGCGCGCAGCCAGGCAGCGCAGAGAACCTCCGCACAACAATGGGGGCCATGCAGTTCGAGGGGAGATATAAAAATAAAATAAACACCGTGCCAAGAAAAAAAACAAAACAACGGATCTATTCACAACCTGGGCTAACAGTCCTTCAACACAGATGGGGGGGGGGGGGCAGATGTGGGGCGAGGGCAAATATTTTCTGATTTAATGGAATTACAGAATCACAATAAAGATAAACGAGATCAAAAACGGGGGTTGGTGTGCCACAGTCAAAATGAAACCGAGCACAACTCATCACAGACAATGTTGCTCTCAAAAGTTTTTGGCTGGGAAATGGGAATGCAGAGGGGGTGCGGGTGAACAGAGGGAGGGGAGGGGTGGGTGAAAGCACCATTAACAACAATGCACGGTGGCCCCACAAGGGCTTCTTGAATACAAGAAATAAAGCAGGGCAGCTTTATAAGGAAACACCTTAAATACGGAATAAAACCTCATTTGAAAAACAGGACAATGCAGGTTGAACATGTGGCAGGAAATCTACCAATGGACATCCGGTTACGCTTTGCCAAATTCAGGCCTTTCAATGCAATATCACCGACGATTTCACATCACACCCGCTTCTGTCCCCTTTCCTCCTGCCTCGTATTTATATGCACAGCTGCGTTGATCTGCCCAATCATACACTTGGCCTCGGTACCGAGATCGTCGATTTCTTCTTCTTCTTCTCCTTTTTTCCCCCAAACACAACATTCAACAGTAAAACTTGAACTTTATAAAACATGTGACTCCAGGTGGTTGTAAAATGATGGCCGTGCAGTCAAACCAGCTCCATCTACACCTGGCCGTAACTCCCTCCGGCTCGTTCAAATGTGCGTACAACACACTGATGTACACGTCTCTCCCTTGCCTTACGGGTTTTCCGTCTTGGGCTTCTTAAGTACAGTGGAGGATTTGCTGAAAATACAGAATCAGGTGTTCGTAAATCTGATGCTGTCAAAGGAAAAATAAAATAAAATGCAATTCCTGGAGATCCATCCATCCATTGGGACCATACTCCATGCAGAGCAGTTGGTGCTGCCTAAGTAGTATCCTCTGCTATTGGGCACAATCCTGGATGGATCGCCACTCTGATACAGTATACCAGCAAGCTGGCACTCATTTTGCCGACCTCGGAAGGATGACAGGCAGAGTCAACCCCACCTGGTATTAATTCAACAGCCGAGTGGGATTTGAACTCAGGATCCAAGGATTCCAAGCACACCACCCGAACCATTAAGCCAACACCAGACATAATTCCTGGAGATGTCTTTAAATAAATAAAAATCTTGCCAAACAATAAAAAAATAAATTAAAGCAACAACATGCTCACCTGTCAAGGCCCATGACTGGGCGCTTCGCTGTACTCTTCCCTGCTTGGCTGTCCTTGCTCGAGTCTGTTTTGAGAGTGAAACGATAGAATAAAACATTTTTGATTGCTGGTTAGTGAAGCATAACTTTCCAAAATCAACTTCAGGTGGTGTTAATCTCAGGCAGAGATTCCAAAACCCAATAATAAACGACAGATTAAAGGACAGCACAATGCACGAGTGTAGCAAAGCAGGGTGTGTACCGACCTTGCAGCCACCGGACTTGCGTGGCAGGCCCATAGCCCTTCTCATTGCGCGCTGCAATACGGAAAATGATGGCCGGCTTCGTAGTGGTATCAACGTGGGCTCCAGCGAGGCTGGAGTTGGTGACGAGGCACGAAGGCTCCGGGCCACAGTACACACGAGCGAAAGCCAGTTGGTTCAAAGCCGGTGGCTTTGCGTCCGTTGCCGTTCCAGTCCCCGTCGTGCGTTTCACTGCCAGGTACACTGCGTATTCCAGGATCTGGCCTGATTTGAGTGCAGGAGGTTCCCACGTCAGCTGTGCTCCCTCCGGAGTCTTTGTCGGTGGCATTGAAGAAAACAAAATAAAAGCATACAGGTAAATAGAAACACCTTGAAGATGTAAAATACAACACAAGGAAGAATGAAATCCATGCACTGGTTATACAAGAACAACATTCAAAAGAGGATGATCCAGCAGGACACATGAATAGGTGTGACATCACAATCTTTCACATAGTATATTTCCAGGTTTGGTACTGGTCACTTGGTTTGGCTCAGGAAAGCATCAGTAATGATTTTGTTAATATCGTTAATATAAATTTGCTTAGCTTAATATGTTAATATTGCAAAGCTTTGTTAATATGAAAAAACAACAACCTTGCTGTCTGCAAGGGGTTCCCCCCACCCCCTCCCCAACTCTAATCATATTAAGAGCAGTATTGTGAGCGACGACCTTGGGATGGCCAGGCAGGATAACCTGGAGGAACGCACACTTGCCTTTGAGCCATCTCTATTCGGTTCAAATCTCAACCCAGCTCTGTTTCACAGGCAGGACGAGGATTCAACGCGTGTCCCGTCCCTCGGATGGATGTTAAACTTGCCATCCCATCTGCCAGCACGAGTCAGTGGACGTTAAGCATTCGAACGGTGTACTTCGTGAAGAGTAAGCAAGTTATCGCTGGCACCCTGATCAAACGACAAATTCCTTCTCGAACCCATAGGGGGCACTGCATTGGCCAGACCCTTGCAAAAACTGATGCTACCCCATAGACACGTGCTGCATACGAACAACTCATAATTTGTGGGTAAGGCTTATGAAGGTAAATAAAGGTTAAGACACACTTCCTGAGGATTTTGTTTTCATTCAAGCCGTATGTGCACGTCACCCACCTGTAAGCAAGTCTTTTTTTTTTTTCTTTCTCCAATTTCTTGTTCAATTTTATTCTTAAGCATTTCAATACTCCATGATGTGTATACACACAACAGTAGCCAACTACCATGTCATTCATACAATTCCAGTACCATTTATGCACAGCATCAGTAATGATTTTTATTGGAGAATACATTTGAGAATACTTTTTGAACAATCAATTCCGCTGAATTAAACATGGTTCACACTGCCATGGAAAACCAAATTTTTAGGAGTTTTCCACGACAAAAAGTTGTTTTCCAGGATTTTTAATACAAGTGCTTCATGGAACAACTGGCAGTGGAATAAGCCACAAGAATAGGAATGAAAAATTTTTTGTTTATTGTTATTCCATTGAATATTTTTCGTAATTTGGCCAAGGCCGAGCGAAGCGAGGTCAAGCGTGTTTTGTCCTGCTAAGTGAAACGCCCTGCCACCCGTGCCTGCAGAAACGGACATAATTTGACGTCGTATTGACCGATTATGCCTCCGCCCACATTATTGCATCATGATATATACTTGTACCAAGTTTGAGTTAAATCCCTTCAGCTGTTCTCAAGCATCACATTTTCACTTGACATGACCTCTGACCCCTTCATGCTGAAATCTTCCTCGCATCGCAATATTTACTTGCACCAACTTTGGTAAAAATCCCATCACTGGTTCACAAGTTAGCGCAGTAACAGACTTTTTACCTCACGGGACCTCTAACCTTTGACTTCTTGACCCCGTAATTGAATCGGTTTATCTTTACATCATTATACATTATACCCAGGGGTTCACACAATTTTCTCCATTTGGTTCTCCAATGAGTACCAGCAGAAATGGTTTTTGTACTCATTAAAAAAAAAAAATGTCAGCTTCGAGCATGCTCGAATGCTTTCCCAATCGCCTTTCAGCTGAGTATGCATCTTACTTGATAAGCGCTTTCTCAGAACGTCCGCTCCAGACGAGACACTCAAAAAGCACTAAATGCATACTTCAAGTAGGCAAATTGTATGTATTTTTTTCTCGTGACGGACGCTCCTGAACTTCTTCTTCGTTCGCATGTTCTCCATAGATCTATCATTGGTTCACGAAAAAATATTTTCATGAAAAATATAAGTGACCACTATATTCGTTATTGTTGTGTGTCTGTCTGTCTGTATGTCTGTCTTTATGTCCCGAGCATAGCTCCCGTGGGTTTTGATCCGATCCTGATGAAATTTTGGTGGGAGGTTTATATCATGATCTCGTGTTTTCCTGAAAATGGGCGTGGTGCGCCCATTATGGGCGGAGCCACGCCCAAAAAACGTGTTTATAGGGGGTAGCCGATTTCAGTTTGCATCTTCTCCGAGGGGTTTTGTCGAATCTGACAGGGGTTTCAGTATTTGGTTAGCCCAATGGTACCTGCATAGCCCCACAGAGCTCGATTTTTCATTTTCGTCCCAAGGTCAAGGTCACAAGGTCACGAACTTAGAAAATTGCGATTTTGACAATTTTTCTTCTCCGAGGGGTTTGTCGAATCTGGCAGGGGTTTCGGTATTTGGTTAGCCCAATGGCACCTGCATAGCCCCACAGAGCTCGATTTTTCATTTTCGTCCCAAGGTCAAGGCCACAAGGTCACGAACTTAGAAAATTGCGAATTGTGTTTTTAGGGGTAGCCAATTTCAATTTGCATCTTCTCCTAAGGGGTTTGTCGAATCTTGCAGGGGTTTCGGTATTTAGTTAACCCAATGGCACCTGCATAGCCCCACCGAGCTCGATTTTTCATTTTCGTCCCAAGGTCAAGGTCACAAGATCACGAACTTAGAAAATTGCGATTTTGACATAAAAATCCATCTTCTCCAAGGGGGTTGTCAAATCTGGCAGGGGTTTCGGTATTTGGTTAGCCCAATGGCACCTGCATAGCCCCACGGAGCTCGATTTTTCATTTCAGTCCCAAGGTCATGAACTGAGAAAATTTCGAATTTTGACATTAAAAAAAAAAAATACATCAGACGACCGCCCAAACTTTGAGAGCTGGGATGACAATATTTTTTATGCATAATGTTGAGGCCATTCCCCACCTAAAGTCTTGAAACCATTTTTTTCTATCTCGAACACCTTGCCCGTGGTGCCCCTTCAAGTTTGTTTTTACGCTGATTTCATCAAAGTATGGATAATCCGAGGATGCCATATAGCCTATTTGACGTTATATTGTTCCTGGAATGTTCCAGAGGAAGTTTTGCACCAAAGGTCATAATCCTTGACCTTTGACCTTTAAAGTTCACAAAAGTCAAATTTTCAAAGTTGTGGGAATCGAACCGGGTTTTAGACCTTCTTCGACGAACTAACTCCATTAAGCTATAGCACGTATCCTGTTTCCTTATTTTAATGTCCACAACATTGTTTTGGGACCTTGAAAGGTTATGCAAAGGTCAAATTTTTTAAGTTGTTGAACGAAACCGGGTTTTCGACATTTTTCAGATAATAACCTGTCACTCGTACCACATCATGTTGATAATTTTTATAACTTGGTCAAACATCATCACATTGTCTCATCCTTGACTTCTGAAACAATCTACATCGTCAAATACCGCTCGTGAACCATCGTCGTCTTCAGACTTGTTTATCTTATAAGTTATAAACTTACACGATAACTTGAAAATTGTAATGTTATCATTTTTAAACTTAATTTTGAAATCACAGTATATCAATCACCAGCTGAGAAAACCTCCTCTTCTTCCTCTTCATTCACACATTCTCCTTCGATCAATTTTTTTTTTTTTAATCTTACGAATTATCATATAACTTACAAATTAGAATGTTATCATTTATAAACTAAATTTTGTGCACTTAAATTTTGAAATCACACAACAGGATACCAATTAATTTATCAAAATTATCACAGAAGAATCTCACAAGCACAAGCTGATAAAACCTTCCATCAAAAGCCTCTGTTGCACTAGTACGCCACACTTTTGAGCTGTCGGAGCATCTTTGAAGTCCGCATTTCGTGTTTGTTTTTTTTTACCGCACATGAGTACCCGAGTACCAGTTATGTGAACCCCTGATTGTACTTGTACCATGTTTGACCTGGATCCCTTCAGCCGTTCTTAAGTTATTGCGGGAACAAAAACATATCACGGACGTACGGACCGTTCGGCCAACCTGAAAACATAATGACTCCAGTGACCAAGTTTGTGGAGGCTTAAGAAAGATGACAACATGGGGCAATACCCCTGGGCGCTCACCTGGTCACGGCTGGATAAGACAGCCAGGGAACCACTGGTAGGCATGGATAACCGACAAAATACGTAATGGAGAAGAAAGTAACTACCTCTGGATTTTTTATTTTTTTTTAATGCCGTGAACAAACTTTCTACATCACGGGCGATAAAGGTTGTGGTCAAATTTCTTCGAAATTGTGTGTGTAGTTTCAGAGAAAAAAAGCAAATACCTCCTCTGGGGGGCAACCCCTCCCACCCCCCCCACCCCCATCGACCCTCATAATTAAAAAAAAAAATACCATGAACAATGGTTGGTACATCATGTGTGAAGGTTTCTCCACAACCTTGTTCCGCAACCAACAAGCTTGCTGAATTGACACATTTTCACCAAAGGAGAGACTACTCATGTGGAATGTCTTAATGATAATTATGATGTCATAGTTCACGTGGTGTGGCAGCCATGTTGGAAAAAGAGGAAAAACTTTGGACCTCTGTATCTCCGAAACTGCAGGAAGGAAAGAAAACTTGAAACTTGGCACGTGGTGAGTTGTCTACATGCGGAGATCAGAATTAAGTGGGACTAAAATTTTTTTTTAATGTCATTTAGGTGTCTTCGTTATAACATCATAATCAACGGTTCACATAACTGGTACTCAGGTACTTATGCGTGGTAAAAATACGAAATGCGTACTTCAAAGATTCTCAGCTAAAAAGCGTACCAGCACAGCAGAGGCTTTTGATGAAAGGTTTTCTCATCTAGTGTAAATAAGATTCTTCCGTGATAATTCTGACAATTGATTTACAGTGATGTACAAAATTAAATTTATAAATTATAGCAATATCATTTATAAGCTATATTGTAAGTTTATAACTTTTAAGATTACAAAAAAAAAGGGCAGTTTGCGAGTGTCTCGTCTGGAGTGAACGTTCTGAGAGACCACATGCAGAGGAGTAAGATGCATACAAAGCTGAGAAGCACGTTAAAAATCAGAGTGGCGATTGGGAAAGCAGATGAGCATGCTCGAAGCTGAGAATTTTTTTTTTCATGAGAACCAAACCATCTCTGCTGGTACTCATTGGAGAACCTAATTTTAAAAATCGTGTGAACCCCTGGTCATAATTGCATACGTAGAACGCTACAGCCAATCAGTATGAAAATTTTTGAGGGTCATGAAGGGATAAATTGGTCGACAGGAAAAAAAAAAACTGATATCATCGGTCACGTGGGCCAGCAACCTAATTAAAAAAAACAACAAAAAAACCTTCAACAAACTTCTCTGAAATGGCTGAATGAGGCAAAACTTTACAGGTATGCCCACCTATCCATGAGGGACAAAAAGTTTCCCACCTATGATGTCATAAGTCACATGATTTGGCAGCCACATAGGATTGAATGAGAATGTAATTTTGTGAATCTGGGCTCTTTTTGATTATTTTTTTTTGAATAAGGCTCACTTAGCTGTGCCTGGATGTGTTTGAGGGTAGCGGAGTAGCAGCTGAAACCCGACTCCTATCCAGGTTCCTCCTGATGACTTCATCTTTGCCTTTTAATTACGTAACACACCAGTGCACAAACACGACACAAAGTACACTATACAAACACCACACAAACCAAGTCCTGGCGAGGGTCTGAAATCTCTGATTGCTCTTTCTTGTTACTTTTGTTATGACAAGCGGCCTTGGAAAAACGCCACAATTAGCAATCTTAACATGGATACACACCTTAACACGAATTTTGCGCAAGGCACAAAACCCCTTTGAGGAAGGAGGGGAGGGGGATAAAGTAACAACCTCCATCGTGTGACCCTGAGTCTTCCTGTCAAGTTTGGTTGAGATCAGATAAGTAACAACCGAATGTATTATGGTCAAAAAGACAGCTAGACAGACAAGACACCAACAATTACTTCAGTATGAAGTCGAAAACATGTAAAGTCCCAGCAGGGGTCCTCAAATATTTATGGTCTGAATGGAAAAAAACGACACAGACCATTAACACAAAATTAGGAGCAGATTAACACAGGAGCAGATCTCTCACCTGCCATGGCACTTCTGTGACTCATTGGGACTGACTCAATCGGTCAACTTCCTGACCCGGATCTCAACCAACGGTGCTCCATCTCTTCTGGATCTGATTTTGACAAATTTCCCAGAAAATATCTGCTGTTCTTCCTCCGCTCCAATCGGTTCTTCTGACCACGTGCTTGTCAAAGTAAACATCTCTCTGGCTGTTATTAAAGAACGACTTCAGTGCCATTCAAGTCTGGCATTTCGTTCAGGCTGAGTGGCAGGGTCTCCAAAGCAGCCATCAAACTTCAAGACTGGTCTCCCATCACTACTTTCTCCAACATAAACTCATCCTGGGAATTCTTTCAAAGAAACTTGCTCTCTCTGATGCACAGATTTATCCCCTCTCGTCTTCAGTTGTCCTATCCTTCCTCCCGCACATGGTTCACTGAAGCTTGTGGCGAGGCAGTTGTCCTGAAACAACTTGCCTTTGCTTCATGGAAAGCAAACCCAACTGAGGGTAATTTCAGTTCCTTCCATAAAGCACAGAACAAGTCTGTGTCTCCCCTCAGGAGAGCCAGAAAACAACATCTTTCGAATCTCAAGTCTGAACTCTCAAACCTCTCTCCCTCCTCCAAATCCTGGTGGCGTTTAATCAAATCTGTTTCTGGTGTATGTTCCCCCTCCATCCCCTCCTTACCTCAAATGGCCGCAATGCTGATACCGCACATGAAAAGGCTGAATGTCTAAACTTGGTGTTTGCATCTAAATCTTGTGACCAAAACCCATCGCTTTCTGTGCCCACCTTACCCAGTTGCACCCAACTGTCACTGGCCTCTGCCCTTTTCATCTGACAAAGTGGAGAGTTTGCTGTCAAACCTTGACTCAGATTCTGCAACCAGTCCAGACAGCAACAGTCCATGTGTCCTCAAAACCTGCTCCTCTGCTCTTGCTCACCCTCTCCATTCTATTCACCCTCTCATTTGCTCAAGGTCATCTGCCATCTGCTTGGAAATCAGCAAACATTACTGCCCTGCATAAAAAAGATGCAAAAACAGATACCTGCAACTACAGACCAATCAGCCTTCTCCCAATCATCAGCAAGGTTATGGAATCCATCAATGCTTCAGACATTAAATCCTTCCTCTTCTCCAATGGCCTGAATTCTGATCAACAATTTGGTTTCAGACCAGGTCACTTTACCCTGGATATGCTGCTTCTGCTCTCACAACAATGGATGGAGGTACTCAATGCCAGACATGAAATCAGAGCCATATCACAAGACGTATCGCATGCTCTTGACACGGTCTGGCACCCTGCCCTGCTTACTAAATGCTCTTCCAATGGTATCCAAGGCCATCTCCACTCATGGCTCGCAGACTTTTTTCCTGTCAAAGCCAACGTGTGCCCCCAAATGGAGTTCTCTCATCCTCTCTTCCTGTCCAGGCTGGAGTTCTGCAAGGCAGCGTTGTGGTCCCTGTTCGTTTTCTAGTTTTCATCAATGATCTCTCTGACTCTCTGGAAAATCCTCTTCATCTCTTTGCTGATGACTCCACCCTCTGCCGTACCATCCGTCACCCCTCACCCTGGCAGCAGCAGCTTCTTCGCTCGCTGCAGATCTGGATAAAATCACAAACTGGTCCAACATGTGGAACATGGCTTTCAATCCTGACAAATCTCACACTCTCACTACGTCTCTCCAAAAGGACCATTTATAACCCCCCCCCCCAATCCCCAATCTACTTTCTCAATCCTCTGGAAGAAGCCCTTTCATTCAAGCTTCTGGGTCTCACTATCTGCCATGATCTTTCCTGGGAAAGCCACATTTCCAACCTGGCCTCCAAAGCCAGTCGCCATCTGAGAATCCTCTGTCGTGCGAAGTCCTTCCTCAGCCCACCTGATCTTCTGACCACATATAAAGCTTTCGTCGGTAGCCTGATGGAGTACTGCTCTCCTCGCTGGGCTGGTGCTCCTGCCTCTCACCATTCTCGGCTTCACGCTGTGGAAACCAAGGCATTTTGGATCATTGCTATCTCCCACGATGAGGCTGTCTTTGGGCCTCTCACTCTCTCACAGCAGGCAGGTCGGTGGTCTTTCTGTCTTCTACCGTCTCCTCTCCGGTCTCGCCCCCCCCGCCCAAACCATCTGCGATTTGTCCAGGCTATATTACCGCAGGACGCTCAAGGTCCGCCAACTGGTTAAACTACCAAAATCACGAATCACTGCTCACCTTCACTCTTTCATTCCTCTTTTTTCCCACCTTTGGAATAAACTCCCTCACTCTGTTCAATCCCATCCTTCCCTCCAGGCCTCCAAAACACTTGTTCACCACCACCTCTTGTCTTCCCCCATCCAAAACCTCCATCTTTTCTATCCCCGTTAATCCACCCCACACCCATCTCCTTCAAATTCCCTGCTTTCCTTCCTGAAAGTCCCTGTAATGTCCAGCTTGTATACCCCGTGTTCCCCACCCATCCCTCTCCCTTCCACAGATCTGCTAATGTCTCCGTTTCCCACTGTTTTGTCCTTCCCTCTCCCACCCCTCGAGTCTCATGCCCCCCCTTGCTGTGCGGTGTGTTAGCTCTCATACGAGCCTCGACAATGTATACAAAAACAAAACAAAACAAAAAAAAAATGGCAAATTATGCATTACGAAAATCCGTTAGCAATTAATTTAACGACGAGAGCAGCTCAAAGGGTGTTTTGACCAAAAAAAACCCAAAAAACCAAGCCCAAGACAATGAAATCAAGTGTACGACATTGATAAGAAATTCTGATGTCCTGTACACCAAGGAACATACTTGATCGAGTGCAACATATTTCCAAAACACAAACAGGGAAAATCTCAACATAACCACACCGCCACAGTACCATAGAAGGAATGTCCTCACCTTGCTGATCTTGATTGCAGACGGAGCGCCGGGGAAACCTGGTAGACATGTTTTGAAAGCAGAAATCTCTGAGAATGATCCACGGCCCAGTGCATTGATCGCTGCTATTCTGAACTTGTATGCTGTGCCGGGCAGCAAGGCTTGTTGCTTGAGTGTGCTGAGGTCAGGCACAGTGCCACTCTCACCATCCTACCAGAAAAAAATTATTTTATATAAATGGTCAGGAAATAAGGCCCCGTAACAAGGTTTCTACAACAAAGTGATGGCACCACAAACGTTGCTCAAGCACACCTGTGTGTTACCACTGTCCTCAGGTGGCAAGTGATAGTTTGTTACAATGGTGTTGGTACCCTTGAAGATGCCCACATCAAACCAAGGAGCCGCCTCTTTCTTTGGTGGCGGTGGCTTTGGTGGAGAAGTGTCCATGGGTTCCACCTTCTGCATGCAGCACCAAAAACAAGGATCACTCAATGATCAAGTTCAGTGTTTGAGGTCTGCAATATAATACTAATAAAGAGAGAGGATTGAAAAAGTGACAAAGCAAATTGCAAAAACAGGCATCAACAACAGCAGCGACAGAAGAATGAAAAATTTGTCGTTAATTATTATTTTTTTAAAACAATTTTTGCAAAACATGCGGTGAAAGGAATATGTTTGGTTATGACATCCCCCTGCCCCCACCTCCATCTCAAACCACAGTCAACATTTCTACCAAGTAGCTTGAGCCTGGTCACACAGCACCATTTGTGATCAAGGAGCATGGTCCTATCTCATGAGGCGACTAACACAAAGAGTTGAGGTCTTGCAAGAATGACTCTCATCCACAAGAAAAACAAGAGTTCAGTAACGGGAGGGCATGAGGGAGTGACACCACTTGGAAAAGTAAGAATGAAAAGCAGTGGTCAAAAGTGCTTCCCCGTTTAACACAGCCAGCCCTTTAATACC
>NC_140962.1:134369881-134389881 GCF_056783735.1 Eptatretus burgeri
TCACTTTTTGTTGCCTGACAACCTGGAATTAAATTGCATTAAATCAGACTATTTCCACCTTTAGTTACACATCGTAACCCACAACTTCCAAGCAAAAAAACAAATTCTTCAAATTTCAGAAAATTAATTAAAAATACAAAACGTGAATATCTTGGTTGGATAAGTGTCTACCCCCTGTGTTAATACATGATGGAAGCAACTTTGACAACAATTACAGCTGTGAGTCTATTGGGATAGGTGTCTACCAATTTTGCACACCTTGATTAGGCAATATTTGCCCATTCTTCTGAACAAAAGTGTCAAGTGTTGGGAGTGTTGTGTTGGAAGTGCTCAGTCAAGTTGTGTTGGGAGTGTTGGACAGCAATCTTCAAGTCATGCCACTCAAAAACATTTATTATCTTGCCAAAACGAAGTTTTTGCAAGATATGTTAGTCAGCTTGTATGTTTTTTTTTTTTTTTTTTGTCTGTAATCACATATAAAAAATTCTTCAGAGCACAGTTATCATTGGAAATTTTTGTAACTTCGCACATCAGAGGCCTATAGAGGTCCCTTTCAGCGCATAAAATTTTGAAGGTCAAGGTCAAAGGTCAAGGTCACTTTGTCGCAAATCAGGGGAGTCGACGAAACCCTTATTTTTTGAGTAATTTTGATCGGATCGTCTTCAAACTTCATGGGAATATAGTTCATGGTCTGGCGCTCAGCTGATTAATTTTTGGTGGTGATTGGCCTTGACCTTCATGGTTAGCACCTAAGGTCAAACATATTTGACCCCAAGGTCAAATTTTCAAGTTTTAGGAACCATATCGTGTAGTACCTCAAATTGAACACCTCGATGAGTGCTTTCTAGATATGTCAAGCTTGAGACATTATGACGTCATTTGGTTACGTTATGAGGCAAACGCATATTTTTCATGGTTACTCTGTAGAACGATTCTCATCGGAATCTCTCGTAGGCAGATATTCCTCAAGGAGTCGCTCCTGGTGGATAGCAGCTCTGTTCACCTCAGTGTGACCTTAAAGAAGTCACACGTGGTCACCTTTTGGCAAGATACGGGTCACCCTGCGGGTGACATTGGTTTATCTTTTTGTTCCTCAGCTAATCCATTGTAGCTTTGGCTGTGCTTTGGGTCATTGGCAAGCTAAAGGTGAACTTCCATCACAATTTCAGCTCTTTTGCAGACAGCAGCAGGTTTTCCTGCAGGATTCCTCTGTATTTTGCTCCATCCATTTTCCCTTCTATCCTGACAAGTGCCCCAGTCCCTGTTGATGATAAACATCCCCATAACATGATACTACCAACACAATGCTTCACAGTGGGGATGGTGTTCTTTGGGTGATGTGTTGGGTTGGGTTTGCACCAAATGTAACGTTTTGCATCAGCCAAAAGGTTCCATCTGGGTTTCGTCAGACCACAAAACTTTTCGCCACGTAGCTTCAGAATCTCCGGAGTGGTGTTTTTGCATACCTAAAACAGGACTCAAGGTGGGCTTTTTTGAGTAATGGCTTCCTTCTTGCCACCTTCTGCCGGTGATTCCCAATAGTACAGGCCAGACTTGTGGAGTTCTTGGGATATTGTTGTCACAGGCATACAGTGCTCAGTCTTTGCCATAAAGACCTGTAGCTCTTTCAAAGTTGCCATTGGCCTCTTGGTGGCCTCTCTGATCAGTCTCCTCCATGCTTGGTCATCTAGTTTGGAGGGACAGCTTTATCTAGGCAGGGTCTTGGTAGTACCATATGCCTTCCACTAAGAAATAATTGTCTTGATTCTGCTCCAAGAAATGTTCAAGGCCTTTGAAGTATTTTTATACCCATCCCCTGATCTGTGCCTTTCCACAACTTTATCCCGGAAGTCTTTTGAAAGCTCCTTGGTGCTCATGGTTGAGTCTTTGCTGTGAAATGCACCACCCAGAAACCTACAGGAACAGCTGATTTTATTCTGAAACAATCAAAATCACAACAATTTAACAAAGGTGGAGGCCAATTAACTTGATGTGTGATTTTGAAGGTGATTGGTTATACCTGAGCGAATCTACAATTGTTATTATAAGGACACTTATCCAACCAAAATATTCTAGTTTTGTATTTTTTATTAATTTTCTGAGATTTGTGGAATTTGTTTTTGACTTGGAAGTTATGGGTTACGATGTGCAAGTAAAGGTGGAAAAAGTCTGATTTAAATAATTTAATTATCGGCTACAAGGCAACAAAAGGTAAAAAAAAGGAGGTGTAAACTTTGTATAGGCACTGTAAATGTCTTCCGTTCTGAAAAAGTGTGCCCACGGATACATGAAGAATATGTTTTCATCGTCAAGGAGACTCGAAAGTCACTCAAGTTCTCACAACAGAATGCTTGCGAAAAATAAAAACAAGGTGCTGATACTCCAGGTTCCCCACGTTTTGGGTGGTATGAAGAAAAGATCTGTGTAATATGAAAGCGAAATCTTCAACGGGTTTTGAAATATGACGTACACAAGCTAAGTTACCGAGATGGTTGCCAGGGCAACATAATTTAGCCAATCACTGCCATGATCGATTCAGGTTGAGATAATGTCATGAGGAATAGATATCTTCAATGCGAAAACGAAATGCTAAATATTGAAATATTGCGTACACAAAAGTACATGGATGGATGATCGGCCAGTCGGTTGGAGGGAGCTCATTTTAATGTCCCCCGTCTTTGACCTTGTCTGAGGGGTGGGGGACAACTATGACCACAGTAATGCGGCAGCAGGTGTACGATGATCAACTTAGCTCCTGCCAAAAATGGTCACATAGTATCACCCATTGGGAATTGAGCTAAAAACACGATTTCTTTTTCTGCACATTATCACAAACTTAAATTCAAATTTCCAAAGGTCCAAGACCAAATACCATGAGAACAGCTTTGTACCTATTGTTACTCATCTTGACTTAAAAATCTGACTTTATAGGCTCAAACCTATAAAGGTTTGAAAGGCTCAACCTTTGAGCACCGGGACATCTCTTTTGGGAGTATAATCGGCCATATTCATCTTTGTAAGCTTGGTGTTGGCTTCATGGTGAGGGTGGCTGGCTTAGGACCAAAGGGCCCCGAGTTCGAGCCTCGTTGGCTCCTGAGTTAACACCAGGTGGGGTCGACTCAGCATGTCATTCTTCCGAGGTCAGCGAAATGATTACAAGTGTACTGGTAGAGGGGCACAGCCAGCAGCAGCGGCGGCTGAGCCACGCTTCCAAGAAATGATAGCTAGCTGGCAGCCAAGCTGCTATAAGCAAGAAGAGAAGAGCTTCATCTTTGTCAGAGTTTCTCATCTTCTCTCCATTAAATAATAAAAGGATGCACTTATTCATTCTGCCTCAATGCATCTTTAGTTTTAAGTACCTGCGAGTTGGGGAAGATGGTTGGTGTCACTCGACGGATCATTCAGGCTGTCTGCTGGAACAAGAGCATCAGATGGCGCCAGAGGTTCAATCTTAGTGACAAGAAGGGAGGCTGGAGAAAAAGGTAGAATGGGACAAAAAGCAATGCTCACCAAACTATGAGCTGATAATTCTGTGAATACATTGATTATAAAGCAAACACAGCTGAATAACTTGGAGTCTCAATAGATACTTTTACTGGGACACAGACAGACTTCATTTGACAAAAATCTGCAAGAAATTTTCTCATTCCCAAAGATGTTTTAAAGATGTACATTACATATCAATAGTACACCAAGGCATACCAGCAGGCAGGCCTTGCTTCCCAGCTTCCACAAGTGGCTCGGCTTGTTTTGGGGTGACTGCTGCGGCCAACAGCTGGACTGGCTTTGATGTTGAATCTTGCACTCTGGATTGAGTTGGCTGAGAGACCAATCCGATCTGCAGAGCATCAGATCTGGCCACATTAGGTTGAGTTGTGGTGGGTGTAGTGATGGTGGTGGTCACAGTGGCTAAGGAACACTCAGCTGTTGAAGATGGAATGATGGGCTTAATGGAGGTTGACAATGTTGCTTCAGTTGTACTTTTTGCTGCAGAAGAATCTTTATTTCCTTCTTTGTCAGTGGTTTGTTCAGGGGCCATGACCTGGGACGTAGTAGTAGTTGTTGCCTGTCTCTCCGACTTGCTTGGAGTTTGTTCTGACAACGGCTCCAACTTAATCGTATCGATAACCTGTTTGGACACAACAGCCACACAAGGATCAATATTAAATTCAGCTAATGAATCCAATGAAAATGGTGGTTTCATGGTGAGGATAGAAGACTTGCACATGAGAGATTGCGAGTTCAAATCTGGCTGAAGTCAGTGGGATTAAGGATTTGGAATTGAAGTTGCTGGAAAAGGAAATAGTTTACAATATATATATATATATATACATATACATATACATATATATATATATATATATATATATATATATATATATATATATATATATATATATATACATATATATATATATACATATAGATATACATAGATATATATACATATATATATATACATATATCTATATACATATATATATATACATATATATATATACATATATATATATACACATATATATATATATATATACATATATACATATATACATATACATATATACATATACATATATACATATACATATATACATATATATATATATATATATACATATATACATATATATATACATATATATATATATACATATACATATATATATATATATACATATATATATATATATACATATACATATATATATATATACATATATATATATATATATATACATATATATATATATACATATATATATATATATATATACATATATATATATATACATATACATATACATATATATATATATATATATATATATATATATATATATATATATATATATATATATATATATAATCATCACACCATCTGAAAGCCTTTATCCCTGAGCAGGGAAGAGCTTTTTACGGGTTCCAATCATGGTACCCTTTCTTGTGGCAATGTTTTTACGGCCGGATGCCCTTCCTGACGCCAACCCTTGAGTCGCCTTCGATCCTGCAGGGATAATTACCAGAAACTGGTGCTCATTTCACCGACCTTCAGAAGGATGACAGGCTGAGTCGACCCCCCTGATGCTAACTCAGCAGCCAGCGGGCTCGAACTCAGGACCCCAAGCCACCGCTTTAACCACTAAGCCACACCTGGCTCATATATATTGTTGCTGGCCGGAGGTTCGGTGGCGAGAACGACCACTAGGTGGGGGAGGTTACGTCGTCTCCCACCAGGCTCTTCGGAATTGTAGGCCGTCGCTCCGGATAATTCCGTGAGGTGGCAGGTCGCTGAACCGACAGTAGACGCCAACACCTCCACTGCGTCGCGTAGAGTCTTTTTGTCGAGAACCAATTTACCTAATTAACTACGCGGTGTCATCTACCGGGGAACCACGCCCTCGGCACGTCTTGCTCGAACCGGGTCACTCTACCGACTGCGGTAGAGTTCCAACTACCGACTACCAACTCCGGTTCGGGTGCAGTCGAGCGGAACTGCCAAAGCCGTGCCGGCTCGGATGAACGGATTATTGGGTGTAAAAACCCAGCTAAAACTCAGATCCGAACCATGCTGGAACAATGAAAGAAAGGACAGAAACGAACTGGGAACATTTATACAGTAATTTATTTACAATAAAGAAGACACAGACTCATCGCAGAATATACAAGCAATAATTTACAATGTTCAAAAACACTGAAACAGTTTCTACGTACAAGACGGGCCCACATACTCAGATGATTTATTAAAGACCTCCACAGCCAGAGGGAGAGACGAGCTGGGGTTCGCAGTTCGCTTGGGTACCAGCACGATGAAGGGAGGGGTGCTCCACGGTGCTGCACCTGCTAATGGTCGTGCGGCTCAACCCACAGTCACACGCGTGGGGCTCGTCCCAGTGGAGGAACCCGAGCGGAGCAGTCTGAGTCCCAGGGCGGAGATCAGGGTCGCGGACGGGACCCAGGAAAACTCCAACGAAGACCAGCCAAATGCAGAACTCCACTCGAACGCCCGAGACTCCAGCTCAAACCGCACGACGCACACCAACCAACTCAACTTCTCCAAAAAACTTTTACTCTGAGAATCTCGTCGTATTTTTATGGACCTCCCCGAATGGGGCAGGGGCTCGGTGAAACAGACGTCACCGTCCGCTCCGATTGGACAGGGTCTTCAGGGGGTCCGCCCTTTCTGGGGGTGGGGGGGGGGCTCCCGGTTTGGCTGAGGAACGGCGGACTGGACGGTTTTGCCCCGTATGCTGTGGCCAGGAAGGCGAGGGTTGCAAGCGCTGGAAGGTACGTGGTTGGTTGTTGGTTGTTTGTTGGATGGGAAACATTTATTTAACCTAACTGAAAAACATCGCAACGCACACCTTTGATTCTCCCACGAGACAAAAGGAAGGGACCCGTCTTCACATGTACTTAACGGAATAACTGACTTTTGGGACATCTGTATGTGAGAATGCATATGGTTTCCAGATCCGTAACACTACCCCCCCTTTTTGATAGAGTCGACCCGAGTCGTTAATTTTCATGTGGCATGCAGGTGTAGGATTTCCCAGAGTACATTTTACTTATGGATCCCTGAGTGCGACATTTTGAATTCATGTCCCATAAATAAATAACCGAGTGCGTTGCGTAACTAAACTAACAGACTCATTCAGACAACTTAACTCCATTGCCGGCACTAAACAAACAGGTCGGTTAGGACTATGTACATTTCTAATATTTACACTACCCATGGCTCAGGACCTGTGATTTGAGGAGAGAAAACGCAACAAAAAGGCAACATTTGTGGATGGTCAGATGTCTTTCGGACCTTCAAAGGTCCCTTGTTTGTCATTGAATTCTTCTTTTTTTTTGGTTGCTGGAGGCAACTCACCCTAACACGGCAGGCCATAACGCCATTTCACAGGCCATTTGAACTGGCCTTGATGCAACAAGGAGGTATCCGGGCTGCTGAAATGCAGTCCCCGGTAATGCGGCTGCCTGCAGGGCAGTCCTTGCAAATACTTTCAGAGATGGTCCTGGAGCACATGGTGAAGGTTGTGACGTGGGAAAGCAAACAACGGCATGGGCGTGTATTGAGGCAAGGCAAAGGCAGGCAAAGCATGGCATGGCAAACGCAGACCAGGCAAGATGCAGTACAACAGGAGATCTGCGCACGAAGCTGGCCGGCCTCGGTCTGGTCTCGTGAGGTTGTGGAGGGAGTGCGGTGGTGCCGGCGTCTGAAAACGGGCTTGGACCGACCCTACGGTGTACCCCCAACCTATCGCCTATGCCTGTCCTTGTCCATACCCACCCCCATAAGCTTGCAACAACAAAACAAAAACCAACAACGAAATTGACTCTTTTTATTTTTTTATTTAATTTTTTTTAATTACGTGTGTGCCTTGCCCCCTTATCGTCTTTGTTCGGCTAACCTGTCCTGACCGTCTATCCCCAATCCCCAAGATCCTTTTTGAGGGGACTGAGGAAGAGACCAGTGAATCTGTCTCGAGGCCCAATGCAGACTCAGAATAACTCCCTCAGATTTCAGCAATTTCCCAAGATGAGTCCAGCGGCCTATGAACAGCAAAGGGATGGATGGTGGGAAGGGGTACACATTTCCTATCTATCCTGGCATTTATTAACGTTAATCTATCCTCGGGGCTTTTCAACACGCCTGTCTCTTTAAACTATCGGTTCCAGAAACCATGATTCCCATCGCCTGTGTTGGTGTTCATTAATAATTTGGGCCTGGCCCGCAAATTTTCACTCAAACTCTTGCACAATTTCGAGGCTGGGCAGCGTGGCTCCATTGGCAGGGATACCCATCTGTCGAACTCGAACGATGGCACCCCCGGGTCACTGAGGCTGTCTCTGAGCTTATCTACTCCGTATAAACGTGGGGGTTGCCCTTCCTGGCATCTGCCCCGTTGATGCCCACGTGGCATTTTGGTGCTCCGGATCCCGTTTCCGTGGGCTGCCCATGCCTATTACACTAATTTGGTCCCTTGGACCTATGGCCTACTCTGGCCGACTACTTCGGTGTCCAGGGGGCCCTCTCTACTCAGTGCGCACATTTCAATAGCCACGCTGCCAGCCGGTCAATAGACTCCTGCACCCCACAAAAAGTTTTCGTGCCTTCATTCAACACCAACAACAAAACGACATCCGATTGGTTAATTTGACTAGCCCACTAACTAACAAAACACTAACCCCGGGTTCCCTTGGGTGGGATTCACTCCACCCCCCAATCATTCATTTGCACCATGGATTCCACATTCACTCGATTCACACTCGGGCCCGCTGACCCACGTTCACTCATCATGTTTCTTTCTCGGTTTTATTTTTATTTTTCACATCATACTGACGCTCTACTCGCTACATTCCTCTTACTAGCTCGTGCCCCTCGTCATCCCTTATTTTAATGCACGTTCCGTTTAATTCTATCACTAAGCTACGTCCCCACTACACGCTCCATGTCTGTTCATGTCTCCATTCCATTCTAAACTAAATTCCCCCTAACTGATGCCACCGGGCCCCATGGAGGACTGCTTATGCCCCATGAGACCAGTCTAACTAACGCTAAACCCTTCCCCGAACTAGTGCTCCTTTACCCCATGACAAGGATGTTCACCACATCCTGGCCAGGATCGTTTACTCGGGGCAAGACTCCACGAGCCTTGCGTCGCCAGGGCGGTGGTTTACAGCTTGCTCGTCCCCTTCGTTTGGCCGATACATATGAGCATAACGTCACCCCGTCAATTGCACCATGCACTCGCTTTCGAGCCATCCGCCATGTGAGCCAGCGTGCGCTACTCACCTGACCTTGGAGCTGTGTGATCCCTGATGACGTCACTCGCACATGAACCGCTCTGTGAAGCTTGCCACGCAGACGAAACTGGTTGTGTCGACCCCGAGACTCGCTCCGCGCGTCCCGCGAATTCCACTCGCTGCACGCAGCACGTCGGCCCCCGTACACGTGCTCACATGGGGCCACGCGCTTTCCAAATTCACACAATTCAATTTGCTTCCATTTTAGCCATCCACGTGGTGGTTTCGAACCAATCACGGGACGTTCCAACGCCGGCTCCCCATAATGCAATCGTCCACGCTTGGGCAGTTTGCAAGATACGGAACGGACCTCACACACAGCATCCCGCGGAGCGGTTTCCAAAATAGTTCCGTCCGTTACACGACCCACGTCTCCCGTCTGGGTCGGTCCATATCCTATCTCCTCACATGCACTCACACATGCCATGTCATTTGCACCACTCACACGTTTTAACACGCTCTGGGACATTCACATCGGGGGCTTGTGTTAGCCCAAAAGATCCCGGGGTTTCTAGCCCCCCAAAGCTTGGCATGCGCTCATTCGCACCATGCACCCGCTCGACCTCGTATGGCCTTACCGGATTCAACTCATCATGGCCTGCCACGAGGGAGCATACTGTCTCCCCTTGTCCCTGTGGGAGGGTAATCTGACCCTTGCATTGGGTCTCCAAACATTCCACCCGCTCAACCTCAATGCCCCTACCAGTTCTACTTGTGTGTGCTCCTCTTTAGTTTCGTGCAATTCGCCCCCCTCTTTTGATTTCTGCGTCTCCATCACCTCTTTTAATTCCTGCGTTTCTTTTATTATTTCCGTCATCCCCTGTCCGAGTTTACCGGTTTCTCCCTTAATTATCATGACGTCACTCGTCGCCTCGACCTCGCCCATCGTCATTGCGGTCTGAACAACCTCCACACTACACTCCCCCTTGACTCGGTCGTTTCTTTAAATTTGACGCTACAGCTCCACAGCTCCGCCATCATTTCCTCCTGACTCGCCTTCAGCGTTTGCATATTTCCATTTAATACTTGCATATCACTCCTCTGTTGGTTTTGTAAATTCATTCCCATGCTTTGCATTTCACCTCTTATTGCTTGCGTATTCCCATCCATTATTTGTATTCCAGTCCATGCGGTTTTGTAAGTTTTGCAGCATTTCCATCAGCTGTCTCATGTCAAATGGCCCTGGCAAAGCCGATCCACCACAATCGGGCACGCTCCGACAGGGATGGTTCGGTCCTCCATGGGGGGAATTTGATGCAGAGGGAGCTCATGCACGACAGCTGCCGCCCCCAATGCTACCTCTCGGTCTGATTGCAGGGAAAGGTCTTCATGCCTCGTATTGTCCTGGGCCATGGATTTTTCTAACATTAATTCAGAACCCACCTGTACAAATCCGTCTTGGTCCACCATGGTCCGTGCTGAGAATTAAATAAAATTTAAATCCTGCTCTTAATTTGGAGGGAAAGGGGGGTGGGGGGGGTTGTCAAGCACACCGCTTGTCCGAATCCCGTGAATTCTTTGTGGAGGCGCGAGGTTCGAATCTCACTCCCGACGACCAAACTGTTGCGGGCCGGAGGTCCAGTGGTGAGAACGACCACTCGGTGGGGGAGGTTACGTCGTCTCCCACCAGACTCTCTGGAATTGTAAGCCGTCGCTCCGGATAATTCCGTGAGGCGGCGGGTCGCTGAACCGACGGTGGACGCTAATACCTCCACCGCGTAGTGTCGGGTCTTTTTGTCTCGAACCAATTTACCTAATTAACTACGCGGTGTCGTCTACCACGACACACTCTCAACACGTGTCACGTGACACGGGGAACCACGCCCTCGGCACGTCTTGCTCGAACTGGGTCACTCCACCGACTGCGGTAGAGTTCCAACTACCGACTACCAACTCCGGTTCGGGTGCAAACAAGCGGAAACTGCCAAAGCCGTGCCGGCTCGGATGAACGGATTATCGGGTATAAAAACCCGGCTAAAACACAGATCCGAACCATGATGGACCAATGAAAGAAAGGACGGAAACGAACTGGGAACATTTCTACAGTAATTTATTTACAATAAAGAAGACACAGAGCAAGACTTATCTCGGAATATACAAGCAAGAATTTACAATGTTCAAAAACACATACAGTTTCTACTTACAAGACGGGCCCACACACTCAGATGATTTATTAAAAGACCCCCACAGCCAGAGAGGGTGAGACGAGCTGGAGGTTGCAGTTCGCTTGGGTACCTGCATGTTGAAGGGAGGGAGTGCTCCGTGGTGCGGCACCAGCTAATGGTCGTGCGGCTCGGCTCACAGTCACATGCGTGGGGCTCGTGCCTGTGGAGGAACCTAAGCGGAGCAGTTGGAGTCCCAGGGCGGAGATGAGGGTCACGGACGGGACCCAGGAAAACTCCAACAAAACGCCAGCCAAATGCAGAACTCCACTCAAACGCCCAAAACTCCAGCTCAAACCGCACGACGCACACCAACCAACTCAACTCCTCCAAAAACTTTTACTCTGAGGATCGCGTTGTATTTTCCCCGCGCGCCGGGAAGGGGGAGGGGAAGCGTGTCGGAGTGCATAAAAAGGAGTGAGTGAATCGGAGCGAGACAGCCAGCGAGCGCTCCTGTCGTTGTCGTCATCGTGGCCGAGGAGGTCGAGAAGCGCTTCTATCGTCGGGGAAGGAGAAGTCTCTGTCGTCGTCATCGTGGCCTGAGAGGTCTGGGCTGGTCGTGGCCGTCTGGAACGTCTTCTTCTTCCTCCTCCTCCTCCTCCTCCTCCTCCTCCGGAGGGTCGAACTCGAGAGTTACCATCCGCTGAACGGAGTCGAGGTTTTGGTGGCTGGGACGGGCGCCGACCTAGTTCGCCGGAAGACCGCACGAGGTGGAAAGGTCCAATATAGACCCTTACCTCCAGCTCACCTTCCCTCCGAGCTGGGGGTATTAATAAAGGCATTAGCCACCACTTCTTGTGTGTGTGTGTGTGTGTGTGTGTGTGTGTGTGTGTGTGTGTGTGTGTGTGTGTGTGTGTGTGTGTGTGTGTGTGTGTGTGTGTGTGTGTACGTGCGCGCGCGCGTCCTTGGGCCCGTCTTCCAAGTAATAAACTGTTAAGTGCCTTTGCTGTATATACTTGCATTTCTTATATTCGGTATAGCTCTGCCTTATGTGCTCCCCTCATTCCCCCATTGCATTATAAATAAACCCCAATTGTTAAATGTTTCAGTTCGTTCGCGTCCCCTTTTTTCATTGACTGAGCGTGTCGCGAGCTGGGGAAAATGAGCAAGGCCGTTGTCGTGTAGTAGATAGTATAGTAGGAGAAATCATGCAAATTATGATACAAGCATCAAATTTGGCATTTCTGTTCTGCAGGGCTTTCTGATCAAATCTGCCTGATTGGCCATTTGAAAAGGCAAGTTTTGAAAAATTTGAAAAAAAAAAAGAAAAACCCAAAAATTTTGAAGTCACAGCTGGCTGAAATTCTTGAAGCGCAAGTGAACATCCCAGACAGAGAATGAAGTCGAAATGCAGTCATCATTTATGGCTCAGCACTTATCAATGCCCTACCTCCACGCACTTCAAAGATATTTGATGACTATGCCAAAGACGACATCATCCCAAAGGTGGAATCCTATGGTGCCAGGTACGAGAGGGTGGACGTAGTGTTTGATATGTACAAGAAGTCAAGTCTGAAGTCCGAGGCAAGGTTGAAAAGGGGGCAAGGAATCAGAAGAAGAGTGACAGGAACCAGTAAGACCCCAAGTAACTGGAGAAGCTTTCTTCGAGATGACAGCAACAAGAATGAGCTGTTTCACTTCCTTGCGGAAAAGATGTGTGAAGCACAGACGACAAGCACAGTCATTGTCACAAAAGGAGAAGATGCCATTAGCAACACAAGGAAGTCACTGGATGCTGTGTCTCCATGTTGTTATGAAGAAGCTGCCACTCAAATATTTGTACACGCCAGGGATGCAACGACGGATTATCATTAAGGCTAATGATATTGTTACGGTTGTGGAAATTCACAGAACACCTTTCAGGCTTCCCAGAGATCAGTTATGTCGATAAGTGTACGTTCAGATTAGATTTCCCCACCGATGTCTAAAGAGTTTTATTCGTGTAACCGGGCTGTGATCTTTGAGTCAGCCATTATTCTTTTGCTGTCTTTATTTTGGAACAACCACCTCCTCCACAACAACCACCTTCACCACAACCGCATCTCCTCACCACCTCCTCCAAAACGACAACCACCTCCTCCAAAACAACAACCACCGCCTTCACAACAACCACCTTCACCACAACCGCATCGACTCACCACCTCCTCCAAAACGACAACTACAACCGCCTTCACCACAACCACCTTTTCCACAACCGTCAACATCCCCACAGACAAACGCCCCCCCCCAACGTATAACATCTCCGCCAACCAACGCAGTGGATCTCAACCCTCCAAAAGTGGATAAGAACGAAAGCTATGGAAAAGCCAACGGTAGTGAAAAGGGCCCGATTCACCAAGGGAAAACGCCCTTTCTGGAAGATTCCCTCGCGCGCCGGGAAGGGAGGGGGGGCGAGGCTCCGTGGCTATCAAAAGGGCACGTGGAGACGCCGACGAGTAGAGTTTGGGAGAGGAGACGCCGACCAGCAGTTGAGTCTGGAGTCTTGAGTCTGGAGTTGGAGGAAGCAGTGAGAAGTGAGAGGGTCTTTCTCCTTGCTCTCTCTCTCTTTCCTTGGTCGACGGAGGTGCTGGTGGAGTCGAGAGTGGAGTTAGGAGCTGGTGGAGTTCCGCGGAGTGCGGGCAGAGCCACCGAGAGTCTCCGAACCAGGGCCCAGCGAGTCACCACGAGGGTGGCAGGTAAGCAGCACGGCCTCTCAGAGCTCTTGTGGTCTCCACAGCTTCGCGAACATTAAAGGCCTACGGGTCCTGTTCTGCCCTTTCCTTTCCTGGGGTTCGATTTGTATGGAAGTTGTGGCGCCTTGTCCTTAAGTAGAGAATTGTTATAAGTGTACGTAATAAATAGACGACGGCTGTAGGGTCTTTTTGCTCGTATTTTGTCCCTTACCCCCATTGCTTCATTGATTGCATACGCGTGTGAATAAATGTCATGGTTTGAATGTTCACCTGTTCGTTGCGTCCTTTCCTGTCATTGACTGCTATTATTACGTACAGAATATTAGCTGGCTTTTAATAGGCGATAAGATAATCGGGTCCAACGAGGCCTCGCAATAATACACCGCTTGGCAAATCGCAAACGGAGTGAGTTGCTTAAGCAGCTCGTTTCCCAGCAGGTCCCTTTGAGGTGTAAATTCACGGCATTTCTGTCTGCGCGCATACTTAGGTAAATCGACAATTCGGCGATCGGACCCTGTCGCGCGTGGACAGAATAGTTGGCTGATTTACGGTGTGATTAAAAACACACCCGGAGCTGGATTTCGGCGTTGATCCGAAAGCTGCGACTATGATTGCCCGTCCGGTGGGCGCGTGGCCGTGATTAGCTAAAAACGGTCGCTCGCACGCCGACGTGGTGGAAACCATAACAATATTATTAAGGCAAGTCCATTATCATTAAGGCTAATGACACGGACGTACTAGTCATAGCAATATCTGTACTGCCATTCTTACAGGAACTAGGTCTTGAGAACATGTGGATTTGCCTTTGGCCAAGGAGCCAATGCACGATGGATTCCAGTCCATGAGGTAGTTTCTGCAATAGGGCCTGAAAAAGCTAGAGGGATCCCACACTTCCATGTGTTCACTGGATGTGACGTCGTGTCTGCCTTCATCTAAAGGGAAGAAAACTGCATGGCAGACTTGGAACGTCTTTGATGATGTTTCTGAAACATTCACCAATCTCAGCCAGCATCCAACATTGATTCGTGATCTTGACTTTTTTGAAGTTTTTTTTTTCTTCAAATTTTTCGCAATTTGGATTTTCAAATGGCCAATCAGGCAGATTTGATTCGAATCCCCTGGAGAACAAATGTGCCAAATTTGATGCTTGCATCATCATTTGCACGATTTCTCTCAAAAGTTGCTGTTATCTGCCCCACTATTGTGCCGCCGTAAGGGGACATCTGGACCGACGGTTCTTGGCGATTAAACCGCTGGGAATCGCACACCGAACGAGCGCGCTAAGTGGCTCGTTTCCGTACGAGTTCCGTCGAGGGTGTGAAGACTCAGTAGATCGCCACGTGGTCCCTAGGTATTCTGATATTTTGTGAATAACCCTGTACCACGTGGTGGAAATATTGACGCTTCACGGTCCAAAGCAAAGGACCCGTCGACTCCGGACTTATCCGGGGCGACAATCTGAATTCCGGGCGATCGGTCGAGCCGACTTGCGGCCCCAATCTAGCGGTCGTGCTCGCCGCCGAGGTCCCGGCCCCGCAACAATATATATATATATATATATATATATATATATATATATATATATATATATATATATATATATATATATATATATATATATATATATATATATATATATATATATGGTTCGTCTTTCGGCTGCTCCGGTCAGGGGTCGCCACAGCGGATAATCCGTTATGATCCGCATCCTGATTTGACATAGGTTTTACGCCAGATGCCCTTCCTGACGCAACCCTGGTTACCTCTTACGACACATGGATAAGGATTGGGTTTCACCATGATTCCGGGCTGCCCTACACCCTCTCATAGCACGGTCCAGCGCAGAGCTCCCGTCCTCAAACGATCCTCCAACCCAAGCCTCCGAGTTGCCGGATTACAGGCGCACGCCACTACGCCCGATATATATATATATATATATATATATATATATATGTATATATATATATATATATATATATATATGTATATATGTATATATGTATATATGTATATATATATATATATATATATATATATATATATATATATATATATATATATATATATATATATATATATATATATATATATATATATATATATATATATATATATATATATATATATATATATATATATATATATATATATATATATATATATATATATATATATATATATATATATATATATATATATATATATATATATATATATATATATATATATATATATATATATATATATATATATATATATATATATATACACACACACACACACACACACACACACACACACACACACACACACACACACACACACACACACACACACACACACACACACACACACACACACACACACACACACACATATTGTTAATGATTCAGCGGTGGCGGGATTCGCACCAGACTCTTGACCCCAGTGTTAAGGATTCGCACGACTGATGTCAATCACCGCAGTCTCCGGGGTTATAACGCCGGCTGGCTCGGCACAATTCTCGGGTTACGCGCCTCAGATCACGATACCAACGTACACCTGTGCCTTGCCAGCTGGCGGAATAGACCCCGGTTACAGACTGGTTTTGTCAGATACCGAGCGAATTCTGCCAGTCTGTAACCATTTTGGTTTTATATCCAAATCGAGCGGATCGTTCCTCAGCGCGGCACAAATTAATTCAAAGCGGCAACTTCATATGAATCAGCCAGATTTATTGGGGACACATTGGGGGAACACAGCACAATTAAAGCATTCACGACAATGTTATAATTAATCTATAACCCGTTCTTAACTAGGGAGGTTCGGATTACGGGTTTCGAAGGGGACCCTAATGAGATAAACCTTAAACAACATGCAGACTAGAAATGGACAGCATGCACACAAGACACAGAGTACTTGGTGATGCTTCATGGACGAGAGGAAAATGTCAAAGGCATGAATACGGCTCGTAACAAGCCGATGTTAACGGATTCGAGCACCCAGCTCGAACACGCCGTGTGGCAAAATGGAGGAGTCGTCCATTTGTCGCAGCCCTCATGCACGCAGCCTCGGCGAGTTCAGACCCCACGTAAGGTCGACTGCACCAGAGCGAAAGATCCATGGTGGTATGCTCCAGCTGGCTTTTCACAAGGTCCAGCATACAAGGCCAGGCCTGGCCTGTTCACCAGATCAGGCCAAACTGAGATGTTGGGCTCCGCAGGCTGTGTCCGTGGCCGAGGAGGCACCACCGGCCAAAAGCACTCTTCCACAAAGTCGATCGCCCGACTCGACGTGCAGGCGGCCTCTCCCACTGCCAAAATGGCAGACTCAGCACGCTCCTTTACGAAACCGACAGACACTCAGGCTCAGTTACTCCCTCGGCAGATCCACCACTGCCCCTCTGGCACTCGCTTGCCTCGAAGCCGACTGCAGTTTTCACTTCTCCTTCATTTTGGGGCGCGCCGTTTCTCGCAGCTCAGGCAGTTCCTCTTACTGCCGATCCGGCGCTCGCTCGCCTCAAAGCAGACTGGCAGACACACCTCATGCAGTCCCTTCCCTGCCTTTTCTTTCGACTCGCTCTTTATGAAAAACCAATCCCAGACTCGACTCAAGCAGCCTCTCATCCAACAGAAGGCAGACTCGACAAAGCAGGCAGTCACTCTTACTGCCGATCGCCCGTATCATGGCTCAGGCAGATCCTCTTACTGCCGATCGCACCACCTCGGCGCTCTCAGTCCCACCATCTCGCCTCTCGGCCGACTGCTTCTCCAGGCCACACTCTCTCAGCCGACTGCTCCTCCCAGAGCACTGGGCGGAGCCTCTTTCGGAGAGGGGACGAAGAAGAACAACCTCTCGGTCCACCACCACTGTACGAACAATAAACAGCCTCTCACACCTCCCGACACACATGTAACGTCCATTTACCGAACAACCTGGCTAAACATGCATTTAATGGGGGATCTGGGCTAATCCTATATTTAATAGCACACCAAGGGCCATTTCCGCAACAATATATACATACACACACACACACATATATATATATATATATATATATACATATATATATATATATATATATATATATATATATATATATATATATATATATGCATATATATGCATATTGTTACGAATTTACCGCCCACCCAGCGTGCGAACAGCCGCTTTAGCCGAATCGCGGCCGTACGCCCACCGGACGGACAATTCACTCGCGACTTTCCGGAACAACGCCGAAAACCAGTCACGGGTGTGCTCCAACCGCACACCACGGCCCAGTCAACACTATACCTGCGCGTGAGAGGGTCAATCGCCAAATTATCGATATACCTAAGTATTCACGCGGGCAGATTACCGAGAGACAGTACCTCAGCGAGTTCTGCTTGGACACGAACCGCTTAAGCGGTTCATTCCATTCTGGGATAACCGAGCCGTGTATTATTGCGAGTCCTCGCTGGACCCAATTCTTTTATCGGCTATTAAAAAGCCTGCTATTATTCCGAGAGCAATATGGCGGTTCAATGGGGAAAGAGGACACGACGAATGGGTTAACATTCACACAAGGACATTTATTTAAAAAACGACACACATACAATCAAGCATGCAGGTATGGAATCAAAACACCGACATGCACGTATGCAGAAAAGCAATGGAACTGGCGGCAAGGAACAAGACAAGAACAAGGCAAAGCACTACAACTGTCTATTATTATTATTATTATTATTATTATTATTATTATTATTATTCACAAGCACTTACACAGTTCTACTTGCGGACATGGCGCCACAACATTCACACAAATAAACAAGGAAAGACCCCCTCAAAGACAAGGGGGTCAGACTGGGCACGTTGCAGGTTATCTCCATTCTCGTGGTGCCTCGATGGGGCGACCCGCGACGCCCCATCCCAACGGCAGTTCGCGTAGCCGCGGTTGAGCCCAGGCCTTGCCAAGCGGCCGGGTGATTCGGGCCTCAGCCGGCGACGCGTTGAGAGGAACGAACGGGTCTTGATGCTCTTCCAAAGTTGATGCTCTTTGTAAGAACCAGTCCGTTCCTCAGCGATGCTCGGACTGTCCCGAAGCCCGATCACCTCAGACCGTTTGGCGCTGGCTGGCGAGCTCTCTCCACACGCAAGTGCAGGTCTGCGCGGCACAGCAGGGTTGGCCACGCTCTCAGCTCACGTGTCCTCCGCTCTCCTGGACTTCTCCCCAGACTGTGTTCTCCAGACTCACGAATGACTCCACCTACTGACGACTGACCGCGAACTGGCGCTCCGCTTGGCCTTTTATAGGGCTCGAGAGACTAGATCTGACCTCCGCTCTTCGACCTTTGACCCCCACAGGCCCCGCCCCTTTCGATCTTTTGATCCAAATTCTGAGGCGAAGCTTCCACAGAGCGGACGTGCGCGAGATCACCAAACTTGCACGGAGAGCAAACCCCCGCGTTGGCCTGCAGCGATGCCGTTGGATGCGGACTCGCCGTGGCTGGCGCAAAGATGGCGTCGCTTCGGGGATGAAGGTGAGGCGATGTTATTCGGATTGGTCTATTGGGGGGATGCGGTTTAGGAGATGGTGGGGAGATGTCGTTGTTATGAAGGCAGTGTGGAGAGGGTGGTTGGTGGTTGACGTGGTAGTTGGTGGGTGGCGTGGAGAAGGTGATTGGTGGTTGGCTCAAAATAACGATAGTAAAGAAAAACGGCTAACTCAAAGATCAGAGCCCTGTCCACACAGATAATTCCCATAAAACAACGGTGGGGAAATCTAACTGAACACGGACTTATCGGCATAACTGAACTCAAGACCAATATGGTGTTCTGCGAATTTCCACAGCCGTAACAATGTATATACATATATACATATATACATATATATATATATATATAGTTACGGTTGTGGAAATTCGCATTACACCATAAGGAGTCATCAGGTGAGATATCTCGATAAGTCCATGTGTAGTTAGCCCGAACCCATTGTATAGAGGGAATTTATGTGATCCATCCAGGCTGCGACACTTTGAGTTAGCCAATTTTCTGTTCTATCTTTTATTTCAGACAAACAGCATCTCAACAACCACGCCATCCCCACCACAGCACCAACCACACCAAACCACGCCACCTCAACAACCACCGCGTTTTGACTCGGCACACGGTTGCCAGAGGCCTAGCCTTCGACGAGGGAAAGCAGGCGACCCACGTTCCCCCCTCCCCCGAACGATTGGCGCCGCCGCGGTGGATTTCACCCTGCGAGGGAAGAGGAAGAATGCCACGCGGTGCGAGCGTCACCGATTGGGCGGAAGAGCCCTCCTTCCGGAAGTTTCCAGCTTGTTCTGGAAGGAGGGGCGGGAGTTGAGAGGGGGCGGGGCTTTGTGAAAAAGGG